>NC_072796.1:44585806-44890964 GCF_028583425.1 Eublepharis macularius | reverse complement strand
AGGCAGATCTTGGGGAGGGAAGGGACCTCACAGTGCCAGATCTAGAGTTGCTGGCGCCTGGTGCAACCCTTTCCAACCCTCTGCACGCACGCTCCCGGCTAAACAGAGTCCACTCCTCACTGTTCTTATTCTCTCTCTGACAATGACTACAAGAAGATTAGATTAAACAATACGTTACGTATTCTACAGTACTGCAGTCCAAGCTAAATTCGTTCATATGCTACAGAGAAATTAGTGCTCGCTCGCTCACTCATTCACTCAGGTTGTTATCATCTGGACCTTTACTGTGGCTTGAAATGCTGCAACCCTAAACCATTATTGAATCGATGGTTTCTTAGTAATTGGGTTACTCTACTGCTTTTGATCTTGTGGCTGGAGCTTCAGTTATTATTTCTGCTCTAAAATATTATTCTTCCCTAAATAGGAAAAGTCATACCATAAATGAGTCAGCATATTTAATCACAGTACTTTATCCCTTCATACAGTTCCTTACGCATCTTAGAATATTGTTTGAAATCCACACACCTTTAATAAAAGCTGCACTTCTACAAACTTACAAGAGCCGCAGATTTAATTTTTTTTTTAAAATGTGGCCACAATATGGTCTCCAATTCTGCGGAGATATACTCAGCTCTGTTTTCCAGACACTGACTAGATTTGCAGCAGGATAATCAGGGAAATCTTATATGGATTCAGATGTCAAGATTCAAGAATGGACCATGCTAATTGACTTATCATCCTTATAGGTGCTGTTATATGGTAAGGAATGTTGTACTAGGGCAGGGCTAAAGTGACCCAGGGTCAAAGTTTGTTGGGTGACCATGAGCCTGTCCTTTTCTCTCAGTCTAGCATACCTCACAGTGTTGTCATGAGGATAAATGGAAGGAGGAGGAACTATAAATGCTATCATGAGCTCCTTGAGGAAAGGTAAACTAAAAAATGCAATAAGTAAGGCAGTAATGCTTATACGCACTAAGTAGAACAAAAAAGAGCTTTGTGGGCAAAAGCACACTGCATCAGGTATCTGAAGCGTATCCTCAGTTTACACTGACAGTGAAATGCATGAGGCACGGTCATTTCTACGCAAAGATCAAATGTATATATAATGGCACGTATACTACCACTCCACTTGGCAAAGTCTCAAGCCTTCCTCCAGCAGAAGTGGCTCTTCTTCCAGTAGAACAGCCACTTAATTCAGGATTAGACTCTTTAGGACGGAGGAAGGATTCAAATTGTATTGAACAACAGAGTTAGTAGGAAACACACAACCGCCACCACAATGAACAATAACTGGCTGGCTCTGCTAAGCTAAATATCAAACCCTGAGTGAAAAAAACTTTCATCTCTATTCATACCCAGGCAAATGCATTTAAACATCCCAATCAATTCTGCCACAACAATCTTATGCACCAGTTTCTGACATGACGAAGCAACTGGCTTAGGGGCCAGTCAACTCCATTTGCCTGGTTATCCAGGCTGATAAAATGGATGGAAGAGAAGATGGCTCTTTAATATTTTAATCCCCGTTCCCCTTACCTGGAAAGCCCCCTTCTAACCCCACCTCTCTCCCCACATAAATATAGTGGTGCATCCCCAACCCCTCCACCCTTTGTGAGCCATTCTGCCATACAACCTAAAAAGCTGACATCTCAGAACCGTAACACTCTAGGGCTAGAATGTAAAAAAGAAGGAAAGGAAAGAAATACCGTAAGTCTATTAACATCACTTGAATCAATTACTGTTACTAGAGTTTTTCATTTGGCCTTTAGTCCAACGGGGTCAGGGGAGCATACAAGGCACTCTCACCTCTTTATTCTTACAATAACCCTGTGATAATGACTGGAATTCTGAACCAAGATCCCTCTCGCCTAGGTTGAGTGCTCTAAACACTATACATACTGGCCTTCACAGCTGAGCTCACACAAATAGTTAATAAATATCTATTTACTGGGCCAAACAAACAACAAGAAATGAACCAATTCTCAGCTGAAATAGGAAATATTTTCCCTGGGTAAGCCCAATAAGGACTGAAAACCAACTCTTTTCCTCAGAGAGGAATTATAAAAACCATTTAACAATAACCCTTCAGGAAACAGGACTTACCATCCATTTCCATCATCTTCTTACAGTGGATTGTCCTCCTTTGACATATCCCTTCAGATGCAAAACACCCTTGATAAAACACTTAGGGATTGCTCCCAGGTAAACAGTCCTCTCTCCAAAAGAGTTTACTTGTCATAGGGGGGTAGAAATGGAGCATCTCCCTCCAGGCAGGCTTTGGCTCAGGAGAACATCCATTGTGGGTGGACTTGTGAAACAACAAAACACTGACCTCACACTAGCTACAGATGTCTCTCCTACCGACTGTCCTAATACCCTCAGTAGCTGCTGCTGGGCTACTCCCCCAAACAGCTATTTAAATTGTGTGAATCATGCTAAACACAACATTCTTCTCTGAATTTTATATAGATATACAGATGTAGATGTAATTTTCAGATACTTTAGGTGGGCAGATCAATGTGAAAGTGTCACATCAAGCTTGTAATTTACGTTAACACAATGTGGAAACTGTTTTTAAAATTAAGTTAAATTTGAATGCAAAGTTTTGAATTCTGATGCTTTGCATTCAAATTTAATTTTGAAAAATTAAATACTGGAATCAAGCATTAGTGAAGTATGGAGGGATCACACAAAGAACTTATGTCTCAATTATTTTCACAAGTGCTAAAACGCTAATCCATAGTAGGACTTTTAACTAACAGATTCACAAAAAGATACTGACTTCTATTTAATATTTCCCAGTCATGCACCACTACTTATAGCTTTCAGCTTCGTTTCAAATAATAGCACTTTTTGTCCTCCAGCTGTTTTCTCCTTGTGCCTGAAGGATCCCCAGCTAAAACAAAGTCAAATTATATGTTACTGTGTTTGTTCATATTAACCTCTTGATGCTTTAGCCTTCTGGTTTTCTCTCTGGCTGTCATTCCTGGGCATTTATGGCTAGATGTGGGTCTCTGTGGGGAATTGTTATTCTGGTTTACTAAGTATATGGGCTCAGCAGTGCAATCCTATATAGAGTTTCACTCTCCTAAACCTATTAACTTCAATGCTTTAGAAGTATGTAACTCTATTTAGGATTACAATACACAGGGCTCATTTCGGGGGGGAACATGCAGGGGGGGAACATGCAGGAACGCAGTTCCGGCAGTTCCCCAAAGAGGTCACATGATAGGTCACCCCGCCCACCTGACTCTCAGCCATTTTGGGCCTGTATCAGCCTGGATTGGGGCTGAAATGGCCCAGATCGGGCTTCTGATGGGTGGTGGATCACTCTCCCGCTCAGCGGTGGCCCAATCTTGACCACTTTGTGCCCCTTTTCAGCCATTTTCAGCCCCTTTTTGCCATTTTGCGCCCAATTTCAGCCCTGAATTGTGAGGATTGGGTCCAAAACAGCCAGGATAGGTGATGTCAAGGGTATGTGGCATATACAAATCAGTTACGCTAATGACACACTTCTGGTGATGTCAAGGGGCATGGCATATGCTAATGAGTTGTGCTAATGAGTTATGCTAATGAGTTCCTCCAGCTCTTTTTCTACAAAATGACCCCTGATAATACGAACTTCTCAGGTTCCAGTGGAACCTGAGAAATTCATATTACAATCCACTACAAACTGCAGATACCACATTCTTGGGGAATAGCACTTTTTCATACCATAAGAGCAAATCACTCTACCACTCTTTCAACACACAATATATGAAGCAACCTAATAATAAAAGTGGATCCACTTGTTCTTAGATACTGTGAAATACCCTTTTCTTTTATGTAACAATCCAAAGACCCAGCAGTATTGAACAGGTAGATATTATTTATTTATTTATTTATTTAATTACATTTTTAGACCGCCCTCCCCGTCAGACGGGCTCAGGGCGGTTTGACAACAAATTAAAAACAGTAAAAACATTATAAAAACATTAAAACATCGTAAAAAAACCATTAAAATTGGTGGGTGTAGAATATTAAATATTAAAATGCAGCATTGTCCTGCATGGGTGGTGGAAGGTCTTCAGTGGTTTGGCCAGCGAGAGGACAGCCTAGCCCCCACCAAATGCCCGGTGGAACATCTCCGTCTTGCAGGCCCGGCGGAAAGATAACAAATCCTGCCGGGCCTTAGTTTCCTCAGACAGAGAGTTCCACCAGGTCAGAGCCAGAACTGAGAAGTCCCTGGCTCTGGTAGAGGCCAGGCGGACCTCCCTGAGGCCAGGGACCATCAGCAAGTTCTTAGTGGCTGATTGAAGCGACCTCCGGGGAACATATGGGGAGAGGCGGTCCCGAAGGTATGCTGGGCCCAGTCCGCATAGGGCTTTATAGGTCAACACCAAAACCTTGAACCGGACCCGGTACTCAACCGGTAACCAGTGCAGCTGACGGAGGATAGGTGTTACATGAGCCATAACTGGTGCTCCGGCAACCACCCGTGCAGCTGCATTCTGAACCAGCTGCAGTTTCCGGATCAAGCCCAAGGGAAGCCCTGTGTAGAGTGAGTTGCAGTAGTCTAATCTGGAGGTGGCCGTTGCCTGGATCACTGTTGTGAGGTCATGGGTCAATAGGTAGTGGACAAGTCCTGCATGGGTGGTGGAAGGTTGGCAATATTGGCAATATTGGCAATTTAAATCATTCACTTAGATTTGCTGAATAATTAAAACAGTGAAATCAGCCAATGGCGTGACCTGTCACAAATCAGACCACTGTCCATCCAGTTCAAAAATTTGAAAAAGTTGAAAGTATGTACAATGGTTTGAATGTTTATAGTTTGCATTCAAATTCAATAACCTTAATAAATGCAAAACAAGTGTTCTAGCACCAACCTATAGTCATTCCTGTGGTCGAAACATCCTATCTTACCCAGAGCACAAACAAACTGATACCACATAACTTCCTGTCCTATCACCTGCCCAGAACTCTGATCCCCAACAACTCTGGGTATGTTCTGACACTTTGGGGCTGGGTCTTAAGAGCCATAGTTTGATGATAACACTAAAGCGTTTTCCACATGACAACACTTTCCTATGGCCTTCCCATTGTTGCTGTGGCTGCTAATATACCACAGTGGCAACAGACCTTCCACATGTCCAAATGTCCTTGATACTGATTGTAATAATCTCACACTATGTAATCTGCCTTGAGTCTCAGTGAGAAAGGAGGACTATAAATGACATAAATAAATAAAAATGATAGGTTTCCACTTATTTTCCCCACTCTAGTTCCTGTGGAAACCATTTCTCTCCTACCATGCCACCACAGAGGCTTTTTTGAAGTTTTTAAAAACCTCCAAGTAACTGACATACAGTTATACCATTATAGCTGTATATCAAGTGCTTTTTTGTGAGGAAGGAAGTATTAATTTAATTCATTAAAGACTTTTAATTTGATTTAATTAATTAAAGAAAGAACTAGAACTCATATATAAGGTTGCATTAATTTTTGCCAATCCTCCCTCAGGACTTGGGAAAGGCCCGAGAAAAGGTGCTTGTACTCAGTACAGGTGAGTGCTGTCACAAAAAAACTCATAGCAATAAGTAAATTACCAATTTTTAACAAAAAAAAATTGCCATGAAAAAGCCCTTGGGTAATGTGGGGAAACAAATTGTGTCAATGGGGGTGCAACTGGAAAAATTTGGACTTTTTCACCCACCCCAGCAGCCACCTTTGCTTTGATGCAATCTTTCTCAAAACATTGCAGAAAAGCAGGTTTGGGAAAGCTCACAGGAAGGATGGGGGGAAACCTGAGTAGCGCATGACAGTATCACATTGCTGTGGAGAAGCAAGAAAAAGACACCCTTCCCAACAGCATCCATGCCAAGGCAAACACGCAATGTATAAGGGTCCCAAAAGGGTGTCATAATACGATGTAACCCTGCTGTCTGGATTAAAAACCCCAAAACAGACCAGGTCTATGGACAAACCAGTATAATTTACTAACAGTATGTAAGTAGACATGATTCACGCATACTTCATATTCATCAGATCAGGATGGCAGAAGATCTTTCTGTTTTCATGTGTTTTAATTCTTGGCAATAAACGTGTAACAGACAACACAGCATCATAAAAATGCTCAAGAGTCTAGATCAAGAGAAGCGAAAAGTAAGATTTAGCCATTAAAGAATGTTATTAAGAGGGCATTTAATCCTTCCCAAGAAGTGGGGTTGAGCCATCTGTTGCTGTGACCAGGCTGAATTTAAGATTCTTGAGGAGAAAAAGTGTGCAAAAGCCAGATAGTATGGCCATAATGCCAAATTTCATCACTTCATTTCCCCCTCTCCTATTAAGAGCCATTCCTGGATATTTTAAATGTGGTTTATTCATTTGAGCTTGTAGCTTTGTGGATACAGATAAGCACAGCAGAAATCCAGGTCATTTACTCTCTCAGTTTACTTGTTTACTTAGGGCGGCAGAGAAATGTGCAGACTAATTTAATGAGATAACCTGCCCCCTTGGCATTCTGTCAGCCCTAATAATATTACTTGCGAGAGTCCACACAGCATTGCGTCTGATGGAATTCCCTCCTGGCCACAACGTCCAGCATTTAAACCAGATTTTGAGAGCCTTGAAAGAGATCTGAAGTGTCATCTAAGCCTACAATAAGGCCTTGGTACAACTGTTAGTCTCACCAGCTTGCAAAATATAGCTGTGGCCACACAGTCCCTAAGTTTCCATTTTTAACTTCTTGGGCTGTTTTGTTTTTCTTTAAGAACTGTATTTGGCAATATGAGAAACAGCAAGTAGATGTCAGAAAAATGGCTAGCCTCACTTTATCACGTAGCAAAACAGCTCACTTGCCATGGCCTTGGTCGCCAGCCTCTTCATTTGCCATCCAATTTCTTAGCTGACTAGCTTGCTTGCTTCATTGACAGCAGCTGTATGCCTTGATGTTGATACCAGAGATAAGATTTTAAACCAGATGATGTTACTAAAAGGTTGAGAAAGACCACACTAAAATGAACACAATTCTGACAATGATACAGAATTCAATGTGGATATACCCACTTCCTCCAGGGGGTAAGAAAAAAATCCTAACGAGTTATGTGCTAAAGGTCCTTGCTAAGCAGCAGTAAACCAATGAAGGCCAAAGTTCAATGAGTGGCATTCAAGGGAGCCTGGCAGAAGGGACTGAGGAAACTAAGAAGGATATGCATGAGAAAAAGATTGAAAGGCAAACATAAAGCAATACCAAGGTGATTTATCAAACCAGAAGGCCCTAGCAGCACAGAAACAAAGAAATGCCGGGACCAAGAGTGTTAGGACTCACTGTGTGTGTAAACAGGGCTCTGGACTTTTGCTTCAAAGTCCTGCTCTAATTGCACCACTGATTAAGATGCATGTATCTGGCACCTTAGTGAAGGCGTTGTCTGGAATAAAAAATCTTAAACTGCATATTTAAAACTAGTAGAGTCCAGTAGCACCTTTAAGACTAACCAACTTTATTGTAGCATAAGCTTTTGAGAACCACAGCTCTCTTCCTCAGATGCATATGACAAAAAGAGCTGTAGTTATTGAAAGCTTACACTACAATAAAGTTGGTTAGTCTTAAAGGTGCTACTGGACTCTACTATTTTGCAACTACAGACTAACACAACTAACACCTCTGGATACTTGAAACTGTTTTTAAAATGTGGCTTTTACATATATTAATTTATTTTACCTCATACCTTAGTTTTCCAATACCTTTCTACATACTGTCACAGTATGGTCTAATGACCATTTTATCCCAAACCTCCAGACTGACTTTCCTAGTATCTCTGATTCTTCTCAACTGTCTGTCTGGGGCCAGTACTTGTAGAAGCTGATGAAAAAGCCATTCCTGTTGTCCTGTTGTGCATGCATGAGTTTGTTAAGCAGCCAGTAATAAAAATGCCAACCTTCTTGAGACATACAACCGGACAGTTACTAAAACCTTTAGAACTCATCTGCAGCTATGGAGTTGGATGCAGATGACACACAGATCTGTATCTCGCTATCCAGGCCCTACAGGAGGCCATAGAAATCTTAGATCGCTGCCTGACAGCCATGGTGAAATGGCTGAAAAATAACAAATTGAAATTGAACCCAGACAACAGGAGTGAGCAGAAGCATGAACCTCACTCCCATCCTACAGTCACCCCATTGGCTACCTATCAGTTACCATGCTCAATTCAAGGTATTAGTTATTATATACAAAGCTCTTCATGGCCTTAGCCTAGCATACCTACGGGACTGCCTCCCTCCCCATGTTCCTCCATGGCAGCTTCGCTCATCTGAACAGGGTCTCCTACAAGTGCCAGCCTGCACATGCATGAAATCAACAACAGCCCGTACACGGGCTTTCTCTGTGGTGGTCCCCGCCCTGTGGAAAGGCCTGCCTGAGGTCAGGAGATCCCCCACTCTACTGGCTTTCCACAAACTATGCAAAACTGAATTATCACTCAGGCTTTTTACTCAGATAGGAAGGCTGTATTGTAGGGAGGGGGTCCCAGATGCTTCGCTAATGAGTTAGGGACCATAGACTTTACCATTATGTTGCCTTACATATTATCTGTTTCTTTAAATATGTACTCCTAAATACTACCTGTGGTTTACGTTGTCTAATGTCAGTCCTAGAATTGATTATGTTCTGTTTCAGTATTTCTTCAACTCTCTATTGGATCCTTGCTAATGCTATGTCTGTGTAAACATGTATTTATTTACCCTATGGCATTGTTTATGGAAATGTCCTTGACACTGTATGGAAATGTCCTTGTTCCTGATTGTACTAATCTCACACTATGTAATCCACCTTGAGTCTCAGTGAGAAAGGTGGACAATAAACTGAAAAATAAATAAACCACAAACAAATAAGAGGAAAAACTGACAGGTTCTGGCAGTGAGCCAACGGCAGCATCCCAACCAACTCTTCCCACCTTGGAGAAGGATAAAACCAACAGAATGTTCTTCAGTCAAATATGGCAATCCAACAAGCTACTCAAGGAAAATTTGACCATCTGCATGCACAGTATTTTACAGCTTGGTTGGCAGCACAACATTAAATTATTTTTTTTCATTTATAAGTATCTTTTACCTTTACCTATACTAAAGGTAAAAGATACTTTACCTTTACCTATACGTGCTGGGATACTTTCTTATAGGTGAGCAAGAACACAGTGGTGGAGGTGAAGGAGGGACGATACTCTACATCTAGTATGAAATTCAGAAGCAGGTGGCAACTCCCCTAGTTTGAAATCCATATAAACCAGGACAATACGGCAAGAAAAGAATATGAGAAGAATATGATGGAATATACTTGGAAATGTAGATCTGCCCCAGTCCCTGAAGTGAGCTTCACTCAAGACCAGAGAAATGCTTACTCTTGTTCTGCATAGTCTTTTTCTTTCAAAAAAGAAAACTAGAATCCCATGGTTCACCATGACAACTTCAATGTATACAGTAAGAAAGCATATTCAGAATCTTTCTGCGTAGTCAAGAGACCTGTATCCAGTACTCTTGAGTATGCAGTCTTGCTTATAGTTATCAGAAGCATCTCACTGGATTAGACTAAGGGTTAGCTGACTGAGGGCCAAGCTACAAGTGACGAATGACACTTGAATGGCAAGTGGATTGAGTGGAGTGCAAGTGAACAGGGAGAAATACACTTGCCGTTCAAGTGTCATTCGTCACTTGTAGCTTCGCCCTGAGTCCAGCAACGTACAGGAACCCCATGGGGGTCTAGAGGCCCATAAGCAGCCTCTGCCCAGTCCTGTTGATATGTTCCAGGATGCCAAATCGGAAAGTATAATCCTTGCTTCTACTTGGCCACCTCTTTGTCCATGGTGGAGGCGATTCTCCACGGCATGCTGGTTTTTTGCTCCTTCTGCATGAGAAGAAGCTCCTAGTACTGGAGAATGTGATTCAAAGCTGAGGTCCTTCATTGAAACCAGGCTACCCAGTTTCCTGTCACTGCTACTATGGCTGGCAGGAGAAAATGAATGTTAAAAAAAAAATCACCATCGGGTGACAGCGTGATGTCACTTCCCAGGAAAACATACAAGTGGCGTTAAGTCTGCTGTAGGAATCGCCAGAAACCCTATAGTTTCCAGCAATTCCTAGCAAGGTGTGATGTCATTTCTGAGTTTTTCCAGGAAACGGCATCACATTGTTGCCCAATGGTAACCCCCACCCCCGATTCCTGCTGGTTGCTAGCCACTGGCTGGCAACCCTATCTACAAGGGGAAAAGGCCAGGCACAACTGGCAGCAAAGAAGGCTGGAGCCAGTTTTCCTACAGGTTTATATTTTTGCCTATCTTGTCACCAACTACAGAGCATCTTGCTCACTATAGTGAGATCACAAAAATCATAAAACTCACGAGCTTTTAACTAAAAAGGAAGTTTCTCATAAAAAAGCCAAGAGAAAGGAAAGGGGAAAATGTTCCTAGCAGTAAAGGAAAAATGTGCACAGGATAACCAATTGAGCCAAGGGCAGAACATGTAATGGAGTGAAACAAAAGAGTTTCTCCCGATAATTTTTGAAAGTTGCTTGTCTCCGTTTTCACCTCAATGTGCTTTCCGTGCCATTAGTGCAATATCCTTTCTCTACCAAATGGAGTGTGTGTAAGGGGTGGGAGAACAAATTTAATGCTGAATGATAATCTGGCTATAGCAAGAAAGAGATGTAGCATTGGGACACTAATCAAGACGGATGTACATACTAACCTTAGAGCCAAAACCAACTCTAAAAAATAAACGAAAAAAACCAACCTTGAATAAATAGCAAGGGTTGTATTGCCAGGCCTGGAGAGACCTCGCTGATGCCCATAGCTATTTTCAAGAGCAAACTAAGCGAAACCTGCTGAAGCTAAGGAGAACTGGGCCAGACCAGTGGCAGGATAGGAAATCCCACTAGGAACCACCTGGTGCTAGGGTTGCCAACTCTGATTTATAAAATTCCTGGAAATTTTGAGGGTAGGGGTGGAGGGATCCCCCGCCCCCACCTGGTAGAGATCACTTGGCTGGTAGGGAAAGACACTCGGTAACTGATCTTTTATTTCAAAAGGCCAAAGGCAAGATGGTTGACACAAGTATAAAGGATATGCTGAAAATAAAAGGCATTTAGTTTCAGTATTTTCTAAATTTGGATCCTCCTTAGTTTTGCTTTATAAGATATAAATTGTGGTCTTTCCTTAAAACCTTTAAATGGAAGGAGAAACTTGAGATATAACAATCCAACTCATTTATAATATGTATTTCTATATCATGCTCCATTATATTTAAAATTGTATCATATTTAGGGGGGAAATGACCATTGAATTACATAGAAATCAAATGTCTTAAAAGCGACTGCCACAATCCACGCACAATGACATGAATATCTGACTGAAGTGAATGTTTGCATCCTAATAAACAAACATTGCTTTTGCAACAGTGGAAGATTTTAATACATTTCTCCTTTATGGATGTAGCACTGGTGACTTAACTAGCCCATGTTGGGAATAAGCTACTAGCCTACAATCGAATCTTATGCAGAGTTTCTGCAGTGTAAGTCAAATTATTTCAGAAAGCCTAGTCTGCAGTATGTCTACACAGAATTGCACTGCTAGTCAGCTATAGTGAGTAAGAATTGCTTTTCAGGCAACAAGACAATTTTTTTCAGGCTGTCAAAGTACTACTGCTGACTGACACTGCAATCCTATGTAGAATTACTCCAGTCTGAACCCAATGAAATCAACACCTAGACTGGAATAACTCGGCATAGGATTTACACTGATGGTTATGGATAGTCTAGTAACTTGTATTGACTACCTATTGATTCTAAAATTTCTGCTTGATGCAATCCTGTGGTGACCTCAGACATATGTTTAAAGATTGCTTAATTTTGCCTTTTTCAAACAGTAAATTCTCTGGAATTAATACAAACATTAAGAAATTGTCTTTTGATGGCCTAGCTTCTGTTAATAGCAAAATAGGCAGGGTCCAGAGTTGATTTAGTCAACAAGGTAATATTTGATGTTGAGATGGCCCCAAAATCGTATGTTTAAAATCCCACTAGTTTGCTACTCCAAATCTTTAAATGGTGCAGCTTAATAGTGAACATCACAAACTCTGAGACAGGAAGTCAGCGCTTAAATCTCAGCTCAGTGATATATTTCATGAGTGCTTTTTCTCTGGGCCTCTTCCCAGTCCATAGCATAGAGTAAAATCTGTTTTACCTTCAGAGAGTTGTCTTCAAACAGGAAGTAAATATGAAGTACTAGCAAAATGCCCATCATTATGATGTCTTAGGCAAGGGAAAAGAAGGTCCTTTTCCAGTGGAGTACCTGTGTCAATCTTTTGCAGCAAAACTAACAGAAGGAGGAAGTGGCTTCTTAAAAGCACTCACAGCATCCTTTGTGTACAGACTAACAAACAACAATGTTTGGAAGCTACAGCCCCCTTCATCAAATGTATGAAGTGTTATGTTCCAGGTGACAGAAAAAATTATGTCCAGAGGTGCAAACAGCAGAAGGGAATGGTCAGGACTCAGGGCCAAGCTACACATGACGAATGACACTTGAACAGCAAGTGTATTTCTCCCTGTTCACTTGCCCTCCACTCAATCCACTTGCCGTTCAAGTGTCATTCGTCATGTGTAGCTTGGCCCTCAGAAGTTCCCATTTCCCTGGCCAAATTATGTTACATTAGATTGCAGAGCATCAATTAAAATGAGAACTATTAAAAAGGAATGAATTATCCACTACTCCTGATGAATTGACCAAGTTCAACGAATCCAAATGGTGTCCATAGACCTTTAAAGAGGAACAAATATTTTTGTAATGAGCTAACCATCCCAAATCCCTCCTGAATCCAAGCTGGATATTACCGAATTTGCCTAGGAATTCCAATTCAGCAGGATATTACTTAGTGCGCAGGCACGTAGTGTGCCTATTAACCCCTAAGGGGCCAGACAATCCAGTGCAAGAACTGGGCCACTCACTGAGATAGGACAAAGTATACAGCTGCAGTCTGAAGCAAACGTGCATTTGTGATTCTAATAAAAGACAGAACAGAAAGGATGTGCTTGCCACCCCCCAAGGTGCAGCCTGGAGAATTACAATTGATCTCTGGACTATAGCAGTCAGTTCCCTTGGAGAAAATGGCTGCTCTAGAGAGTGGACTCTATGGTACCATACTTCCCTGAGGTCCTTCACCTCCCCTCCCCAAACCCTGCCTTCTCCAAGCTCCAACTCCAAATCTCCAGGAATTTCCCAACTCAGAGCTGGCAAACCTTGAAAAGGCCTTTATACTGCTGCATGCAATCCACCAAGAACTTGCCCTAGTTAAATAAATATGAGCTTGCTAAACTCCTGTTAGTTTCAATGGTACGGATGTAAAAGAGATCCCCCAGAAGAACCTGCCACTGTCGTGCAATTAAGGCTACGATCCCAGCCATGTTAAGAAAAGATTGAACTTGAAACATATACATGTATGATGAATGCCCACATATAGTTCTCTACACTCATGTTCAGTGGAGAAACTGGATTGGTATATCACATCTGTTTTGTAGTTTAGGGTTGCTGTGTCCCCTTACCCTCCCAGCCATGGGAGACCTGGCACTCACCTTTGAGCAGCCCTGAGAGTGCTCCTTGCATGCACCTTGCATGCCATGCTCCCATGTCTGCATGAAGATGTCACTTCCAGGACATGGCATCATCATGTAGGTGTGGGGAGAGTGTACACACATCACAGTGGGCCGATTTGGGCCCAGATTTGGCAGTTTGAGTGTCCAAATTAGCCTGCTGAAAAGCGCAGGAGTGCTCTTGGGGCAGCACGATGATGTCACTCTGAGGAGTGATGTCAATGCGCCACCCAGGAACATTCCCTGGAGGCCTGTTTCCCCACCTTCTCTCCCTGCCGGCCAGGTGAGTGGTGGCAGGAGGCAGAGGGTGGGAGTGGGGGATCTCCTGCCCCCACCAAGGGACCTGGGATTCCTATTGTAGTCTAGTCACTCATTTGGTTACCAATCAGTTACTGGGTTCAGTTCATCATCTGAGGAAAGGTGCCACCCTGCAAATGAGTAAGATCAACAACTGCTTGTTCATGGACATTCCCTGTGATTAAACATGGGCACGATCGGAATTACGGACTGAAAATTGCCCCGATTTTGGCGTTTGCGCCATCGGGACCGGGCTGATCGGTTCCGTCCACGGCCCCCGGTTCAGCGCTCGGGTGGGGCGCTCTATCGGGTCTTGATCAGATCGATCGGTTTACGTTCGGGATTGCAGTCTGCAGAGAGTCTGGCGCCAGCCATCTGTTCTCGAGGGAACGGAGCCCCGTGGAAATGGAGCCTGGGGAATGCCGGAGCTGTTTGCCCTCCTTCTGTTGCCCTGGAAACGCGAATGGAAGCCCAGCTTTCCTTGATCAGCAGGGCTTCCTTCCAACCACGGAGCAGCCAGAAAAGCGCGCGCCCGTCTCGTCCATTTGGGAGAAGAGATGGGAGGGTAGGGGAAGGGGGTGTTCTTCTGTATCCATGGGCACTTGAATCTCATCCCTGCAAAGCCTGAGAGGCAGCTCTTACGGCCAAACACAGCCCTCCTGCGTAGCAGACCCAGGCTTTATAAACAGCCATATGCTGCACAACAAAGTTTCACTTTCCGCTCGCGGGTGGAGTGGGACAGAGGCGAGCTCTCACTTGCCGCTTTTGGAGAGAGAAAGCGCAAGAGAGAGAGAGAGGGAGTTTTAGCTTTGGGCTTCAGCGGATAGGGAATTAGGGAATAGGAGCTATCTCCTCTGGTTCCCCCCCCCCGTGACAGTACCGGCACACTCCCATGGGGACAGACCCCCCCCGCCCCCTGAGGGGAGGTGGCTTGCCACCGCCTCCACGGGCCTGCCGGGCCCGGCGGCCACCATCCTCCTCACCCATCATTCCTTTAGTGCTGGAAACTGCGGGGCGCCCTCCCGCATCTGCCTTCCCAATTCCCAATTCTGTATCGGAAATGGGACTTGATTGGTGAGGTTCAGGTACCTGGGTTCGGCGTCGTCGTGGAATCATGATCAGCTAAATCGGGATTATTTTTTGGATCGTGCCCATGTCTACCTGTGATGACACCTTGTGGAACAGCCTGCCTGAGAAGGGAAGGTTCTCACAATTCCATCATTCTAAAGGTTGTGCAAAACAGAAACGAGAGCCTTCTCTGTCAGGGCACCTGCCCTCTGGAATGAATTGCCCCCGGAGATACGTATGGTCCCTGACCTATACACCTTTCGCCGTGCCCTTAAGACATTATTATTCCAACAAGCGGGGCTGGCCTAAATGTGTTTTAATTGAGTTGTCCTGTTCTGAGTTAAATTATTTAATATGTTTATATTTTATATTCTTATTGTTTTATATTTGTATGTTTTATTTTTGCTGTAAACCGCCCTGAGTCCTTTGGGAGATGGGCGGTATAAAAATTCAATTAAAGTTAAAGTTAAAGTTCAGGAGGACATTTTTACAAAAGGATCAGAAATGTAGTACAATGGAACAGGCCAGGAGGGCGCTTTTATAAAGGGATAAGATTGAATTGCAATGTTTATTGTATGTTTGTGTTCATGAGAAACAATCAGTAAAAGCTAGAGGACTGTCGGGCTGATGGGACGTTTATCTCATCTTCTCTGCAACTTGGAGAGAGCTGGAAGACAACTGCAATTACTACCCTCCATGAGAGACTTGCACACAGTTGCTAATTGAAATTACTGGAGAATTGTAGCTTTAATACCTGTCTTTCATCACTTAGAGCTTTAAGTTTATTTGAACTTTTGTGTTGTGGTTTGTATATTCTCAGTCTAGATGAATGACTATGCACATTGGATGTTATAGATTTAACAATGATGATGATGTAATCAATTTATTTTTCACACTTCTATATTGTGCACCGTTGTTTATCATTTTGTTGAATTAAGAAAAGATTGTCTGTTTTGCTGACTTAGAGAGCCTGTGTTTTTTATGCCATGCCTTAAGGCAGTTTTCTTTTTGCGTTGTTCTCTAATTCTATCATCTTAATACTACTGCAACATTTACTGGAAGTTTTAACGCCGTCTGAATTTTTAAAATATTTTATAATTCACCTTGAGTCTCAGTAAGAAAGACAGGCAATAAACAAACACATACATAAATAGGTGGTTGGCTAGCACTATGTGATAGTTTTGTGGGAAATTGATCTAGATAAAGTAGAATTTATCAAAGTCTGTTCTAGAGAAGATTCCTCCCTTAAAGTTATCAACAAGTCTGGAGGAAAAAAGGTCCTCTCTCTTTAACAGGGACTTAATGGGATCTTATTTACCTTCATGCCAGGATAAGCTGCAGCTGCCCATTTCCACACATTAAGATTCTATTAAAGGGACAGAATGTATGCCTGCAGGCCAGCTAGCAACCCTGTACACCATCACTTCCTGACAGTGTGTTTGCTGCTGCTCATCCTGCTCTGCAATGTGCATCTCCCATGCTGGCCATGTGCTAAAGGCTCGTTCACAGTTCATGCAAGACTGTGGTAAAGCCCATGAAGTCAGACCACTGCTTGCAAGAGCTGAAAAAGCCCTCTCCAAATACATCCCAGAATCATCCCCAACACTCTGGGCTTCTGTGACAGATGCTTGTGGAATAAACAATTCAATGCGGAAGGGGATAATCACCATGCTAAGCACATTTTACTTAGACATATATTTGACTGAAATGAATGGGATTTAACAAATGGGGGCCTTCAAGAAATGGACTTAAGAGAGGTTGTAAATTAATGCCAGTACTTTGGCTTAACAGAGTTGTGGGTTGGGATGTTAGAATATGTGCTGTGTGGAGTCTGATCTTGACGGGCTTTTTAATTACGGCAATGAGTGATTAGTCCTAGAAGAGTTAATACCAAGTCTGTAAGTACTCTCAAAGGGAAAAAAGTTGATTTATTTTTTCACTGTCAGTTTGATTTAAATGAGCTGAAAGACATAAAACAATAATGTCAGAGATAATTTAGTAGCAGCTTCTTATCTTCAGATTTACACATTTGGTTCTTGCTAATATATTTTTTTGTGGGGGGGCAGGCCTGGAAATGATTTTTTTTTAGCATTCGTTCTGTTCCCTTTAACAACATATATATTTTACAACACAACAAGATGTAGACCTATTACCTTCATAGCCATTTGCCACTCACTTAATTTACATAAGAGTAAGGTCTGATCATATAATAATGGATAGTAAAATTAATTAGAATCCCCACTTCACCCATACATAATATAACTGTGCTTAGGATGGAACCACAAGTTACATATGCTGCAATAACCACGTCTCTGAGCAGCACAGCCCTTATAGAGCAGACCTAAGGAAGCCTACTCAGAAGCAAATCCCATGTGAGGCTTACTCCAAGGAAATTGTCCTTAGAATTGCAACCTTAGCTTACTATTGGAATGGAGCAAGGTTTAATGTTTTAAATTTCAAAACAAAACTTGAGTCTTCTTATCAGCAAACTGCTACCAGCAAATCCTGCAGCAAGAAAATTCAGTTCTGTAATCACTTTTTATTTCCATGGCTTTCCAATCCTGTAAGGTAAAGAGTGTTTACTTCCATTATATGTATGCTACAGGGACAATCCAAAACTCTTGCTTGATTATGCTTTTTTATACTGCCATCGATGTTACTGAAAGTATTTACCAAGGCCCTGTTACCTGCAAGTACTGTCAGGTGCAGTGCTGTCTCCACCAGGGTAGCATGAGAAGCCCTGAACCGTGTTGGAGGAACCCATATTTGGTTTTTCCCCATACCAGCCCCAGCCCTAAGTATTTGGACTATTATGGGCGGGGGATGCAATAAAGACTCTTCTTACCTGGTCCAGGGCTTCTCACAATATCCTATGATGATGGAAGAACAGCTAGTTTTGCTGCAGCTCCCGTGCAACCAGAGTCTAACAAGAACTGGGCCTAGAAAGACCTAGAACTGACTATGAATAGCCACACAGCTGAAAATCACTGGAAAGCTCTGTAGAATTTTAAAAAAAATGGAATTAATATGGGAAAATGTTTGAGTTGATAAAACTGATGGCTCTAATAAGAGTCCAGAGTAATAACTTTCAAATAAGATGGTCAAAAAAAGGTAAAGGTGCAAGCACCGAGTCATTACTGACTTATGGGGGGGATGTCGCATCACAATGTTTTCTTGGCAGACTTTTTTTAATGGGGTTGTTTGCTATTGCCTTCTCCAATCATCTACACTTTACCACCAGGAAACTGGGTATTCATTTTACCGACCTTGGAAGGATGGAAAGCTGAATCAACCTTGAGCCGGCTACCTGAACCCAGCTTCCGCCAGGATCTAACTCAAGATCGTGAGCAGAGCTTGGGCTGCAGTACTGCAGCTTACCACTCTGTGCCACGGGGCTCTTTTTTTAAGATGGTCAAAGCTTGCTCAATATTTAGCTCATATTTCATTAAACCTTGTAATACTTTTTTCCTCAGTTTTGATTTCTATAGCTCTGTTTTCTGTCTTGATGAAGTAATTTACAATTTTTTAGTCTTTGTAGTATTTGCTATTTTATATTTTTTAAATTCCTCGAAAGGGTCAACTTCCACTAAGTAATTCAAAGTAGTCTTTCAGGGCTTTGCCTGCAGACATTTATTTATTAAAGAACCATCAACATTTTACATCTGCTAAGAATATATGGGTAGGTTTATGTTTCAACAGTAACACTACATATCATTGCTGGAAGATCCTTTAAAGAAATACAGGCTGAAAGTTAGAACTAGAGAGTCATTGAATCACCATGTTATGGTCTGTGAATTACAACTGGAGTCAGGACATTAACCTAGACCTGTGATTAAATAAATGCACAGACAGTTTCAGATTATAATGTCAGCCTTTTTTGGTTTATTTATTTCAGCTGTACAAAGCTGAATCTCTAATTGCCACTGTTCACAGCTTAAATTTGAGGGGAAAGGTTCGATTTGGGGGCCCCTTGAACTTAATGGGAAAATTCCTTGTAGGCCACTCTCCTAGATGGCTGCTGGCAGACAGGAACAGGCCAGCTGAGCCCCAGCAATGCTGCCAGTGCATTAGGGTCTATTTGGCTGAGACTCAGCCGGTCACTGCAACAACAGATACAGAAAATAGCAGCATGGCTTAAACCCAGCTAGCAGCAGCGTTGGAACAGGAGATGGGCATGCCTGTTGTTAATGTCACCTAGGTTTGCCAGCTCCAAGTTGGGAAATTCCTGGAGATTTGGGGGGTGAAACCTGGAGAAAATGGGGTTTGGAGAGAGAAAGAACCTTGGCATGGCATAATCCCATAGAGTCCACCCCGAAAAGTAGCCATTTTCTCCAGGTGAACTGATCTCTGTGGCCTGGAGACCAGTTGTAATTCCAGGAGATCTCCAGCCACTACCTGGAGACTGGCAACCCTAATGTCACCGCTGGGCATGTTCAAGTTAAGTGGCTCCTGTGGCACCAGCAGCACCTCTGAAACTCAGCTTGGCATGCTCCTGGCTGCTACCAATTTTCCAGGGAAGTGGGCCACAGGAAACTGCTGTGCTACTTTGCTGCCCCTGAACCTGTATTGAATGATAGGCATTGGATCTGAATACAGACACCAGGAAGACCTCCCACACCACCATTTTAGAAGCAGTTGTAGTTCTTTAAAAATTATGCATGGCTGTGATCCAGATCACATGCTTAGAGTGGCAGTCCAAAAAATGATTGTTTCCACCTGCCTTTTCAGGTGCAGAGGGAGGCTGTTGACACCCAAAAAGGTGCAGGAGAGAACAAGAGATCCTGGGGCTGCCGCATGCACAATCAGGATCAGGTCCTCAAGGCAATTTTTACAACTACAACTGCTTCTAAAATGGTGTCAGCAGCCAAGGGATGGACCTTGGCTGCTGGGCCATCTAGTCTGGCTCACATCTGGGATTAGGAGATGCTGCATATGGATCTGAAGTACGATTTCAAAACAAGTCAGAGTCCCTATTTAATAACAATAACAACTCCGCTTATATACCACTCTTCTAGACAGATTAGTGCCTCACCCAGAGTGGTGAACAAGTTAGTGTTATTATTATCCCCACAATACAGCTGGGGAGCTGGGGCTGAGAGGAGTGGCTTACCCAAGGCCACCTACTGAGCTCATGGTAGTAGTGGGATTCGAACCAGTAGAGTGCTGATTCACAGCTGAACCACTTAACCACTGTGCTGCAGCAGCTCTAGAAGTTAACAGTGCTAAGGATGATTTTAAAGGATCCCTGCACTTCACTTGAATCTTGTACAGACAACTCGTACATCAATGCTGATTAGAAATAGGAGTGCACTTGTTTCCAAACCAATGGATAAAAGAAACTGGGAAAAAATATGAATAGTTTCCTGAGCCGTATATCATGACCCAAAGTAGGCTGCAATTCCCTTGCATGAGGTCAGGAAGGAAGGAGAGGAACACAGTGGGCTGGGGGGAATAAAATACAAATTCAGTTCAGTGTGAGATTCATGCACTTAGGAGGAGGAGGAGGAAGCAGCATACAGTCAGAGCCAAACTACAAGTGACGCCTGACACAGGTTGGACACTTGTCAGCTTGCCTCAAGTTTTGATGGGAAATGTAGGCGTCCTGGTCTTGCAGCTGAAATGGAGCCAAGCTGTAAAACCAGGATGCCTACATTTCCCATCAAAACTTGAGGTAAACTGACAAGTGTCCAACCTGTGTAAGGCGTCACTTGTAGCTTGGCTCTCAGTTACTTTGCAAATGGGTCTGGAGGACTATAGTAGGTTTAGAAAAGTACTATAAATACAGAAGTAGGTCCCACTTTATAAAGTTAGAGAACTACAGCATTAAGATTATGAAAACATATGAGAATCACAATAAATGAACACATGCCATTTGTTTATTTTCATCTTGCCTTTAATTGAGACCCTTTCTTCTCTCTATCTGAAATCTTGCATGGAGGATTCTTTGGATGAAGGTTACAATTCCTTGCGATTTCATCCACATTAGACAGAAAAACAAAGAAGTTACAGGCAGAAAATGTTTGCCTTTGAAACAAATGGAAGCAATGAGACAATGCTGTGGACATTACAATCTATGGATTTAGCTGGCCGTAATATTGTATTTATTGGATTGTGGATATTTTGTATGTCTTTTAGATATTTATTGTAAATGTATTTATACTGTATTTATATGTACTTAGCACGTAGCTCCTTGCACTTATTTAATTATAAAAAATAACTTTGAGAATTGTGTTTTAGTATCCACTCCCGGTTGTGGGTTTCCACTATTTGTTTTTGGTCAGTCTGACTGGGAGAGCTTCCTACTTGGTTGTAGCTGTGGACAAGTGGCTGAAAGCAAACAAATTGAAATTGAACCCAGACAAGATGGAAATGATGCTGGTTGGGAAGCTGGAGATATTGAAAGGCTTCGTGCTCCCTACTTTCACTGGGTTCAGTTGACCTTTGCAGGCTCAGTTAAGAGCCTTGGGGTTATACTGGATCCAGCTTGAAAGCTGGCCCCCTGCCTTGACATGGAGAAACTGGCCACCTGAATCCACAGCATGGTAACATCAAGACTAGACTACTGTAATGCACTCTACAAAGGACTCCCCTCAAAGTCAACTCAGAGACTCCAGTAGGTGAACACTGCAGCTCAATTATTATCAGGAGCTAGTTGGAACATGCATGTTACTCCCATTTTGCAATCACTTCATTGGCTTCAGGTAACATCAATTACCTGGCTCAATTCAAGGTTTTGGCAATCACATTCAAAGCTCTTCATGGTCTCTACCATCTACAAGACTGCCTTTCTCCCTATGCTCCATCACGGCAGCTTTGCTTATCTGAACAGGGCCTTTTGCAGGTCCACCTTGCAAATGATCATAATCAGCAGCAGTCCCATACACATGTATTACCTGGGGTGGCTTCCACCTTATGGAATGGCCTGACGAGGTCAGGAGAGCTCCCACTCTCCTGGCTTTCCACAAACTATGCAAAACTGGATTATTCAAGAGAGCTATTTTACACAGGTAATAGGGCTGTGCTATAAGGAAATGGTTCAGAAAGATGCATGTATAAAGGGACAGGGGCTGTAGACTATATCACTGCGTACAGTCTGCAGCTGTAAGTATGCTCCTAACTGGGAGTTTGTGTCATTTAATATGTTATATTACATTGCTTATGTTTTGGTTCAGTTCTATATCAGATTTCTACTTGTCTCCCCGCTCCCCAACTTTCTTCAATCCATGCCCTATTGTACTGTTTACTGAACGTCCCAACTGATTGTTCTGAGGAACACTGCATAATCTGCTTTTAGTCTCAGTGAGAAAGACAGATCATAAATAATAAATAAAATGAAGATAAATATATTGACATACAGGATACAAATAAAATGAAAACAAGTAAGAAGTATTTGGGGTTCTTTCATCATAATTTAGATGTTACCCACCCCATGTGAGGCCAAAGGAAAGCCCTTTATGTAGGAATATCAGATCTTTTGCTATAGCAGGATACTTCCCAGCATCCTGCTGCTTTGCCCATTAGTGCCTGGAGGAGGGGGTTATCGGATGTGTATCAGTGCCATGCCAGTGCAGACACACCAAGCCCCACCCTCCAATTTCTCCCAGGTGTTTCCAGCTGTCACTTGGCAACCATACCTTTATGCCAATGCTACAGAAACCAGAATAAATATTTTAAAATTATTTGTATTTATTCATCAAAACATTTATAGCTTGCCTTTCCTCATAGCTCAAAGCAGCCTAAAATGCAAGCCTTCAGTCATTATGTTCTGTCACAAATATGGGGAGAACATACAACCTGCCATTTTTCCAATACACACAATCACCATTTTGTGGTAAGGTAAAGGTAATCCCCCTGTGCAAGCACCGAGTCATTACTGACCCATGGGGAGACGTCACATCACGATGGTTTTTTGGCAGACTTTTTACGGGGTGGTTTGCCATTGCCTTCCCCAGTCATCTACACTTTACCCCCAGGAAACTGGGTACTCATTTTACCGACCTTGGAACGATGGAAGGCTGAGTCAACCTTGAGCCGGTTACCTGAACCTGGCTTCCACCAGGATCGAACTCAGGTTGTGAGCAGAGCTTGGGCTGCAGTACTGCAGCTTACCACTCTGTACCACGAGGCTCTTGCATTTTGTACCAATTTGTTGTACAATGCTCATATTTACAGCCCCAGTACATGCATAACAGAACCCATCACATGTATTATGTTCTCTTTGTACAAATGGTAAAATGTAAAGACTGAAAAAGGGCTATATAGAATGTCAACACCACTAATGGATTTCCCAGAGCATGTACTGTAACCCAAACACAAAACAGATAAAGTGACATTCAGTTCTGTCAGCATAACCGTATACAGGTGACAAGATAAGACAGAGCTCCATACAAGCATCAGGGCCTCTGAGCACTCTCTCTCTCTCTCTCTCTCACACACACACACACACACACTTTTTACTGACCCCAAGTATAGGACCATGTGGTAAAATGTACTTATTGATCAAATCTGTGTTTCACTCACACTCCATGAAAACTAGGGCAGTGTAAATGGAGTTGTCCTGACTTGGAGAGCCCAAGCAAGCCTGACCTTGTCAGATCTCAGAAAGTAAGCAGTGTAAGGGTCAAACCACACAAGACAAAATACAGTTGAATTACACTCAAATACACTTGAATTACAAAACACACCCGAATTACCTGTGTAATTCGAGTGTATTTTGTCTCATATGGTGAGACCCTCAGCCTTGGTTAGTAATTGGATGGGAGACCTCCAAAGAAGACCAGGGTTGCAGAGGCAGGCAATGGAAAACCACCTCTGTTAGTCTGTTGCCTTGAAAACTGCAGAAGGATGTGACTGGGCTTAGGACGGCGCTGATACTCTGCTAGAAGAGTATCTGCTCTAAAGAAGAGAGCTCTGACTCTCAAACGCTTACACCCTGAAAATCTTGTTGGTCTCTTAAGATGCCACTGGGCTCAAATTCTCCTGTTCTCCCACAACTGTAATAGCCATTTTTTGAGTGGCTATAATCATATTGTTTTCATATCATCCTATTCCTGGGAACATCCAGAATGGAATGGATTGCGTCTGTGTGTGGGGGGGGGGGGAGGGGGGTCCTGCTTGCATACTTGAACTCACACTTGGGCTGCATTTAGACATCTGCGGTTCAATTTTTTAAAAAACGCATGGACCTGGCTTGGGCTGGGTTTGCATGCGCACCTGGACCCTTCTCTTTTCCACCCTCCCACAAGTGCAATAATAGCAATGGTGCTTAAAAACTAGCTCCAATTTCCAGCAATGCACAAATGCAAGCAAATGGTTTGATGAGCATTAGTTTTGGGGATCTAGGTTTTGGGATCTTGGATCCCAGTTAGTGGAAGGAAAATCACTCCAGTTAAGCCACACACCTGCATTCACCCATCATGGATGACTGAAGTTAACATTAAAACCCCGTCACCATAAAGAAGGAGAAGTCAGGTAGATGTAAGAACTTGGTCACAAGCCAGGTTCATATGCAATGTCATGTTAATGTCAGAATAACGTGATGTTTGAATGCAGCCTTAGAGACAGCAACTAGCCCATCAAAATGCAGGGGCTCTTGCAAGAAAACAAATTTGATATTTGTGTGTAGGAAGAGCACTCTGCATTTTACCTACCGTGTTCATCTTTCCTGAAATTCTTTTATGCTATAATGAAGAAAGTTACATGAGCAGACTGATATCTTGGCTATAAAAATGTCCAAAGGAGGTTCTTAGTCCTTCCGCCCCCCAACCCACCCCCGCCAGTACAGCAGGCCAGTTCATTTTGCCACATCACAATAAAGTTTCCAAAGATTCCATGTTTGAATTGATAGATTATCTCCCCCTCCCTCATGGCATTTTAAAAAGGCTGCTCCTTGTAGCTGAAGTGGCCTGCCATAAAAAAATTATTTCTCTTGGTAATATTAATAACAGAAGCATTAGCTGTGTCAGTAACTAAACTGTGTTCAGCATTTATGTCACACACATTCTGCTCAAACAAGCCTATCTGCACCTTTGGTTACTGATACATAGTCCTGGGCAGACACTGCATTCCCAGTCTCTTCAGCCATAGCTGTGGGCCTGTGTTCTTCCTCCCCATCCCACTGACCCTCACCCTTGTGAATCTCCATCCCACTCTATCAAAGCACAATGACTTCTAGGAAGAGTTTTTGAAACCAAGCTTAAAATACAGTCTGGAAGCCCTGGCTAAAGCTAATCATGGTTACTATCATTCTTTGTATTAGGAAAGAGGGTAGAGACACTGGCAACCAAACTGGGTAGGGGTAAGAGGGACTCTCACCTGAAAATACCTATGCTCCAAGCTCAAACCCATCCCTCCAAAAATGTGCTTTAAGCCATTGGTTATCAACCATCAGGTGGGTTGCACAGAATTGCCAACACCTGGTGGGGCCTGGAGTGGTCCTGGAATCACAACTGATCTCCAGATTATGTAGATCCATTCCCCTGGAGAAAATAGCTGCTTTGGAGGGTGGAATTTATGTTATCACATCTCTACTGAGCTCCTTCCCAAGCACCACCCCCAAAACTTCATGACTTCCCCAAGTCAAAGCTGGCAATCCTGAGGTCGCAGAGCCTGATCTGTCATCAGCCCCTAAAAAGCTGCAATTTTTACACTTCTTTTCAGAAATACCTGCTAGTGTGCATGTGTATAAAAAGCAAGGATGCCATACTGTTTCTCCTTGCATGCACACTAAGAGCCAAACTACAAGTGATGCCTGACACTAGTTGGACACTTGTCAGCTTCCCTCAAGTTTTGATGGGAAATGTAGGCGTCCTGGTCTTGCAGCTTGGCTCTCCAACTGCTGTCCAATGGAATTTTCAACTGTCACTTGTCCAAGATTCCACCAAGCTGCCTATATTTCCCATCAAAACTTGAGGGAAGCTGACAAGTGTTCACTAGTGTCAGGTGTCTCTTGTAGTTTGGCTCTGGGAGGAGCAGCCAGACGGCGAGGTAAGATGATTCAGTAGTAGAGAAGATTCCTCTTTAGCACAGGCAGATTCAGACCCTGCTCTGTCCCTAAGGTTGCCAGGCATGTCTTGACTAGAGATGGGCACGAACCCAAATACAAACCAAAAAAACCCCATGAACCAGCCCGGTTCATGGTTCGTGAACCAGTGGTTCGTGGAAGCTCATTTCCACGAACTTCCACAAACTTGTCTACTGGTTCGTTTGGTTCGTATTAAAGGGGCAGTTTAAATGGCCATTTCCCCAGCTGATAGTTTAAATGGCCTTCCAGCTGATAGTTTAAAGGGACCTGCCGCTTGCAAGCGAGGGGCAGGAAGGCCGTTTTTGGCCTCTTCCACTGCTGCATGGGCCCGCAGAGCGGCGGAGGAGGCCAAAAACAGCCTTCCCGCCCTCACAGGAGGAGGGGGATAACATCATGGGCCCACAGGGCGGCTGGGCAGGGTAAGTGTGGGACTGGGGCTGGGGTTTGGGCCGTTTAAAGGGACCTGCCCCTTGCAAGGCAGGAAAGGGCCCTTTAAACTGTCAAATGCTCTTTTCCCTGCTGCTGCTAAGCGGCCAGAAAGGGGCATTTAAACCCCACGGACCACAAACCACAAACTGGTTCATGAACTTGTGCCAGTTTGTGGTTTGTGAAAACCCATGAACCACGAATCTCATGGTTCGGTTTTTTTGTGGTTTGTGCCCATGTCTAGTCTTGACAACCAATAGGAGTTGAGAAGGAGAATGGGCAGCACCATCAGTGACAGTGTGACTTGACTTGGGAAAACCATAGTTTCCAGCAATTTTTAATGTCACTTCTGGGATTTTCCCTGGAGTGACATCACACTGGGTCAACAGTGATTTTTTTAAAATTCTCTCCTACCAGTGCTCAGTCCCCCACTATAGTAGGAACCCTGGCAACCTTACCGGCTCTACCAAAGCTCTGCCTTGCCTTCTTTCTCTTTCTCCAGCCAGGCTACCCCACCAGTCAGTCCTCCAGTTCTAAGTGCATGCAACAAGTGAGGTCACAACCCTGGCACTTTATTTTCCGGTCACATGACCTTGATGTCATATGGCTTCCTGTCATGTGATCACAGCTGACTGGGTCCTATGTTGCCACCTGGACAATAAAAGTGAGTTCAGGATTTAAAGGGCCACTGCTTTAAGCAACAAAGAAGACCCCTACATGCAATATTAATATGTAATATTGAGAACCCTGAAACTGGTGCTATTAGGTAGGCTATCTTAAAAATGAGCAAGAACAGATGAAATAAAATTGGTCACAGACCCAGTAATAGCTGCAAGTATGTGTATCGCCACAAAATGGAAGTCTGTAATCTCACCATTGATAGACACGTCTGGAATATGGCATTGTTAACAAAGCTAATTTATTGTAAGGGGGAAGGAAAGGGCAATCAAAATAATAGATTTGTAAAGTACTGGATACTATTGATTGGCTATTGGAATATGATGGCTTCTGGAGAAAGTACAGCCTTATGTCTTATTTTCTCTGATTTAAATAAAATTATTATGCCTTGAAGCTTAAAGAGTCTTAGGGGGATGGGCAGCTGATCTTGGTAATACAGTGAGACAAATTCCAACCATTCACTCATGGAATATCACAAGTGGTGTTAACAAGCAGTCACAGTGTTAACAAAGGTTAGCATCCAGAAATAACACTACACCCTAGTTAACACAGACAAAAGAAGGAAGAGGAGATTTGCCACTGGAGAGGAATGGGGTAGGAAAAAAAACGGGTCCCCTGAGGCTGTATCATAGGGCCAAGCTAGAAGTGACGAGTTACACTTGAACGGCAAGTGAACAGACTCACATGTATTCCTCCCTGTTCACTTAGTGACTGAGTGGAGTGCAAGTGGAGCATAAGTGAACAGGGAGGACTACATATGAGGGAGTCTGTTCACTTGCCATTCAAGGGTAACTCGTCAATTCTAGCTTGGTCCTCAGCTGTTAAGTGATCAGGAATGTTATGTCTACATCAAGCCATTTTGGTGTTTCAGTGCCCTTGTGGCTGTGAACCTGTCAAGATGTTCTGTTTTGTACACCATTTTACTTTTTTTTTTTTTAAAGGCATGATGGATCCTTTACACACATTAAAGAAAAGCTGAAATGATTTTCAGTAAATCACAAGAAAGCATAAATGGCAAGAAAAGACAAGTGTCACTTGTTTCTGCCTGCCTACTTAGCAGCACAGTTAATCCAAACATACAGTTCCCAGGAGGAAACGGTTTGCTAAACGTTGGGGTTTGGGATTAAGGGAACTACAATAATGATGTAACAGTTTCACTTTGCACGACAGTTGTTTACTAAGATAAAGTTGGGAAGGCCGCCAAGACAAAACAGCCCTTCAATATTAGGGTAAATTAAACTGAAGTCATCTGCAAAAGGTGATTTCATATGCACGCAATACTAAACAGAGTTGCACCCTTCTATAACCTTTCAAGTCTGTTGGATTTAGAAGGGCGTAACTCTGCCTAGAACGGCACTGCCTACTAGTAAATGTGTTAACTATGTATGTAACAGTTTATTCATATGAGAGTGAATATCATTCACAGGCAGGGCTCATTTTGAGGGGGAACACACAGGAACGCAGTTCCGGCAGTTCCCCAAAGAGGTCACATGTCAGGTGGCCCTGCCTACCGGACTCTCGTCCATTTTGGGCCTGTTTCAGGCTGGATTGGGGCCGAAACGGCCTGGATCGGGCCTCTGAGGGGTGGTGGATCACTCTCCCACTCAGCAGCAGCCCGATCCTGACCATTTTGGGCCCCTTTTCGGCCATTTTCAGCCACTTTTTGCCATTTTGGGCCCAATTTCAGTCCTGAATGGCCAGAACTGGGTCCAAAACAGCCAGGATAGGTGATGTCAGGGGGTGTGGCATATGCAAATCAGTTATGCTAATGACATACTTCCGGTGATGGCAAGGGGTGTGGCATATACTGATGAGTTATGCTAATGAGTTATGCTAATGAGTTCCTCCTGCTCTTTTTCTACGAAATGACCCCTGCTCACAGGGGGCCTGGGATGGCAATCCTATGACCTCATTGGGCCCTAATTAGGAAGCATGGATAGGGTTTATACTGTATATCTTTCCTTTCCTTTGCATAGCACAATTTCTGCATTTCTAGCTTTTTGCCTTCATCAACTATCTTCCTAGTCTGTTTATTACCACAGATTTAGGATGGAGGAAGATGATTGTTTGAAAGAGCAGCCTGCTGCTCAGGATGTCTGCCTTCACCCCACTTTGATAAAACTTGCAAAACCCGTTTGACCAAGAGGAGCAAGCAGGACAAAAGAAATGTGAAGCCAGAGTCATGCGAAGCAGAAGCCTCTCAAATCTCTTTCATAGGTCTTAATCTTAAGAACTATTGTCTGCCTGAAGGGTGGTGACAATCCACAACACCTTCACTCCACAGAACTCTTGAATCAACAGACTATAGACTTAAGAGAGCATAGCAAATATGTCTCAGCCCCCCACCTCCCACAATAAACAGAAGACTAAGTTTTCAAGTTACGTTATGCCTATTGATGACCCTGTTTTAATTTGATTTGAATATGATTTAACTTAATTTTAATTTGATTTAATTTTTCCATTGCAGAAAAAATGCTGCCACAGAAAAGGTATGGCAAATATTTCAACAGCTACATACCTACACAGCCGAGCAGCTTCCATTCTCCTGTTTCAACTGAAAACTAAAGGCCTATCCCCCAAATCCATGCCAAACCTCCAGGGCAGAAATATGTTTTCCAGCACGGGTGATGAGAGGAAGAAGTATTACTTCCAATGGAGGGAAAAGACTGAAGGGAAAGGCATTTAGTTGGCCACTATGGGAAACGGATGCTGGAATAGTAGGCTGTTGGTCTAACCCAGATGTTTTCTTATGTTCTTACAAAAGTGAGCCAGGCTGGCTTCACATACACCTGAAGTTCTTTCTTTGTGGAGATCAGCTCATGTAGGAAAAAGCCAAATACACAGCACATGTGAGGAACAGTGCAATTTATATTACCACAAAGTTAGGAAGCTGCTGTATGCGTTTCCCAACCCACCTAAAGTAACAGAGAAAGAGTTTCTTCTAAATCAGAGTGTAGGAGGAAAATGTCATGGATGAAATGGCTCAGAGGGAGGATCCAGATGTTTCACAAATGACACCTCTGTTAAAGATGTTGCAAAACTCACCCAACATGCAATCTCTTTAACACTGCAATCCTAAGAGGAGTTACACCCTTCTAAGTCCATTTAACACTGTAGGCTAAGGTAGGTGTAACAGTACATAGGATTTCAGAATTCTTGGGCCTCTTTTGCTCAAAAGTGCTTCTGAAGGTGCTCCTCTCACATATTCCTTGGCAAGCTGCAAGTCAAAAGCAAGCAGAAACCTTGTAATGGCGCCTACTCATAATATTGTCTATCCCTGTCTTCTGCCAACAAATGAAGACTTTTTTCAGATTGTTTGGCATTCCCTCAATGATTCCCTCCTTCCTGCCTTATGTTCTAATTGTTGTTGCGTGAGGAGAGAAGAAAAGTGGGATATAAATATTTTAATAAATAATGTATTTATTTTTGTTCTGGTTTTATGACGTATTCCTATAATGCCATGTTTTAATTGTTAGTCACCTTGGAGGCAATTGTTTGTAAGTAAATAAAGCAATATATTGAGCTCCTCAACCTACTGTTTCAGTGTCACAGAACAGGAAAGGAAAAACTGGCAATGCTAGAAGTTCTGCACATCTCATGAGCCCAGATGGCAACACATTAAGAATTCCTCTCAAAACACAGGATACAAAAACATGAGCATCCCTAATACATCAGCTCAGAATCTGCCCAGTAGCTCAGAGCTCTTTTAATCATGCTAATTTTCTCACATTTTAAATTAATCATGCACCAACTTGCCTCTCATTGACAAACACTTAACCTACCTAATAGGAAGAGGCTCACTCTACAGCAGGTAATCCATTATTGAACTATCAAATGAATAGGTAATAACTCTATCTGTTGCTTGAGAAATATAGACAAACGGAATCCACATCTACAAGAACACTGAAACATACATCAAGGAAGGAGATAAGGTTTCTGAAGCCTGCAATACTGGCAGAGAGGGAGGACAGAAACATCTTCTTACCATAAACATCTGTCAAACATGGATCAGGTACTGCTGATCTGTGACGGAAAGGAGGTGTAGATCAGCATCTCCTTGTATTAAGATTCAAACCTGGATCACCAGGAGTTGTAAAAAGACCACAAAAATAGATGTTGCCCTCTTATGGACTGAAAACATGCCAAGAGCTGCAAACAGGACAGAGAGAAAGCACATTGCCTCTCTAGAAAGTAGACCTTTGGATATCCTCATGTGACATCACAGTCCTCCCTGTTGGTGGGTTGGGGGTGGGGTGGGAAGTATATTTCAATCTGTGCAGGCACTTATGTCTGTACATCGTAAGGCACACCCTTTAGAATAAACCTTACAGAATTAGCTACAGTTCTATTGTTTAGTAGCAAGTCTACAATATAATTTTCCAGCATTTGCAAATATGCTATTAAAGCAAAGAAAAAGGCACCTAGCTTTCCTTTATTATTTAGTTATTTAAAATATTTATTATACCTCATTGATTTGGACTCAAGGTAGCTAACAAAGCAACAACAAGGTAAAAACACATAAAGCGTATTCCCACAGATGTAACCCCCTCCCCAGTGGATACCGCCAAAATTCTCATGAGACAGTTTATGTAATAAGCCTTTTAAAAAAAAATCTTTAGCCAATACACTGCATAAGTATGCACAAAGTATGCACATATCCCTGTCAATGCTTGTCCACCTACTTTGCTTACTATTCGATGTGCCTTCTCCTGTTCAGCACCCAAACATGTCGCTTCTCCACCATAAGAGGTTGAACAGACCTGTGGTCCACCTAGTCCAGCATTGTGTCTCATCCAATGACCAACCAATGGCCCTAGAGGGCCAACGAATAGTGCACAGAGTCCAAGGCCTTCCTTTGATGTTTCCTCCTAGCACTGATATTCAGAGGTTTATGCCTCTGAACATGGAGGTTTCAGTTTAGTCATGGTAGCTAGTACACATCAATGGCCCTCTCCCCCATAAATCTGTCCGGTCCCCTTTTAAAGCTATCTATGCCTGTAGCCATCACTACATCCACTGTAGCAAATTCTGTAATTTAATCACTCTTTTAAGTGAGGACTGGAAAGGGCTTTTAGACAGTTCTGTTATTTAAATCAGTCCCCAGACCTGGTATTGACAAGGGGTTCAGGGAACCCAGCCCTGGCTGAAATTAAACCATGTGCCACCAAGGAGACCCAAAATTAGATGACCTTTGCAGCCCTGCAATGGAAACAGATCGATAAAGTCTCTCACATTCCCATACACCAACCTCAGTGGTACAGCACATATTTGGGCTGCGGAAGGTCGGAAGGTCCCCATTTCAACCTCTGGCACTGCCACCTTCACAGACCTCGGTTATCACGGCTACCAGTCAAAGGAGACGATACTGGGCTAGACCTGCCAAGGGCTTGACTCGGTACAAGAAAGCTTCAAGCCCTGGTAAACATGTGGGCTTCCTTACCTTGCTCACTACATTCTGTTCCAGGCCGGCCGTGATCGCATAATGCCGTTCGCTGCACTGGCATTGACTGATGTTCTTTCCCGCCGGCGTGGGCAGCTCCGGGGCTGCCAGCATCCCTCTGCTATAGCTGTGGTTGTAGCCGTGGCTGGTGGCGAGCCCGCCGGCGGGCAGATGCGGGTGCCCCGTCCAGTTCCCTCGCCCATCCGTGCCCTTGCACCAATAGCTCGGCTGGTCCAAGAGGAAGCTGTCCGAGAACTGACTGAAGCCGATGAACAGCGCCGGGATCCAGGTGAGCAGGACGAGGGTTTTCTGCTGCCCACCGCCCAGCCCCCCCAGGAGAGGCAGCACTGAGCCATCGTAATCCAGGAGCAGGGGGCTGCAGGAGCCGGCGAGAGGCGGCGGCGGCGGAGAGGGAGGCGGCGGCAGGCTCTGGATCTCCGCCGCCAGACCCCCTGCAGGGGGTGCGGCTGTCGCTGCAGCGGCAGGGACCGCCTCCCCGGGAGGCAAGGAGCCGTTCTCTTCGGGCACTTGCCGGCCTTCGCCACCCTCCTCTTGGCGCCGGTCTATCGCCATCCGACAGGAGGAGGAGGAGGCAGCCGGGGAGACTCACATAAAGAGGGCCGGGGGTGGCGCGCGGCGCGTTCCGACAGCAGCTCTCGGCGCCGCGCCAGCCGAGGCTTTCCGAGCCGGTTGGGAGGAGGAGACGGGCTGCCCTGCGGGAAACTCCGCCGACACACACCTAGGTGTGCGCGTCGACCTAGCGCGATCTCTGCCTCTCGCCTCGCCACACGTCAAGGCGCGCCCATTTTCTTTCACCGCCCCCCAGCCCCGCTTCCCCTGCGCGGCCAAAAAGGAAAACCTTCCTTCGTGTGTTTCCTCCTAGCTGCGCGAAGCCCGGCCGCCGGCGGTCGGAGTTAAGCGGTCCCCTTCTGCTCAGCGGGGAGCCGGGGCGCACGGGTGGGATTCCCGGGACCGGCTGCTCGAGGTCTCTTGCCAAGCCCGCTTGCCATACATCGGGCTCGGCCAGAGGACGATTCCCCCTTCCTGGGCGCGGAGGGAAGAGCCGCATCCGCCGTGCCCGGCCGAAGCCGGCTCCAGTGCGCAGCAGCGGCGCTTTCTCCTCTCTGCCTTTGCCCCCTCTGGTTTGCGGCTGCAGATCGCCTCGGCTGTCGGGAAGGAAGAGGCTTCGCGGCGCCTCGCCTCCCCGAAGCCTCCTTTGGCTCTCAACCTGCAGGCCCAACCCTCTGCCCCAGCGCCCGCCTCCGTCTCCTCCTCTCCAGGAGGTAAAGGTAAAACCGGCAGCCGCAGCACCTGCTCCTCCTCCTCCTCTCCTGCCGAACAAAACCGAGGCGGCCGCTCGGCTCCCCCTACAGGGAAGCAGAGGAACGCCTCCTCCCGCAGCGGAGCCAACGGCGGAAGGAGTCCCAGCGGGAGAGCCTGCCAGCGCCCTGGGAGCTTTGGCCGAGGGCCCGGAGGGGGAGGGGGAGGGGGAGGGGGGGCGCCGGAACTGAGCACGACCCGCTTACCCCGGGGTTGGTTTGCAGAGCAATGTCTCGCCCTCCCCTCGCCCCCCCCCCCAAAAAGAATGTGGGTCGCAGCGAGCAAGACTTGCCGCTTCAGCCTGTGCCTACTCTCTCCACAGTAAGCCCCGCTGAGTTCAGCGGGACTTACTCTTCGGTAAGTAGGCAAAAAGTTGTAAGCTTTTGCCCTTCATATCTAAGGTCACCCCTACATTACACACGTCTGACCTTATCCCATCGTTTGAGAAGAGGTATGCTCCCTTCGACCACACAGAAGGGAATACCTCTTCCAAAATGAGCCAACTGTGGCACATGGGCACATAATCCTAAAAACTGTGTCCATGTGCAAGATTAATTTATTAATACTTATTTAATAGCACAGCAGTCATAACAGATACCTGCAGCTGGAAACATAGAAACATAGAGCTGGAACAGACCCAAGGGTCATCTATTCCAACCCCCAACACAATGCAGGAAATTCACAGCTACCTCCCCCATTAGCCCCCACCCCAGTTACCACTGCTCTATGCCCAGAGAAGGGCAAAGAGTGCCCCTGTTTGGAAACAGCAGCTCCTATCATAGGAGAATGCTTGGCTCAGAACCTCCTAACATTTTGTGGAACCTTTTTGTGACTGAACCAAGCCCTTGTGTCAGCCACTTTGTAGTGGTAGCTAGTACTTCTTCTCAAAAGTCCAGAAGTGCCCTGAGGTTTGACAAGGTCAGAGAGAAGTGAAACAGAACATTCAGCTTGTGCTGAGACCCGGTGTCAAGTCCCCCATCAGCCAGTAATTGGTGGGTGATGTTAGGCAAGCCGCGCGCTCTAATGCTAGTTTACCTCTTAAGGTTGTTGCAGTGATCAAATGTTTAAATGCTACATCACCCCAAGTTTCATGAAGGAATTATAACAACAACAACATTCGATTTATATACCACCCTTCAGGATGACTTAACACCCACTCAGAGTGGTTTACAAACTATGCCATTATTATCCCCACAACAAAACGCCCTGTGAGGTGGGTGGGGCTGAGAGAGCTAGAAGCTGTGACTGACCCAAGGTCACTCAGCTGGCTTCAAGTAGAGGAGTGAGGAATCAAACCCGGTTCTCCAGATTAGAGGCCCGTGCTCTTAACCACTACACCAAACTGTGATAGACAGATGTGAGCAACCAAGTAAGAAAAGATAGAATCAATACATTCCCTGTCTTTAAAAAAAAAAAAAGTTCTGAAATACAATGTTGGAGTCATAAAAACTGTGAGTTACAGCTCTGGATTGGTTTCAGATGGGCAGCTGTGTTGGTCTACAATAGAAGAGCAAGATTCAGGTCCAGTAGCACATTAAAAACCAACTAGATTTCCAGAGTAGGAGCTTTTGTGAGTCAGAGCGCCCTTCCAGAGCAGCTCTGGACTAGGTGACCAGTTGGTTCCTATCCAGCGCAGGCCAAAAAGGACACACATAATGAACCAAATGTTCTAAATAATTAAATCTCCATTTGTAGCCTCCCTTTCTTGCTGAGATTCAAGGTGGATTACGCAATTAAAACAATGTAAGAACAATTTATAACATTCAGTCTTGTGTTTTAAGCCTCACCAAGAAAGGTGGACTATAAATGAAGTAAACAAATAGTTAAACTGAATAAAAAGGTATAATGCAAACAATGCAAAAGTGCTGAACGACAAAACTGCAGTATTCTGTATTCCCATATCACTCAACCCCTCTGGGAAAATGTATTTATTTCTTTACGACATTTTTATTCTGCCCTTCCTCCAAGGAGCTCAAGGCAGCATATACTCATTTCCCCTCCTCTATTGTACCATTACAACAATCCAGCGAAATAGGTTAGGCTAAGAGAGAGCGGCTGGCCCAAGCTCACCCATGGCAAAGCTGCATTGTGTCTCCTAGTTCTACTGGGAAAATATTAAAACAAGATAAATGCTGAGGATCAATTGTGTTCTTCTGTTGGTCTTGGTCTTCTTCCCATCTTATGCCAGTGCATCTGCCTACAAGACCAGCCTAACATTATTGCAGTGCCAGTGTCACATTGTAGTCTGTATCTGACACTATGCTCTGGAAAAAATGGCATCTCAAGCACTTTCCTGTTGGCACACCAGAAGTATTAACACTGGACCATATATAGGATTTGAAGAAAAACTCAGTACAATCTGAGGCATTTTATTGGGATAGTCCCTGATATTTAATTCTCTCTTTGACCAGCAAATAATTTAAAGTTGCAGTTCTAGGCATGTTTACTTGGAAGTAAGCCCCATTGAGCTGGACAAGATTGGACTTGCATGAGACATCTTTTATTTAGAGGAATGTCCCATATAACCAGAGACAAAAGAAGAATCCTGTGGCACCTTAAAAGACTTAAAAAAATATTGTAACAAAGTTTTGTAAACCACAAGACAGATTATCACATCTTCATAGAAGCAACCAAATGTGCCGTTTTAGAACTTTGTGTTTCACTGTACTCCAGAGAAAAAATATCTCAGCACCACAGTCTGGCAAACTCCTGCACACATGAGTCAAAGGAGAAACAGAATCCCCTTTCACCACCAAAGAATCCACCTTATCTGCCTCCTAAGCAGTTGATTTATATCATGCTTTTCTTCCTGGTGAGAAACCTAAAGCAGCTCAACATTGTTCACTCCTCCATTTTGTCATTTCAACAAACCTGTGAGGTAGATAGAGTGATAGGCCTAAAGTCACCTAGTGAGTTTCCATAGCCAAGTGGGGATTAGAACTTGGTTCCTCCATAGCCTAGTCTGACGCTCTAATGTAGGGGTCCCCAGCCTTTTTGAGCCAGCAGGTGCCTTCGGGATTCTGACATAGGGTGGTGGGTGCAGACACACAATGGCTGCTACAGGAGGTGGAGCCAACCACAAAATGTCAGGGAATGAGTTTATGCATAACTCTAATAGTAAATCTTCAACATCTTCAGGCAGTAGCTTTGTTTAACATAATACCTTTTAAAATGAGCATATTGTTCAAAAGGGTTTTTTTTGTTTACCCACCACTTAACTTCAGTCACATTTTTAAAAACCTGCTCAGCCAATCAATCTCCAATAACCAACAGAAACCCTGCTGGGAAGAAGCCAAATCTTGCCTTACCCACTTTCTAAAAACATTTGGTGGGCACCAAGGTGTCTGTGGGTGCCTTGCCCTAACTATTCAATAAGGTAGATATATTTCAGTAAAGTAGAGATAAGTCCCACAAATGTAGCTGGGGCTGACTATGTATAAATAGATATTTGTATGTAGAAAACAACGGAATATTCCCATTCTATCTACTAGGAGCATTGACTTGAAAGTAAACAAGTCACCAAGAGCTTTAGTAATGAAAAAACACAAACATTACTTCGTTGTTGAATGCAAGTGTGAGAAATTGAGTCACAAGACCACCTCCAGCGGCTGCAAAGAGGAAGATTAGATAAATGAACTGAAATAGAAGCTATGAGCGGGGTGGTGTTGTAGAAAAAAACGGCAGCCTTGCAATGTAAGGAAGGGGGAACAAGGGAAAGCAACATAGTAGAAAGGGCCTTCGCATAACTGTGAAAGGCACAGTTAAAACTAAAAGTTAGGAATCAGACTGTATAATACCTTCCAACAACAGGGGTGGTATTGTACCACATGTATCAATTTGAATAGCTCTGGCATATTTTGGGATAAATACTTTTGGGGCAGTCACCTCTCCTGGGGGATAACTGTAACAATCAGCAGTTGCTCACTTAAATGGATTCATTTATTGGCTAGTGTGTAGATTCAGGCTGCAATCTGAGAAAAGCTCTTTTGTGCACTGGGGGACTAAATTTCAAGCAAACACGTGTAGGATTGAGGCTGTCCTATAAAAAACCAGCCCAGTGGTACCTCTTCCCCCACCTCTGCCTCCAGTCCAAAGTTTATTAATAACTGGTTGTTCCAGTTCTTTAAAAAAAAAAGGACAAGTGATTGCCTATTTCCTGTAGTGCATCATCCACACCTTTACAATAACAGCTGCCCTTTTTGTGCTTTCTCTCCCCGTTTCGATATAGGAACCCACACATTTAAGGCTGCCCCCTCCTCCCATATATTCACTCAACACTTTTTATTCCTGCAGATTATTTTTACTGCTCATTCTGATTGGGTGACAGCAGCTGGATATCTTTACAACTGTTTGTGGCCTTTACTGCTTACCAGTTTCCAAGTGTTGCTGTTCCAAAAATAAAGGGAACTGGACCAGCATGGCCCACATCAAGGCCAGAAACCCACTCTCCAAACCACTGCTATTTGCAATAGAACTGGATTCAGTGTCTGTGTGCTACAGGGTGCAATAGTAATCTTTGTCCTGTTCTTCACTCTGGGCTTGTGGTCCTTGCACGGCCTCAGGATTTGTCAACGATGTGTTTGCAGCATGCTACTCACACACTGCCAGGCTGTAGAATTCATTTCTCTTTTGAGGGTCCACTTACTTTTTCTTTACATTATCACAGACTGGAGAGTTGTCAGTTGGCCTGGTGAAAAAAGTCCTGCCTCCTTAACAGAAATGTAATGAATAAAAACAAAAATGGGAGTTGAAGCTTTTAGTGGCACAGAGGTAAATGACATCACTTGGTAAATTAAGTTCCCCATTAAACTTCAATGAAAGGGGCAGGACATTTTTTTCCTCTTCAGGCCAGCAGGCAACCCTAATGGGGTAATTGTGTGTCAGGAAGGACATCTTGTGTGGATGTGAATTGGCTTGCTGCTCCTTGCCATGTTGGTAATCCTTGTTTATTTTGCCTATGGGATTATACTTTGCTAGGAGTTTGAGGCAACGTTGTACAAAAACAAAGATTATGAAACTAATAGCATGGATAAGATATCAACTAACATTGCATTGTTTACATCACTTTCACATGATTCACCTCCAGTTTTGCTTCCGACTAGAGGTGGGCATGGACTGGAAAAACCTCATGGACCATTGGCCCATGGTCCATTGCATTTCATGGACCACGAACTTTTCACAGACCCGCCCCATTCACAGACTGGTTCATTAGCCCATGGTTCATCACTTCCGGAGGCCCTGGGACTGCTCCTTTCACACTCAGAGATGCCAAACTTGCAGCAAGGCTTCAGCAGGCTCCAGCCACCTTCCAAGTTTGGCCAAGATTGCATTTCGGAGGTCCAAGTTATAGACCACCCCCCCAATGTGGCCACCCCCAGGAAGCTTCCAGTAGATACTAGGAGTTGCAAATGCCAATTGACTTGCATTGGCTTGCAACACCAAAAAGTTGCAGTGAAGCAAAATCAAACAGAAAAGGATGGGGGAAGAGCCCCCTCACTTACCACACAGACACCTTCCCAGCTGTTGCCTAGGGAATTAATTCTTGCTCTTTGTTTGCATAGAGAAGAATGGGAGTTCTCTGGTTGGCAGCCAGAGCTGCCTATCAAAGTTTTGAGGGCTGGATTGGTATATTCCAAGGGCTGCAGAAGGTCTCTGGACATCCCCTCTGTTGCCTAGGGAATTGATAGATTGATGCCAGGATGCCTGGACTCATGGACCATGGGCCGATGGACCGGCCCAAATGGACCAAAGTTCGTGAAAAATGTGGTTCCACAAACCGCGTGTTCGCGAACCACGAACTGGGCCAGACCATGTCAAATTTAGGTCTATTTTCCGGTCTGTGCCCACCTGTACTTCCGGCCTTTGTGAGTCACAAGTATATCACTTCACTTGCCATGCCTAGAGTGACTTCCACGTGGTAACGATTATGCCCCACTGAGGTCCCTCCCCTCCTGAAACCCCTTCCATACCAGGCACCACCCCGCAAATCTCCAGGAATTTCCCAACTAGAACCTGACAATCCTAACGCACCGTGATGCTGTACAGAAGCAGGTTTTTAAAAAAACAGCTTCTCATTAGTACCCAAGCAAAAACAGTCTGGAAGCAACCTAGGATCTTTGGGGCTTTATCAGCGCAAGTAGATAACTAAATTCTACTATCTGACTCTAACAGACTATACCTATCTGACTATAGTCGCTATCTGACTATAACAGGATGTGGTCTGGTCCCGTGTGATTAGTCCTTGGTAGAGGATAGAATCAGACTGTATAGTTTATTGGGCAGCCTTCACAAATTAAGAAGAACGAAAGATTTACAGGTATGTAAATGCTATTTCACTTACGCTTCCCTGAAAAAGTAAACAGCCATAGTCAAATCCTTAGCTCACATTCCCTATATATGCCAGACATGTGCTAGGAAAGTGAGAGCCTTCACCTGGGACTGGTTTTTACAATGCAAACAGAATCCCTTTGCACTAAAGAGGAAGTTTTCTGTGGAATGTGAAAAAAATCAAGAGAAGTCTGTTGGGTGTGAATTCTAGTATCAGAGATGGCCTCTTCTACACAACCAGAACTATTGGAGAATTGTCTAAATATAACACCTTGTAAATCCAGCACAACAAAACTAAAGGCTTGTGAAGTCATTAATCAAAATACCCATAAGAAATACAAATCACAACCAACCTACCAGAAAGGCAAGTTTTGTAAATCTGAAGAGAATGGGCTTTATTCCTTCTCATAAATCATAAATGTGACCCAGATGGGACTAGCATCAGTTTGAGCTTACAAGGAAGTTTTCAACGGTACCTGGTTAATACACGTTGCAAGTTCATTCACATTGTTCTTCTTAAGGTATACTTCGAAGAGATGACATCTGTGGAGTGGCCTTTATAATACCGGTATGTGTTGAGCTAACAATAGTAATTGTAGACTTCCTTACATGGTGGACACATTCGTTTGTATTTCCAATGTTTGTGACCAATTTTGTTTTCCTCACATCATGGATAGTAAGCTTTTGGCCTGAGATTGTGGTTATTGTTTGGAATTTCTCTTCCCTCCTAAATTAAACTGATTAAGCAAACTGTTTTCTTACAAATATGTCTGAAAAGTCTTACTTTAAGTCCCAAGATGTGGTTGGAAGACACATGAGACAGCAATCTTGCGGAAGCTAAGCAGGCCTGTATCTAGTCAGTGCCTAGATGGGAGACCTTCAGCATAACGTATGCATATACCCCCCTTGAGTTCTGTGTGGAATAAAATTGGGTTATAAATGGAAATAAATAGAAGTATTTGGGATTAATCTCTTCGGTTTAAAGCATAAAGAATTGTCATTTCATTCCCTTAAATAAAAAGGTTATCCAATGTAACATTTAAGGTTGAAGAAAATCAATTTTTAAAAAATCAATGCTGAAAGTTCAACTCTGCTCTTGATACATTAAAAATATAGTCATTTTTATATTGTTATAAATTATCTAACATTTGGAATTTTCCACAGAGTGAGTTATTAACCAGAAGGAACCAACTTAAATGTCAAGTCTGATTAAGTGTATAATAAAAGACAGAAAGTTAGACAGGCAGGTTATAGTAAGAGCAATGGAAGAGGAGGGAATGAAGCTAGAAAAGCAAGCAGACACTCTTTTTTCTTTCCCGGACATTCACACTTAACATCCATACGTTTATAGTCTGTATTGTGGAGGATTTCAGTTGTAAACCAATAGTTGGATAAAAAGCAGGATATAAATATATCCAAGTCAAAACAGAAAGACCAGACTGACTAAAGAAAAGGGATTTTGGAGACTCTCCAAGAACACCTACAGTGGGGAAATCTGAACATTCACCATCTCTCTAATCTTACCAACACTGGTGAAAAAAGGACCTAACCTTCCATTTTGTATTTCAGGTTAATTTGCTTCTCCAGGTACAGCTTTTTTGACAATAATAAGCATCACAATTTGATAGTCTCAAGGAATCTGGGACCATGTTTTGATTCTGGTTCTTCCACAATATTGGTAGGACTTGAACGGGGGATTTTTTAAAAAGATGTTTTTGGTAAAGGTAAGTATGCTAATATGAAATCCCAAATCTGGTAAAAAACATTAAAAGAAACCTTGTATTATAATATAAAACAGTAGTTTTGGATTATACGGTAACCTCTCATACTGCAAACTTCTTTAGAATCCTCAAAAGGGCACCATGTTTTTTAAAAAAAACCCAAAATGTATGTACCTCCATTCTAGTGTGAGCATTTATGCAGCTGGCCTAGGGCTCCAAATTACCAGATGTTTGTGAGCTCGCTCCCAATCTTCAGCCTAATTCCACCATCCCTAACAGAATAATATAATATAATAACATTCAATTTATCTACCACCCTTCAGGACAACTTAATGCCCACTTAGAGCGGTTTCCAAAGTATGTTGTTATTATCCCCACAACAATCACCCTGTGAGGTAGATGGGGCTGAGAGAGCTCCAAAAAGCTGTGACTGACCCAAGGTCACCCAACTGGCTTCAAGGGGAGGAGGGAGGAATCAAACCTGGTTCTCCAGATTACAGTCCCACAGCTCTTAACCACTACATCAAACTGTCTCTCTAAGATCCTTTTACCACATGCTACCACCAGATGCTTGTACAGATATACCAGTTTCAGTGGCTGTGGAAGGGGTGGGGGGTGGGTGGGATGGGGCTATGACCTTTTCCAAAAGGCCTATCTGCCCTAGGTTCAATGCTGTCGGGAAGTGGTTCATTTCCTGCTTTTTCATGGCATTGTGGTACATTCGTGCACCTTCCAGGATTTCCCTGGCTTTGCTGCAAAGTTTTGGAAAAGATTTCAACAAAGCCTGAATGGACATCCCCCATTGGACTACAAAGTATACATACATGAGATAGATCTGTTATACCAGTCTGGGTATCTCTGTACATGTCATGTTCCAAGCTAATAGACATGCATGGTGTTAAATAAGTATACAAATACTTCAGTTGGGAGCAAGGATAGTAGCTAACAAACGGGTGCGGTGCGGTGCCTAACTATTGAAACAAATAGATTTTTAAAAAATGGAATTCACCAGTAAATGTGCATAATAACTTTGCATATAAAGTGCATATAACTTTTCATATAATAACTTTGCATATGAATGTGCATCTAATTTTGGCTATAGTACAATGTTGTGACTGTTGTACCACCCAGTTTTGTATGTCAATAGAAGCGTTTTGCTTCAAAAAACCTGCTCAAACACACCTACATAGTCATTTGCCAGAAGAAATGCATTGCTTTAAATCTCCGTTTTGTTCCTTAGCAATTTAGGACCTCAAATATTAACTTGGAGATTATATATATATCAATCACTTTTTTAAATAATTGGAGTTTGGTTGGTGCTTCTTGGCCTTTGGGCAAATGTTTGCATCAGCCTTGAGATACTTTGTCTAGGAGGTCTCAGTTAGACGTCAGTAATTAGAAAGACTGTAGTGGCCTTAGTGAAGCAAAACAGGCAAAGTAACAGAATGGACTGAATACTACATCTGCATTTTTCAAGGGCACTATGAGAAAAGGCTTCAGTGATGACAGATCAATATAAGTCTTCTGATATGATTGTAATTATATAGAGACAGAGACAGAAATTATGTTTTAATTTTTTCTGCTTCTGATAAGCAGTTTTATCAGAAGACTGCTTTCAGTATGGATGATTTCTGTGCTTCAGAGAAGACACTTTATGTTCAAGAAGAAACTGAAGTTATAGAAGGAAAAATTGGTAGGAAAAACAAAATAACAGGTTAGGACCTTCAGGAAACAGTTGCCCCCTCCCCCCACTCCTTGCTCTTGTGATAATCAACATCTGAGGAGAATATTTTAGATATTGTTGTCAAGATTTGAGGAGAACATTTTAGTTATTGTTGTTAGGAATTGTACATAAGCTTCTCTAGGGCGACTGCGAGGAATTCAGCTGTGCCAAGACTGGCAATTCTTTTACACAAGCCGTTATGGATTGTAATTATGCAAGGTAGGGTCATTCTAAGATGAAAGGGTGGAATAAATTTGCTAAATTAAAAGTATGGTAACTACTGAAATAAAAAAAAGAAAACTTTATCTCATTCAGTTCTTGGTCTTTTGTTTACAGTTAGTTTAAGGGTGTCTAATTCTGCATAATTTGGGGTATTAATATGCTATTATTGTTCTGCTCAGCATTTAATAAACACAAAAAGGTTGGAAATGTTTGAGTTTCCAGGGTAGGAAAAAGCTTGGATCCGCTCTAGCTCCAGGTCTCCTCGCATACATCAAGCTTTTTGCCACAACGCGTTTAATTTAAGCAATTTTATTAATTCATAAATATTTTAAGAGGGGGGAGACACTGACATCTGCAATTCTGGGAGGAAAACACATACAACCAAGAATTTCATAATACTAATTATTGAGATAACATAGCTATGCAGACCTACCTGTTTGTTCAAGACATACAACTTACGTAGGTTATTCATATCTTTAACAAACAATGCTAAAGTTCTTTGTCTCATAAGTCTTCCTGTGCCAAAGCCTACTTCATCAGGTGCATGAAATGTTACTCTCAGTTGGCATATACATGAATGCCAATGAAACAGAAGTAGTTGGGCTGCAATGCAGCACTTCCACTGGTTCAAATCTCACTACTGCCATGAACTCACCAGGTAGAATTTGGTAAGCCATTCCTCTCAGGTCCTCAGTTGTATTGTGGGGAAAGTAAAACACTCACTTTGTTTACTGCCTTGAGTGGGCACTAATCTGTCCAGCAGAAAGGTATACAAATGAATTATTATTATTGTACATTACTATGCAGAGCACAATGGAAATGAGACCCAGAAAGATTAAAAGATCAAAAGAGTGTGGATTTGAGCCACTCCCAACAAGAAATAAACAGGCAAAACAAGATGGATAGTGTATATAAGCTTCTAAAGAAAGTTATTTTTGTTGTGAGTTACCCCATCCTGGTCTCCAGTGGTCCCAAGGGTGATAGTGTTAAATCCGTATACAGACTTCAGCTCAACTGCTTCAACTCCTCCATTTGAAACCATTTTGTGGTGAAGAATGGCAGCTTTCCAGTCTGTTACTGAATGTACAAGTGGGTGTAAATTTTCTCACACTTCCTCTAAGGAGGCATGATGTAGTCATTAGACTGTTAGACTAGGATCTGTGAGATCCAGGTTTGACTCCTCAATCTTTCATGGAAACTTGTCTTGGGTCAGTCACTCTCAGCCTAAATTACCTTACAGGGCTGTGTGAGGATAAAATGGCATAGGCAAGTATGGTGCTGTATACCACTTTGTTAAGGTTGTCAGCCACCAGGTGGGGGGCTAGAGATCTCCTGGAATTACAACTGATCTCCAGACTACAGAGGTCAGTTCCTCTGGAGAAAACATAAGTTTAAGAGGTTGGACTCTATGGTATTATTACCTCTCTGAGGTTCCTCCCCTCCCCAAACTCCACCCTCCCCAGGCTCCACCCCCAAATCTCCAGGAATTTCCTAAGCAGGAATTGATGACCCTAAGCTTTGGGTCTCTGTTGGAAAGAAAAGCAGGATATAAACCTTAAATAAAATAAATTGAAGTCAGTGGACCTATCCCTTTATGTCACCCTCATAACAGTCATGTGAGTTGGTAGGCTTGAGAGACAGTGATTCACCCAGTGACTTGTTCTGGGATCTGATCCGAGGGCATATTTGGGAGCCAAGTCCAACTCTTGATCTACACTGGCTGTTCAGCATAGCTAATGGCCTCTGAAATTTCTGCAGCTTATTTATGTCCCTTAATTTCTGGACTGAAGGCTCAGAATGATTCGTAATCACAGCAAACGTGTAATCAGACCATTTAAATAGCTTTTAAATAAAAGCCACCAAAAACAGGACTCTTCCCCTCACCAGCTCATTCATAGCAACAAAATGTTCCCCCAAATTTCTACCCAGTGCCAGAAATATCTGTCCATTTGGACCAGGGACCAGGGAACAGAAAGCACCCCCATTATTTGACCAGAGAATTATTGTTCAACCCTGGATTGTCAAAACTTAATGTGGGAACTTAGCCATGGGGCTATGAAAGGCCATTTGTCTGGCAAGCTTAAATCTCTTGAGGCTCACTGGCTACATTTGTCTAGTTAATGTGGTATCTGATACCTGAGGCCAAAATGTGACCGAAATGAATCAAATCCACATTTCTAAAGAAGGGGTACAAATTGGGTCTGTATGTTAGTATACTGCCTCCAGATGCTTCCAGAACAGATTCTTTAAAACCCTGATTAGGATTAAAGACTGATTTTAGTCTTCTTGCTGCAGATCCTGGGTGTCCCCTCCATCAAAGGTGCAGTAAAACATAGGATTGTCATCTTTTTTTCTGGCCCTCCTCCCGTGTCTTTAACAGCTGCTCCACTCATAAATATTTAGCCTGTAAAACTTTCCACATTGCTTGTTTCCATGCCAAGGAAACAATACTGAGATACATTTTGTATGGCAGGTTTTTGTTAAAGTCACAGGAACTTGGCCACTAAGAAAAGTTGGCGCTTTATTTGACATGTGACTTCCTATGCAAATTGAATAGGCAAATAGCTTGTTTTCAGAAGTGAATATGTATTCATTCCTTGCTTGATAAACCACTGAAGCCAGATTTTGGGGTTGTGCTGAACAAAGTCCATTGCCTAAATCCGCCTTTTCCAAAGCTTAATACCTGGGAACTAAGGCTTAACTTTCAGATCTTCAACATCTTCCACTAAGTTTGGGGATTACTGAGCAGAGCTGCTAAATTTTCAGAGAAGGAGGAAGCTTACATCCTAGCAGAAAGGTACATTTACTGTCATTAGCTTGACAAGCAGCCCTTTCCACAGATCTCCATTTTTGGTATATATTTGCACTGTTATAGGTCTTTTATTCCGTGTCTTTGGCTCAGTGTAAATCACAATGTTGAGTGCATAAGAAAAATTTATCTGTGCAGAATTTCTTGCAGCTGGCCTCCTTTTTAAACTAAGTCCTCCACTGCTGTATATGCAATGTTAGTCTGAATGCAGCTGATCAAGGAGGTACACTGATACCTCAAGGTGAGTGTGAATTTGAAAGTACAACAGGAGGTAATGATGACCACCAAATTTGGCTTCTATTAACTGTACATACCTTGCAATATCAAAAATTCATCTCCTGAACACAATGATTTTCAGCCAATTTCTGCTGCTCTTCCTTCCAGAAAGGGGCTTAAAGACTTTGAGGGGAAATTATTGCAATGGAGTTTAATTTTTTTTTATTACCTCTTGCTTTTATGGCCCCTGGCCTGCAGTAACCTGAAACATAATTATTCTTTCCTTGTCAGCAAATCTACCACTACTGTATGCTGGCATGAGGAGACCTTCTTAACACATACCTTTAAAACTGCTTAAAATCTGCCTTTAATTTTTTAAAAAGCAAATTCACCCCTGTACACTGGCCTGAGAGGGCTTAACATATGACTTAACATTTTGCTTAAAATCTGTTTTTGTTTTTTTCCCCTTTTTTAAATTTTGTAACATCTGGCCTGATTAAAAGTTCTGGGGAACTCAAAAGTTTGCACACTATTATGTGTCATTGGGTTGGTCCTAATAAAGGTATTATATGGATTATGTTCTTAGCTTCACAGATTTCTTCCCATTTCCAAAGTAGGTGGAACGCCCCATGGGTAAGCGTTTTTTCACACTTTTCACTCACTTGGCATCAGTTTAAATAAGGCTTGTAAAACAGCTCCATGTGAAGAAACAGAACAGGTAATGTTTCACTTGCTACATTTCTGGCTCAGCAAACTTGAACTGCAGGATGATTCGAGGCAGTCTGGGAATTCTCAAGGCAATTTGTATGTAGAGAGGGAATAGATGTGACTGAGCTTCATCCCCTCCCCCCATGCCTGTCTCTCAGGACCCTTTTATAAGTTACAGTCGTCAGTAAACCTTCCCTTACAGAGACAGTTTCATTCTGGAGTCACAATTTTAAAAAACATTTCCTGTGTCTATCCTAATTGGCCCTATGACAATGTTGGTACCTCATTCAAGTATGTGGTGAACTGCTCAGCTCAGCAATTCTCCTCATCTAAGCTGCCATAATTGCCTGCCAGTTGCTCTGATTTCTTTGGAGGGAAAATGGGCAATTAATGTGTGGCTCACAAAAGTTCATACCCTACCACAAATTTTGTCAGTCTTATAGGTGCTACTGGACTCTTGCTCTTTTCTACTGCTACAGACAGACTAACACAGCTACCCATCTTGATCTGTCTGCAAGATAAACAGATTGAGGTATTTGCAAGCCCATGCATTTTAGGTCCTTTTCACAAGGGCCGTCGTCACACGGGCTTAAAATTAGCGCGAAAATTGCGCAATCTACCGCAAAATTCCCACCTTATTCTGGCACTGTTGCGAGTCTGAGATTTCTCCTCTGGTCTCAATTTTCGTGCTATAATCTGCTTCCATGTGACCATCCGGCATCGATTTCTATCCCATAATGACGGAATTTTCCCTTTCTTATCTTGACCCGTTATCCCAGACGCCCTTTCGCGCTCTCCTGCAGCGAGCTCCTTTTTTTTTTAAAAAAAAAAAGTCCTTATATCGCTATAACGTCATAGTATTATAAAAATACAAAGCAATGAAAGAGTGTTCTTTCTATGCTGCTCGAGCAGCATAGACCGAAAAAGTCTTTCCGCTGCCCTTCGCCTCCGATGGAGGGATCGCAGGTGTGCATGGCACAGAGTGAACGTGCTCTGAACCATCAAAACAACCAGTTGGGCCACCAGAACTACAAGTTCACTCGGTGGAGCCATGGTTGAGTCTTCGGCGATGGGGATCACGTCAGACAGGGGTTTTTCTCAGAACAAGAGTATATTTATGGATGTTCAAATTAGGAAGAAAAACAATCTTAGCCAATGTTCAAGCTGCTTCCAGGGCGGGAAAACTTGGCCAACCTATCCTGCTCTTTTGGGGTTGGGCTAACGTTTGGTTATAACGATGTAATGTCGTTATAACGCAATAAAGCGGGGAAAAAAATTTAAAAAGGGGGGAGGAGTTTTTTCTGTGCCCGTTCAAAATGACGGCACAGAGCGCTACGGTGTGAACAACTCAAAGCGGGAGGAGACGGTATTTGAAAAAAGATTGCATCATGGCGCCGATAGGAACAATAGCGCCACATAATGGAAATTTGACGGAATAAACGCCCGTGTGACGACGGCCAAGGTCAACACACTTGTGATGTTAACGCACCCACCAATTCCTCTCTGTACATTTGAGAGTGGAAGGGACTAGAGACTTACTTTTTAAAAAATGAAATTGATATAAATGCAGATTGAAACTGTTGCCCCCACATCACTTTACACAAAGTTGTAGCAGCAACAGATAACCCGGTTGCTATGGAAATGTGAAAGGAGTTTAAGAGTGAATGGCCCAAGATCATCCAGTAAGTTTCATGGCAAATGGGGATTTGAACCTGGGTCTCTTAGGTCCTAGTTCAATCTCCTAAAGCACTACAACACACTGGCAAAGATGTTAAGCAGGTCACAATCTCTTCATGTGTCATCTGTACCATTTATACTGAACATGCCACAGGGTGTCACTAAGAGGGAAACTGAATCTCACGGCAATGACCAGATAATCTGTGTACTGGCTGGGTGACCCACCGAGTCCATTACCCATTAATACAGATCTGAGTGTGAGTCACTTTTTAAAAGGCAACACTTATTTCAGAAAAAAAAATTACAGTACAAGGTCAAGTCACATTTCCCCCTCTTTGAGTCAACTTGACCTCAAAAATGTATAAATAAGACAATATTACAATTGCATCTTTAAAGGTGAGTCACTTCTAGAACTTCCTAGCATAATATTTGTGATTAAAAAAAAACAAAAGAATTTTAAGTTGCAGTTCCTAGAATAAGGATGATTTTATTCTCTTAAAGCAAGATGGCTTTCAGCCAAGCATTACAGTTTCACTGGTTTGTGGATTGTGCAACACTGCATGGCTGTATAGGTCCAGAGCATCATGTATCATAGCATGGGAGTGTGGAGAGAGAACCTATGAGCAAACCCTTAGCTTTTTAAAATAATACATGTATGAAAAGAGAAATGTAGAACAGCCTGACAGGATGTCTTAAACTGTCTGATGTGAGTGCAAATGTTGAGCTGTTGAGCCCGTGTGGTGTAGTGATTAGAATATTGGACAAGAATCTGGGAAGTCCAGGTTCGAATCCTCACTCTGTCATGGAAGCTTGCTGAATGACCTCAGTCCAACCCACTTACCATCAGTCCAATCTACCTCACAAAGTTGTTGTGAGGATAAAATTGAGGACAGCAAAATGTTGTAAACCACTGACAGTCCCCAGTGAGGAGATAAGCAGGGTATAAATATCTAAATGAATAGATATCACAAAGCATCCACTATTACAGAACAATTAATAGAAAATATTTGTAGTGATTCTGATGAGGAAGCTCAGAGAAAAGATTGACATTACTTGCCACAATTTGGTCAGAGATTCTTTGCTTTCTAAAATAATTTCCCATAATCCACAGAAGGGCTTTTCTTACTAGCATGTGGATAGGGCAATGGACCAGGACTACCGAGAGTCACACAGACCCCCTGGATTCTACCCATACTACTTGAACCCAACTCTAAACTCCCGAGGATAACCAGGGTCTCCAGAATTTTGCCCTCTTGTTTAGAACCTTGTAAGGGACAGTTGTTTCTGCTGACAAAGTCAAGGTCTAAGGTGCAGAGGGGAAGGGTAGGAAAAAAGCTGAGACCTTACTGTCCATGGCTTATCAATGAACAGGAAGGGCTGCAGACTTTTTTTTTTCTTGATAGGCCTTTTGTACCTTTTTAAACAGAAGCATGACAAACATCTGAGACTTCCTGGTGGAAAAACCCTGCAGCCTGTTGGATACTTTGCAGTTACTCACAGAAGCCCTGTCACAGAAGGGGAGGTGGTGACACAACATACCCTCCCCCACTGCATTTGGGCTGCCTTATGCCAAAGGAAAGGCAGAGAGATATAGCCTCCCTATCTACTATAAACCAGTCACACCTGAAGGTTGGCATGAGAACTCCTGAAGATAATTTTATTTGCTTTATTTATAGTCCTCCTCCCTCTCTGGAACAGTATAAGACATATAATAAACAGTGTAATAAGATTGGATTACAAAGTAAGAGAACAAGGCAATAAAAATAAAACCTGACATATAATGACACAATGAAGTGGCACGCTATTGCTGCAGGCTGTTGGGCAGGAAACAGGATCCCCTGTTTAGCAGATTTCCTGATTGGAACAAGTATGAATATGCACATGCATTTTTTTTGGTAAGAATTCCTGTTTAGCACCACAGTAAAGCCTGCAATTGTTGTCTTTTCTAATAGCCCAAATGCTGTGCTTTTAATGTTCTCACAAATGTTGCAAATGAAACTGTTCCTGGGAATAAACAGTAGAAAAGTTTCATTTCCTTAGCTTCTGGATGCCAGAACAAGAGAAGACTGGTTAAAAAAAAATGGCTTCCCTACCCCTTTAACTATACCTGCTTCTTTGGAATGATGTAACATGCTATTTAATCCTGTGTAATTAAAGTTTGTGGTCACACAATCCAATGCAGAGTTATGCACACTTAATTTACATAAAAATTAATTAACAATGAATGTAAGTAGACATTTTCTGTTGGATCATGGCATACTGGTGATGGGGAAGACCTTGTTTGTTTGAAGGCAAGTCTAGCCTTTCATGGCGTCCACTCCCACCCCCATCAGCAGCTGTGATTTTCAATAAAGTAGAATTCTATACCACCAAGACAACTCATAAAAGTAAATCATAGCTACCTGGAAAGGCCAATTTCCAAAGTCTAGCTGCTTGCTACCAGGAGATAAACAGCAAGCCAGAAAATAAACCAGGAGCCGTAACTCATTTCAGTAAGGAAATTGACTTGGGTTTTGTTCAGCTTTTTCTGTATCACATTTTAGGGGGCCCTGCTGCAATGCTAACAAGCTTCCATTTTCTCACTCATGTTGTTCACACACACACCCACAGGTGCCAGTCACAATTATACTATGTTTAGAACTATCAGCTAGGTTTGCCAACTGCCTGGAGGAAAAAAAAGATGTCCAGTTCTTTTATTGGAGGCTTAATAGAATGTTATTTATCTCCATGATGTGAAAAGATACGACTCTTGATTTTTACACATTAAACCTCTATTAAAGGGACATTTTCCTCCAAGAATGTTTATTTATTGACTTAATTTATACCCTGATTTTCTCTTCAGCGGGGACCCAAAGTGGCTTACATCATTTGTCTCTCCTCCATTTCATTATCACAACAACCCACTGAAGACTAAGCTGAGAGTATGTGACAGGACTAAGATCACCCAGCAAGCTTCCATGTCAGAGTAGGGATTCAAATCCTGGTGTCCAAGACCCTAGCCTGACACCCTAACCACTCTCAAGCAGGCTCTTAGTAGATGAAGCTTTGGTCTTCCTTGTATCTGCCTGCTGGGAAATGTGTCATGTACTGAATTTCTACATGCTACAGAATGGTTAAAGGCTCAAAAGCCTTGCCTGGAAAAAAGCTGGCAATCTTAACTGTGGTTAGGGTTGTTAACAGAGCAGAAGAAATGAACTTGCTTCTGTCCTTGTACAGAGATTTGAGATTCAGCTGTCAGCAGGTGATGGTTTCATAGCTTGAAGCTCAACTTTCTTACCTGTTAATTGCTGTAGATCCAACAGCTGTGAAGAAGATGGCCACTAGGGGATGTTTGAAAATTAGCAACCCTATCCTCAGTGGAGGTAGAATGGATGGTCTTCAGTGTGCCCATTAACTGCTGGTTTTTTTATCTGATTGCCCAAAGGTCAATATATATCAGTGAGATACACTTCCTATTTGAGCAAACACCCAGACTTGTAGTAAGTTCAGTTTCTTTTTAAAACTGCCGCCATTTTGTAGATAGGTTCAGTGCTTTTATCAGCTGCATAATAGACAGAAACCAAATGGGTGAAGCTTTTCGTAGAACCGAAATGCAGTGATGGGAGAGGGAGACTTCACCTGTTTATTTCTGATGATGTTAAAAGCTCTCAGAATGTGACAGCTGGAGAGAATTCTTGGGTGCGTTGTTAGAAACGAGCAGTTTTCCAAGAGCATTCTGCAGTTTTTAGCAGACTGATAGCTCTCCCTCCCCTTTATGTTCCCCTCTCTTTCTGCATATCATTAAATCATTTTACTAACATTACCAGTTTTATGTTCTTTGAGACCACATCCAGTTTCCTTTCTCCTCTTTTTTTTTCAATTTAGCTTTTAATTCCCCTTCTTTTCCATATACAGACATGTTTTCTCTCTGTTGGGATATGCATCTTGGGTGAAGCAGAGAGAGCTCTGCAGTCTAAGCTATTTTATGCCAGTCAGAAACACAGTGCTCTGGCTTTGAGTTGTTTTTTTGGATTTTTTTTGTCCAAAAGATTCAGTCTTTGAATGGTTAGTGCTACCCAGAAACTCAGAATAAGAGTGCTTTCTGATTGGCTGTTGCTTGAAGAACTCTGCTTTGTGCCTGTGTCCCCTCAGGCCAGCAAAAGCTCAGAATTCTAATCTGTATGAGGAGAGAATTGCAACGCTCATTCACTTCCCTTACAACCTTACTAAATCACCTATCAGGCACAGCTAGCTTCAAATGAGCCCTGCTGCACAGAGCTTGAGCGAAGCAGAGAAGCATCATGCACATAATTTCTTACCTGCACTGTGCCCTGAATATCATATGAGCTGCTGCCTCTTCTTATGGTAGTTTTGGAGCTTTGTGCAGCACTTTCTGGCTTGAGAAGGCACTGCTCTCTTATTCTGTAGCTAATGATGCCAGCATGATGCAATTGGGATTCCCAGGACAGCCGACAGGTTAAAGCAAAACCGCACAATGAGAAATCATCTTTTGGGCTTGCTATCAATAGCTTTGGCAGAATCAGGGACCATCTGGATTGGAAGAGATAAAAATTCTGAGATGCTTCACTTCTCCATTCTGCATTATTTTCCTGTCCCTCGAAACTGGAGTTAGGGCTGGCAACCCTGGGGTGCCAGGTTTACGGTGCACCTGTCATAGGCTGATGACAGATGCACCGAACTTAGCCACTCAACAGCCGCAACAAATAGGCCAAATGGCTCTTCTTTACTTGCAAAGCTCGCAGCACTGCTTTGCATGGCCAGCATGATGTTGATGTTTATGGGAGGGGGATTAAAAGAGAAAACTGATAACATTAAAGTCAGCCAGTGTTGGTGCACAGTTCCATTTCTTGACATGAGTACATTCTGAATAAAAGAAACATTTTTTGCTTCTGTAGAACTTGAATAGGAACAAATTCTACTGCACAAATGTATTCACCTATCTAGATCTTATACCCCACTTTTGTCTCTGGGCAAACAGAGGCATCTGGTTTTCCCAGTTGAATAACAAGATATGTACAACTTTCTGGGGTTGTGCTTCATGATATGACCATCTGATCTGAGAAACAAAGTCAGTAGGGAACTCAGGAGACATCTAGTGCAACCCTCCTTTGACAAGATAGACCACCTGACCCATCACTTTCTTGCTGCTTAACAACACAAAGAGAGGATCCCGTTTTATCTTGGCAAAATCTTCAGTTAACTCTAGATCTTGAAACTGACTCTACATTTCTTTTCTGGTTACCTAACTACAATCCTTCCCATCTCTTAATCCAGGTAGCTTCCAGAATCAGAACCAGGCTGAGTGAGGATTAAGCTCCTTTTAAAAGAAGACTTTTTGAAAGCCTGTATAGTATGGGCTGTAATTCTGGGATGGCCAAACACTGGTCAACATGTACCTTTAATTATTCTTTAGAGGCATCAATTTTGGCTGCCATAGCCTGTTGTGCAGTGCTTTGATGTGCAAAAAGCTACATCCAAAAGCCCCTTGCAGATCAGGAATTGGTAATTCTATTTAAGAGACTTCTTGGCAGTGTTGAAGAGAGGGCTCTAGACAAAAGGTCAGCCAGCTTCAGTTGCTAGTAAGGTTGCCAGTCTCTAGGTGGGCCTGGAGAGCACCCAGAATTAAAACTCATCTCCAGACAACAGCGATCAGTTCTCCTGGAGAGAATGGCTGCTTTGGAGGTGGACTCTAGTGACCAGGGCTGGCTCCAGCCTCGCCGGCACCTGAGGCAGCTTAATGCTGCCTCTGTGTGCTGTCATTGCGTGTGACATCATCACGTAGAGGCTGGTGCACGCACAGGGGGCCTTCCAGCCCTCCCATTCAGTTGCTCTGCAGGCCAGGCGCAGCCGGCCACTCGGCCGCCGGCTGTGCCTGGCCCACAGAGCAACTGAATGGGAGGCTGCCCACTCAGCTGCCCCTCACTGCCGCCGCCAGCACGTGCTCCTGGCTGGCGGCGGCAGTTCTGTGGCGCATGCCCCTGCCCCTGGGCCAGTGCCCCTCACCAGCCTCAATGGGCAGGCCAGCCCTGCTAGTGACATTATAGCCCTCTGAAGTCCCTTCTTTCACCAAACCCTCCACCTCCAGATGCTACCCCCAAATTTCCAGGAATTTCCCAGCCAAAACTTGGCAACCCTAGCTGCTAGCTCTGTTGTGCCAGACAAAGCATTTCCTCTTCCCTCTCAAGGAGTCAGTTTCTAAAAGGTCTGGTTGAGCCACCTTCCCCTTCAGATGGTAGGTTGGGTGACAGGCCACATTTTAAAATACTTCCTCTTGTGAAAACTCCCTACAATCAGAACAAGACATCATGGAGAAAAGTTCTAGTGGAGTGCTTCATTTGTTCATCTAGTTTGCTATCTTTAGAAAATTATTAATGTCGGGGACCTGTAAAAACTGGAATCCTTTCCCTTCTATCTTAAGTGGTGTCACTTCAATGCTTCACCATCTCATTTGACTGCAGGGGTAGAACAGGGTTGGGAACTGGGGTGGGCTGAATAGGAGTCCATTCACCCCATCACAACTACTCTTTCTTTGTAGTTGAACCTGAGGAAGGTTCCTTTCACAGCTAGAACTGTTACTGGGTGGCCAAGGATCTTTCCTATGATTGTGAAGAAGGGGACAGTGCAAGGGAGAGGGAGAGACAAATAGGTAGACATTCTTGCGTGGCTTCAGAAGACACAAAGCTGAGTGAGTCTTCTGTTGGGGTTGCAAGTTGAAATTGATTATGCAGTAAGACCCAGCATGGTGTAATAGTTATTATGAGTTCTAGGAACCTAGAAACCCAAATTCTAATTCCTACTCACCCAAGAAACCTGCGAGGTGACCTTGGGTCAGCTACTGCCTCTCAGAGTCAAGCTACAAGTGACTTTTTTCACACGTAAAACACTTGATCGTTTTCGCAAGTTTTCCTGGGAACTGAGGTCCCAGTGTCCTTCCCCTCTCTGTTAGAATCGCTGCCTGAAGAGCCAGAGAAAGCCGGCTGCAGCAGCAGCTTTTGCAAATCATTCCTCCAGTCACAAGCCTGCTCTCAACGTTCTTTGGGGGCAGGCAGCTGCAGCTTTCTCCCTGGGCGTCTTGCTCCTGGGGAGCTGCTCTGGATTTGCAATAGCTGCTGCTGCAGCCGGGTTTCTCTGGCTCTTCAAGTAGCGATTCGAACAGAGAGGGGAAGGACACTGGGACTTCAGTTCCCAGGAAAACTTGCAAAAACAATCAAGTGTTCTACGCGTGAAAAAAGTCACTTGTAGCTAGGCTCTCAGTCTAACCCAGCTACACAAGATTGTTTTGAGGAGGAAGGCAGCAGACTGATTTACACCACCCTGAGTTTCTTGGGGGAAAGGGTGGGATAAGAATACAATGAATAAAATAAATAAATTTGCAAACACTGCTTATTATGATCTACATGAATGTAATATACAAGTGCCTTCCAAGTAGAAATTTTTATAATATATATGGTAGCCTTTGGTGCCTGGAAGGAGGGCCAAATGAGAGATGCATTTATGCACGTATCTGTGGACATATAACAGGTACAGAATCTCCCCAAACTCACATTCTCACTGGGTCTTTCTGTAGCCCGAGGGCCAAGCTACAAGTGACGAATGACACTTGAACAGCAAGTGCATTTCTCCCTGTTCACTTGCACTCCAATCAATCCACTTGCCGTTCAAGTGTCATTAATCACTTGTAGCTTGGCCCTCAGTGAACTGGCAGCTTTAGAAAGTAATAACAAATGCTATATTTTGAGCAGGCCCTATGACTGCATATTTGTTCATGTATTGGAGTGAGGAAGGGGCACCATCCAACACTCGTCCTCTTGGCTGTTGTGGGTTTTCCGGGCTGTATTGCTTTGGTCTTGGCATTGTAGTTCCTGACGTTTCGCCAGCAGCTGTGGCTGGCATCTTCAGAGGTGTAGCACCAAAAGACAGAGATCTCTCAGTGTCACAGTGTGGAAAAGGTGTCATTTATATCTACTCATTTATATCTACTCAGGAGGGGTGAGGTTGAGCTGAGTCATCCTGTAAGAGTTTCCCAGGGTGTGGAATGCTAATGGCGGGAGGCTTCACTGTATCCTGAGGAGGTTCTTTTGCATATGGATTGGTGCTTGATGTGCTAATCTTCTCTGCAGGGCTATTGTCGGGTGTAGAGTGTTTTGTTAGCCTGGTGTTTTTCAGAACTGGAAACCATGCTCTGTTCATTCTTAATGTTTCTTCTTTCCTGTTGAAGTTTTGCTTATGCTTGTGAATTTCAATGGCTTCCCTGTGCAGTCTGACAAAGTAGTTGGAAGTGTTGTCCAGTATTTTGGTGTCCTGGAATAAGATACTGTGCCCTGTTTGAGTTAGGCTATGTTCAGCCACTGCTGATTTTTCAGGTTGTCCAAGTCTGCAGTGTCTTTCATGTTCTTTTATTCTTGTCTGGATGCTACGCTTTGTGGTCCCGATGTACACTTGTCCACAGCTGCAGGGTATACGGTATACTCCTGCAGAGGTGAGGGGGTCTCTACTGTCTTTTGCTGATTGTAGCATCTGTTGTATTTTTCGGGTGGGTCTGAATACTGCTTGAAGGTTATGCTTTTTCATAAGCTTCCCCATCTGATCAGTAATTCCTTTGATATATGGCAAAAACACTTTTCCTGTAGGACACTGTTTTTCCTTGGTTGTTTGATTCATCCTGGGTTTGATTGCTCTTCGGATTTCATTTCTGGAGTAGCCATTTGCCTGAAGTGTGTGGTTTAGATGATTAATTTCCTCATTGAGAAAGTGCGGCTCACATATCCGTCTTGCACGATCCACTAATGTTTTCATTATGCCTCTTTTCTGTCGGGGGTGGTGATTGGAGTTTTTGTGTAAGTACCGATCAGTGTGAGTTGGTTTCCTGCAGACCTTGTGACCTAACTGAAAGTTTGCTTTGCGGATGACCAAGGTATCCAGAAATGGGAGTTTTCCCTCGATTTCTTTCTCCATTGTGAATTGTTCAGGTGGATGTTGTTGAGATGATTCAAAAACCCCATCAATTCTTCCTCCCCATGGCTCCAAATGATAAATGTATCATCCACAAACCGGAACCATACACTAGGTTTGTGGGGTGCTGATTCTAGAGCTGTTTTTTCAAAATGTTCCATGTAGAAGTTTGCTATAACTGGGCTGAGAGGGCTCCCCATGGCCACCCCATCCGTCTGTTCATAGAATTTGTTATCCCATTGGAAGTAACTGGTTGTCAGACAAAGATGGAATAAGGCTGTTACATCCTCTGGGAAAATCTGATTAATAAGTGCAATAGGAGAGGATTTAGAATCTGAAGGGGGGAATGGGGAGGAGGGAGTGAGCGCAGCTACTGTAGCTGTTCAGAGAGAGCTGCGACCGAGACGCAGGGGTGGGGGGGAAGAAGACCTGATCCTGACTGTAGTTCGTACTTTATAAGATCTACCAATCTAATAGCATATTAGAAAGGTTAACTTCAAATAATTGTATTATGAAGGGAATGCAATACTTGTAGATGTAGTGTGTGTTTTTTATATGTTGTTTCTTCCCTTTCCCCCTGTTCCCTTTTTCCCTTTTTTGTAGTTTTTGAGGTTAGTAATTAAAAATAAAAAAAATTATTAAAAAAAAAATACAGTTAAAACACAATAAATACAATATAAATATTTAAAATATGATGAAATATATTAATAATACTTCATAAATACTTTTAGCACTTCACATACCTTCTTGTAATTCTTGCAGCAGTCTTTGTCCTGCTCGGGGCAGGCAGAAATCCTCAATGCCAGAAGCAGGCAGAAGCCAAGGCATTGGGATAGCAAGCACTATCTCACAGACGTGTTGATCCCACAACAGCCAGAACTAGGTTGAGGCTAGACTGAGGTGTCTGCAACTGTAGTAGTGGCTTGAATTCTGCAAGCATTACAGCAGAACTTTGTTCAGTAGCTGATGAAGCCTCATGGTGGAGTAGGGTTGCCAGGTCTTCTTACCCTCCTGGCGGGAGGCAGGGGACCCAGTGCTTACCTTCCTGGTGTGGGTGTGTGGGCCCGCATCGGCATGATGATGTCACTTCCAGGAAGTGACATCATCACTCAAGGCTGGGGAGTGTGCGTACACTTTACAGTGGGCCAATTTGGGCCCCAAATGGGCCCAATTAGGCCCATTGGGGGTCCAAATCAGCCTGCTGCAAAGTGTGGGAGTGCTCTTTGAGAAGTGCAATGGTGTCAGTGATGTTGTTGCGCTGGCCCTTGGAGTGTGCCCGGGAGGCCTGTTCCCTGCCCTTTCCCCCGCTAGCCAGGTACGTGGTGGCGGAGGGTGAAAGGTGGGAGCGAGGGATTCCCCCACCCCCACCAAGGAAACGGGATCCCTATGGTGGAGTGTAGTCATTAACTGCCTTGCAAGTCAAGGAAAGGCCTTGGGCTGCCAGTCAAGCATTCTGCTGTCTCAGCTGAGCTGAGTTCCAATTGGCTTTCCACCTTCTCTGCTCCTCAGGCTTTAGGGGTGACTGTGGGGCCCCTGGAAATAAGCAGAGCTCCTCCGTGGGTTCCATAGCATCCCGAGTCTCTGACCCTGGCTTCTGGTCATGGGCCATATGTGTTTTTGTTCCAGCAGCCATGGCTGGCTGATGCCCCTTAGGAGCTGGAGGACCCTGGAACTGCAGAATCTGCCAGAATTTTGGCCTCCACGGGAGCAGCTGCCACGACATCCTCATCTTCTGATTAGGATTCATCAAGCCCAACCTTGACAACTATGTTGATGATGTTGATGATACTCTTCTTCCTCCTCCTCCTCCTCCTCCACCTTCTCAAGTATTGAATTTCTAGGGACAAATCTCAAAAGTAGAACCCTACTCAGGGCTATCTTTTGGGTTGAGGGAGGTACAAAGAGTACATTGTTCTGCTCCCACAAGTCCTGGTAAGGGGCACTGAAGCCCACCACTTTGCCTCCTGGAAGTCCTGCCCAACCTATAGTTACCTTTTCATGTCTAAGACTTCTGAGACACTAAGGGTGAGTGTAGTGGTTAGAGTGTTGGACAAGGATGTGGGCAACTGATGTTTGAATCCCTACTCTGCCACGGAAGCTCATTGGGTGACTTTGGGCCAGTCAGACACACTCAGCCTCACCTACCTTGCAGAGTTCTTGTGAGGTTAAAACGGAGGAGAGGAAAATGACATAAGCTGCTTTGTGCCTCTATTGGAGTATAAATAATGTAAGTTAGTAAATAAATAAAGCTACATTTATTAGTGCATCAAATTACACATCAAATGGAAATTTCTGGAACCATATAAACTGCAAAATCCTCAGAATCCTAATTATATTAATATCGAAAATGGAGGTGGGGAAAGAATCTCAGTGGAGGAGGAAAAAAAATAAATACCCCAACAATATATCTCATAAAGCCTATTAGGTGTGGTGAATATATCCCAATACTTTGAAAACAGCACTGAATGAGAGTGATATTAATACTCTCTGCATGCAGCCTCACTGTGAATATGCAATGAATGTATTGCCCCTTCTTTCACCCTTCCCTGCTTTCTGTAATAGAACCATGTTTTTGATGTTCTCAAAACTATCTTTCTAGCCCCCAGCATACATGTGGACTTCTAGTCATGCATATAAACAAACACCCAATTAAAAACTGTCTATCACTAATATTAAGATATTTTTATCAAGATTTTTTTCAAAAGTCTGGCTGCAGTAAATTATCATTTCAATCCAAAAAAATTCACTGTCTAATTTCTGCCATTGGCCTCCAAGCAATTACCTCTCTTTAATCTTATCTAATTTAGTCAGAGAGGAAATGGGAATAGCAGGGGGTTCTCTCCTTGGAGAAATAGTGACAGATTTTGACTCCTGTCCTTTCTTGTTACCATGCCTCAAAAGAAAGGTCCTTAGTGTTTGGAAGCTTTTTTTTTTTAAGTAGTGCCTTTGAATTTAGTAGAATGTTATTTTACAGAAGTTTAAAATTACATTGCTCTGGTAGGGTTAATTTGAATGGTAGTTTCTAGACATAATGTACAAATGGAGGATAGCAATCTTTGGCCCAGGTTCCAAATAATCCCTCTCACCCTCAGCTGTATGTTTTTATCAGCTATCAAAATGTGCAAGCAACAAGCTACTCTCTGTGAAGCTTTTCTCTTTGGAAGCCTAGAGGCTCTACAAAGGTACATCACATGGAAGGTCAGAGTAGTATTATACATGCTCAGAGCAATAAAGCACATACACACATTGACAAACCCACAGGGCCCCCTTCTCAAACACTCTCATTGACTAGAGAGCAGGGTGCTGTTCACTCCACCCCCTCTTCTAGCTAGAACATCCAAGGGGTTTTATGTTTCTTAGATACAATGCTTCACTTAAAAGTAAAATTAAGATTGGGGATAAGTATGACATATATACTGGATGCATTTTTAACTAAACAATTTAAATTTTGTTATATGAAATAACAAAAACAATAAGGACATCAGTGTGGTTTGGTGGTTGGACTAGAATCTGGGATACCCAGATTTTTCTTTTCCTTTTTTCTTTTCATTTTACAACCATACAAACATAAAATTCATAATCAATACTCTTTTATAATCAAATCATACATTATAGTGTTGGCAGAGTTCAAATAAAGCAGAGAAGTTACACTGTGCTGATTAAAGAGGCTAAAAAGTTTATTTAAGAAATACTTACTTGAGAGTGAAGAAGAGCGATAGAGATAGGATCCTTGGTATCTGACTACATCTTGTAGAAGAGTGATAAGGCAGGAGAGAGAAGAAGCAGGATATTGCCCTGTTTAGCCCAATAGGAGACAAGACACGGAAATGACCTCCAGGAAACAAGAGAGATGCTGCTCTCACTGTCTTAACTAAGTGATCCTTGCTGCCCCCTGCATAGAAGGCTCTCCTTCCCTTCTTGCTGCTGCAGTGCACCAGACATTGCAATTTCCAACACCCCCTCTCAATGTCTAGTGTACAAAGTCCACAAAGTTCAGCCTTTCACGTAGACTTTGAAACTTCTCTTTGGTAAGTGGTTTGGTGAGATGTCTGCTATCATTTCTTCTGTAGGACAGTACTGTAGCTCAACAAGCCCTTCTTCTTGCATGTTTCTCACAATGTGACTCTTTATGTCAATATGCTTGGTTCTTGGTCCAATTCTTTCTGTCTTTGCAAGTTTTATGCATGATTGATTATCTTGAAAGAGTTGTATAGGTTTGGGTTCATTTATCCCACCCAAAGTCTTCTAACAGTTGTAGAATCCACTTGAGTTCTTGGAATGCTTCTGCTGCTGATATGTATTCAGCTTCTGTAGTTGATGCCGCAACAAGGTCTTGTTTTCTGCTTGTCCAACTGATTGCTCCTCCACCATAGAAGAACACTTGTCCACTGGTAGACTTTCTCTCTGTAGTGTCTTCTGCCCAGTCAGCATCCATGAATCCCACTAGTCTGAGATTGTCGCTTGCTGGTAACTTGAGCTTCAGTTGTGCAGTTCCTCTTAGGTATCTTGCCAGTCTTTTGACTGCATTCCAGTCATTCACACTTGGTGATGCACTTTTCCTGCCCAGTATTCCAACTGCTGCTGCTATGTCAGGTCTGGTTACTGTACTTATATAGAGCAGTTATCCAACTGCTTCTCTGTACATTTTGATGTTTCTCAGAGGTTCATTGTTTCCATCTTGTTTCAGGAAATCTGTTTCCATTGGAGTGCATGTTGGTCTTCCATCTTTCATATTCATGTACTCTAGGAAGTCCATGCTCTTTTGATTTTGATTGAGAAGATAGTTTCCATCTTCCTCTCGCTCTATCTGGATGCCAAGGTAAAAGCTGGCTTCACCTCAACCTCTTGGTTCAGATGCTGAATTATTTCATCACAATCTTACTGATTTTCATAACAAAGAAGATCATCAACAAAAATCAGAATAAAAGTCCATTTGTTGTCTTTCTTTCTTGAGTACAGGCAGCACTCTGCCCCACCTTGCTTGAATCCTTGCTTGATGAGCATTTGGTTCACTTTCTGGTTCCAGGCCCTTGCAGCCTGTTTCAGTCCATAAATGCTCTTCTGCAGCTTGCATACAAGTCCTCTGTCTTTGGACTGTTCAAATCCAGGAGGCTGTGTCATGTACACATCTTCTTTCAGCTCTCCATGTAGAAAAGCAGTCTTCACATCCAGATGTTCCACGTGCATCTTCCTTGCAGCTGCTATGCTCAGTAGTGTTCTTACTGAAATGTGTTTCACTACTGGTGCAAAGGTTTCATCATAGTCTTCTCCATACTTCTGGGAATATCCCTATGCAACTAGGCTTGCTTTGTACTTCTGTACTTCTCCATCTGCATCAAGTTTGGTTTTGAAGATCCATTTGCATCCTACCATTCTCTTTCCAGGTGGTAGTTCTGTGAGAATCCATGTCTTGTTCTGGGTCAGGGGGTCCATTTTTTCCTTTGCAGCTTTTCTCCATTTCTCTGCTTCTCTTGCTGGCATTCCTTCTATGTCTTCCCAGCTAGAAGGTTCTGGTACAGCTTCTGTTTTTGCCAGGTAGGAAAATTTCCTTGGTGGAACTCTTTTGTTTGTTCTGGCTGAGCGTCTGACACTTGGCTCTGCTTCCCCTTCTCTTTCTGTGGGCTCTGCAGATGTCTCATGTGTCTCAGTCAGGTCACACAGTTGCACCATCTCTGGCTGCTGTGCTGCATCAGCTTCTCTTGGTGTAGATTCTATGGAGTTTGGCTTGCTTGCCTTCTCTCTTTCATCAATATATACCACGTTGTGAATCTTCACCATGTCTGTCTCTGGGTTGAGGATTCAGTATCCTTTGCATCCCTTTGTATATCCAACAAATATGCCTTCTTCTGTTCTGAGATCCATCTTGGACCTCTTTTTCTTTGGAATGTAAGTGTAGGCCTTGGATCTAAACAGTCTTAGATGCCTTACATTGGGCTTGCGGTTGTACCACAGTTCAAATGGTGTGCTGCTTGCACCCTTTGTAGGCAGTATGTTCTGCAGATAGGTAGCAGTGTTGACAGCTTCTCCCCAATATTTTTGTGGTAGCTCTGCTTCTTGAAGCATACTTGTGCACATTTCTGTGAAGGAGCAATTCTTTCTGTCCGCTATCCCATTGAGCTCAGGCGTATAGGGCATGGTTAGGTTACACTCTATTCCTTCAGCTGCTAGGAAGTTTGTTATCTCCTTCCCCGCATACTCGCCTCCATTGTCTGTGCGGATAGCTATTGGTTTTCTCTGGAATCTGTTCTGCAACATTGCTAGGTACAGCTTGAATTTTTCCAGTACTTGGCTCTTGTCTCTGAGCAGATAAGTTACAGTAAATCTTGAAAAATCGTCAGTAAATTTCAGAATGTACTTACTTCCACTGGGTGTTGCTGTTCCCATTGGTCCACAGACATCATTGTGAATCAGCTCTACTGGTCTTGTGGTTTGCTTCTCACTCTGCTTAGTGAAAGAAGGTCTGGTGCCTTTGGCTTGAATACAGCAAACACATTTCTCTGTATCAGGACATTTTCTCATTTGCAAATCATTAGTCAGATTCTGCCTTTCAAGTTGATATATATAATCCATGTTGGCATGCGCAAGGTGTCTATGTAAAAGCTTAGAACAGTTCTTATGGTTGCATCCTTTAACTAGATTCACTCCCCTTTCAGAGCCATGAAGCATATACAGTCCATCCTTTAATTGATAGCCTTGTGCAATCAATTCACTTTCATTGCTAATGAAACATTTCTCTCCTCTGAACACAGTATCTATCCCCTTCTGAGCCATTGCTGGGATGGATAGGAGATTGCTTTTCAACTGAGGTACATAAAGGCAGTTAACAATCTGTGCTTCTCTAACTTGGCCACTGGGTAGCGCATAATACACAGTTACATGGCCTCTTCCCTGGTCAATCATTGGTTGACCGTCCGCTACAAAGAGCCTCTCATAATGTTCAGTTAATCAAATAACTCTTTATCTTTGCAGAATCAATTATCCATTGAAATACACTTTCATCTTTTGAGGCAACAATTAAACAGTTCTTGTTTGATCTGCCGTCATTAGGTTGGCTATTAGCATTAGGTGAGCCGTTGGCTTTATCTGCATTCCTAAATCCCTTTGTCTCTCTTCCTTGTGGCAGAAAAATGCTGGCTCTTTGTGATTCAAACACCCTGCAATTTCTTTTAACACGACCCCGTTTCCCACAGAAGCTGCAGGAGAAATGATTTCTTGAGCTAACTTTCAGGGCATGTTCATTGGACTGACCCTTATTAAACTGTTTACTGAGTCTTTCCTCCTCCAATTTTGCAAGCACATGATTCAGGCTTAAGTTTTCCTGCATTTCTAAAGCATGCACAATGTTTGCATGTGATTGAGGAAGGCTAGTCAGCAAAATTATTGACAAATCTTCATCTTGTAATTGCTTTCCAAGACCTCTCAATTTTTGTGATAATTCCATAAAATAAGAGCCTCGCTACAAGTGACATCTTCTACGCGAAGGGCACTTGATCATTTTCGCAAGTCTTTCTGGGTACTGAAGTCCCTCTCCCACACCCCTTTTCCTTCTGTTCCTTCCCGTCTCCGTTAGCACGGCTGGCTGAAGAGACGGAGAAAGCCTACGAGAGCAGCTTTCTAAGCTTTCTCTAGAGTATTTCCCCCCCTCCCTGAGCAAGACGATTAGCAAAGTTGCAGCGGGCAGCTCGGGGAGGGGGGAATACTCTAGAGAAAGCTTAGAAAGTTGCAGCTGCCCGCCCCCAAAGATCATTGAGAGCAGGCTTGCGACTAGAGAAACGATTTGCAAACGCAGGCTTTCTCTGACTTTTAAGGCAGCGATCCTAACAGTTCTAACAGAGAGGGGAGGACTTCACATGTCAGCTTTCTCTAGAGCATTCCCCACCCCCCAGCAAGACGATTTGCAAAAGCTGCTCTCGTAGGCTTTCTCCGTCTCTTCAGCCAGCCATGCTAACGGAGAGGGGGAGGAACAGAAGGAAAAGGGGTGTGGGAGAGGGACTTCAGTACCCAGAAAGACTTGCGAAAATGATCAAGTGCCCTTCGCGTGGAAGATGTCACTTGTAGCGAGGCTCTTAGTCCTGATTAGGCTGCATCTGAATTCTGTATAATTATTTAATAAGCAACACTTTTGTTTTAAGTGATCCTTTGATATGCATTTTCGAAAGCTCCAGCCACATATCACCAGAAGTTTGCATATGAATGACTCTTAACAACTGTTTATCACTTAAAGCATTAATAATAATACTCCTGGCTTTATTGTTGTTCTTTACCAAGTGGCTTCCTTCTGAGGGTCCCTGGTAGGTTTGGGATTTTCCACTGCATCCCACACTCCCAGCTCCATGAGCTGAGCTTTGACCCTTTCAGGCCATATCTGGTAATTCTCATCACTGAGTCGGTCGACATAGAACCCCTGCTGTGCTCCCCAGGGGTCGGCCATCTTTCCTCTATTGTCTGCCATGCTACACTTTTGCCTGTGGCTCTCTGAGCTCCAGCAGAGTCAATTGTCTCTCTAATTACAGCAAGTGTGTGCCTTGACCCATAACCCTGTTGGCAGAGTTCAAATAAAGCAGAGAAGTTTCGCTGTGCTGATTAAAGAGGCTAAAAAGTTTATTTAAGAAATACATACTTGAGAGTGAAAAAGAAAGATAGAGATAGGATCCTTGCTATCTGACTATATCTTGAAAACAATAAGGACATCAGTGTGGTTTAGTGTTTGGACTAGAATCTGGGATACCCAGATTTTTCTTTTCTTATTTCATTTTACAACCATACAAATATAAAATTCATAATCTATAATCTTTTATAATCAAATTATACATTATAGAACTTGCTTAAATTTACTTTTCAATATTTCACTTATACTTAAATACCTTTATTCTATCTTTCCCATATATCTCCATATCTATTGATATGCATTACTCAAGTCTGTCATTCTCTGTTATAATTTAATTTTAATCTTGATTTTCAGTTATATAATAAAAGTTTCAAATTTTCTTGAAATTCTGAAATCAGTCTATTGTATATAAAAGATGTTAATTTTGCCATTATAGCATACTAATTCAGTTTATTTTTCCATTCTTTCAAATCTGGACATTTCACTGCCTTCCATTTTGTTGCAAATATTACTCTTGCTACTGTTACCATTGCTTAAATAATTCATTGTAAATTTTTGTAATATTGCTTAGTAAGATATTAAAGAGCATGTTTTTGAACCCATTGCAAACTTAATTTTTAATGTTTTTTGCATTTCTTTATGTATCTCTATCCAGTATGTTCATGCTTTTTACATGTCCACCACATGTGACAAAATGTTGCATCTGTGTTGACATTTCCAACATTTTTCATTATATTCTTTGTTTGCTTTTGCTATATCTTTAGGGTTATATACCATCTATAAGCCATTTCATACCAGTTCTCCCTTAATATTTGTCATTCAGTAAACTTAATTTCTTTAGTCCAAAGATTTTCCCACTGACTCATGTGTCCATTTTCTCCAAAATTTAGAATCAGTTTTGTCATACAATTTTTTACTTGCTCTGTTTGTGTCATATGTTAATAACGTTTTATCATTTTCCCCAATATGTGTCCTAAATCTCCAGTGATTAATTGTTCAAAAGTTAATGTCTTTAGCTATTTGTTCTTTCAATTTTGATGCCATTTGATAATATAATAACCATGGAATGTTTTTTCCTTCATCTTGAACTATTTGTCAAAATTTTATTTTTCCTTGTTTATCCATCATATTCTGATAGGTTATATGTTCAGTTTTCTTTCTTATTTTGTTGTCACAATAAAGTCAACTGGGGATGTCAGTGGTAAGATTGGTGGACTTATCCCATTTCTGCATTGAAACCATATTCTTAGCAGGTCATCTCTCAAAATATTATTACCATCTTGGTTTTGAATTGTTTTTAGTGATTTCTTAATCCATAGATAGTTATATATTCCTTCTTTAATATCAATTATCTGCAGTTTAAGTTTCCTTCGATTTGAATTTATAATCCAGTCTGATACCCGGACTAATGTGGCTGCTTGGTGATACAATTTAATATTTGATACTGGGAGACCCAGATTTGAACCCCTGTTCTGCTGTGGAAGTTTGCTGGGTGACCATGGGCCATTCAAACACTCTCCGCCTAACTTATCTCACAGGATAGTTTTCAGAGTAAAATGGAGCAAAACAGTAAAGAGTCCAGTAGCACCTTTAAGACTAACCAACTTTACTGTAGCATAAGCTTTCAAGAAACACAGTTCTCTTCATCAGATGCATCTGACTAAGAGAACTGTGCATCTGACGAAGAGGACTGTGTTTCTTGAAAGCTTATGCTACAGTAAAGTTGGTTAGTCTTAAAGATGCTACTGGAATCTTTACTGTTTTGTTACTACAGACTAACATGGCTAACTCCTCTAGAGTAAAATGATGAAATAAGTCATTTTAGGTCTTCATTGTAAAGAAAAGTAGGGTATAAATGAAGTAAATAAATAAATTTCCTTAATGAAAGAAATGTGGAAACTGGAACAGTCTACCTAGAGTTAATGTTTTAAAGAAGACATAGAGGCATGACAAGCTTAGACTGCTAAACAGTCTTCTACCCTGAACCAATCTACAGGGGAAAATATGTCAGCGTCTTTCCTACCCCAGGTGAAGTTCTGGCAAGCTTTACAGAAAACAGTTTTTAATTGGAATGCATAAAACCATTTGGTTCTATCCCTATAGAGTATTCATAACACATCTCACATTGTAGCACATTTCAATAGTGTAATTACCTATAATTAGTATTAATAAAATAGCTGTAATGTTGTCTTCTGTGAAAACAAACCATTTAATTTGAATGCCTCTTAGATTAAAATTGCTGCCTTTTTATTAACACAGCCACCCTTTTAATCTGCAGTGTCCTGTAATATCTAAAGTATCAATGCATGACAAATATTGAAAAATGTAGACTCATTCTGTAGTGGGTTATAAGCAGCATTTCTCTGTTTGAGCACAGATATAGATTTAATTATGTATTTGATGCTTGGATTTTAGTAGCACAGCAATATTGAACGCACACAGAGAAAGTAGTTTTTAAAAACTGTATTTTGAAACCATTGCCCTTATGGTGATCTCAGTGCCAAGGAGACCTACAGCTTTCAAAATGGTGCCCTTTGCCAAGAACAAGAATCTCAAAATGGATTGTAGCCTGGATGTTAGTTTGCCTTTTTAAAAAAAAAGGATTCTGAAGGGCAAAGACTTACTGAAGTGTAATGAAAGAGCAGAGCAATTGCTAAGAGGTGATTCAGAAGAGGTAAAAAGAAAAGGGGAGAATGGCACTTTCCAGAAACATTTTGCACATGAAACTGATGGACCACTCCACAGCACAAAGCATTAAAAAGGCCCACAGAAAAACGGAAAGTGGCTATTAAGCTGACATCAAACATTGCTGCTTTCAGTAATGCTACTCTGATGGCTTAGAGAAACTGGACTGAAAAATAATGGCACCACTTGACCTTTCATTTCTTGTTTTGCTCAAACCCATCTGGTCTTCACTATACTTTTAACTGGAAGGAGTTCCAGTGGCAAAAATGGAAATGAGAGCGCAGAAAGGAGCATAGGGCTAGCACAGGCAAAAAAAATGTATCAGCTAATATTCTTGTACATCTGAGATGTCCGCTTGTTGGGCCACTTGCAAGTTTGTTAGTTTCTTTTACAGCCTGATCCACAACACCAGGTATAAATCAAAACCTCTTGGATCCAAAGGTTCTGTTTCTTTGCAAACCTTCTCATGCATGCTGCTGGTTGAGTTTGAACAAGAATAATAATGGAAAACAAGTTCTGACAAAAAAATAGTTGCACAAATCAATGCGTCTAAATGGATGTTTTGAAAAGTTTATTTGTTCTTGATATCTGCCTTTAATAATTGTGAATAGTTGTAGGTAATCCAAGATGGGGTGGGGGAACTCTCCACAGTCATAATAAATAAATGCTAAAATCTGATCTTGGACTAGCAAACAAAAATTAAGATTAGGTGAAATTAAGATTAGGTGAAAATTCAGATAATCTTAATTGAACTTTCACCTAATCTTAATAGCATTTCCTTTTCCTCCCAGTTAAATTAGATAAAATGGAGCAGAGTATAATAAAACTGGATATGATCCCTACAATGACTCAGTCTGAATACCCCAAATTATACCAAAAAATGCTGCCGTTTTTCAGGCAAGAAATATAAGAAAACATTCCGTAGAAGACCTTTTATATTGATACTGTTGGACAAGACAGCTTAATCTTTGGTGGATTAAAAATTAGATGTTTATGTTTTTGCTTTTGATGAAATGTGTTTCTGAAGATACCCCATTTGTTTTGCTGCTTTCCCCCTGTCAATGCCAAATGGAATGGTTACACCGAAAAAACCCCCAAATCTACATCAGGCAACTATTATGCTGTGTAAAATGTCAATGGGATGTTAAGGATTCTAGTAATACTGGTTTCAATTTCAGTACACGTTACTTAAGTGCATAAATAGGATGTCAGATGTTTCTTGTAATTAAGATTAGGTTAAAGTTCAATATGCAATTGAAATTAGGCGAAAGTTCAATATGCCAGTGTGTTTAGGTGCCACTGCCTTCTGGTCTGAGTCCCATATCTACTTTACATTTTCCCTAATACAGAGACATTGGCAGCTGAGTACCCATTCAGAGTGGTGGGGAGAGCAGTATGCAACATGGCCAATGGGAGCACAGGCCAGATCCAGTGGTAGGCCACAGATGACTAATTCTGGGTTTGTCCCTTGCATTTAGACTAGAAATCATGCAAGCATGGATCCCTATGGAGGTGCCAGTCTAATGCAGCCTCTCTTTTTGTGACTGAAGGAATACAACAGTAGGAATAACAATGCAGGAGGGAAATCCTACATTATGCCCTCCCTCTTTCCTAAAGCCCACTACTCAATGCATTAATCAGAAATGTAAGGCTTATGAGTAGACATAGGCACGAAACGGAAAAAGCCCAAAACAAGAGTTTCGTGTTTAGTCGCAATCCACAAATCGCGAATCACGAAACTTCACAAAATTGACACGTTTGCTAAAACGATTCGTTAGTTTCATGATTCGTCAGAACCTGGCGCATTTCAATGGCCCCCTTCATACCCAGAGATGCCAAACTCACAGGGAGACTTCAGCAGTCTCTCCTCCAACCACCCTCCCAGTTTGCAATACATTGAATGGGAAGAATGGGAAGGGAAGTGCTGCCAGAGTGCATGACTGAAATGGGGTCTGGGAGTTGCTGAATCAGAGGAGGACAAAGGACTGGCCGTGGTGGAGCTGGGCCAGGAAGACAGAGTGAGGGGTGGGGTGGAGGAAAAAAGGCACCCTCACCCAAAGACCTTTCCACAGCAAGGCCAAGAGCTGGAAATAAGAGGCTTCTTTCAGTCTCTTTAAAGCAGCAGCAGCCAAAAGCACAATCCCAAATCCTTCCACACACTCTCCCACTCCGATCTCAGCAAAACGCTGACATAGATCAGAACAGGAGGTCTGTGGTTGGCTGACAGACCTGCCTAACATGGTTTGGAGGGGTGAGATTGGTGTCTCCTGGCTACAGAAGGCCCACCTCCTTGGTTGCCTAGGGGATTGACCCCCAGCTCCTGGCTGTATAGGGCAGAATGGAAGCTCTCCAGATGGCTAGGAGAGCTGCCAATCAAGGGTAAGTGGGCTATGATTGGGGTTTCGAATGGCAACTAAAGGTCTGGGCCCATTGTTGCCTAGGGAATTAATGGATCAGCACCAGCCCATCTGCAATTACGAATCGTTCACAAAGCTAACGAAACAGGCCAAAAGTCGTGAATTTCATGATAATTTCATGATAACTGCGGCCCCACAAAATGCTGTTTAGTGACACATGAAACGACCCGTTACATTGCAGGGAAAAGCGGAGTCGCTCAAGGAATTGGTGAAAAGGTCGGTCATCGAAGCCATAAAACCCTTTGTTGACAAGCAGAATGAAACAGATCAAAGGGTAGGCTTAATTGAGAGCGATGTGAAAGCCATTAAGGAAGCAGTGGGGGGGCAGAGAAGTCTGCTCGGGAAAATGCGTCACTCATGAGAGCAACGAACAAGGAGCTAAAGCTGGTGGAAAACCAGCTGATCGGGCTGCAAGTGGAACGAACACAGACTGTTTTGCGTCTCCAGAATGTTAAAGAGGAGGAAAACGAGGATTTAAGGGAGCTTGCCTCGGAATTATTGGCGTCACCCGCGAGGGCAACTAAGGAAGAGGTAAAAAGCACCATTTTGGAAGTCCGTCGGGCTTCTTCAAAATATGCAATGAAGCGGCAGCTGCCTCGCGAGATTTTTTATTGAGTTTTCATCTAGGAAGGTCCGAGACACTATCCTATTTAACTCATATAATGCGGACTTGGACTTTCTGGGAAATAAAGTCAAGATACTGAAGGACGTTCCATTTCTAGTTCGGAAAAGAAGATTTAAGTACAAAAAGCTTGTGGCTCTCCTGAGGGATAAAGTATAAATGGCTATTTCCGGAAGGAATTTGGTTTAATTATAAAGATCAAGCCTACAAGATAAACTCAGAGGATCAGCTAAGGGATTTTGTGGACAAAAATCAAGAATTCGGGCAAGATACCATGCAAAATGAAGAAGACTCGAAGCCTGAAGGGAGGGGGGAGGCAGTGAGCGCAGTGGCTGTAGCTGCTCAGAGAGAACTGCGTCCGAGGCCCAGGGCGGGGAAGAAGAAAATTTAATATGGGTTGTATTTTGTATTTTGCAAGGTCAACCACTCCATCATTACTTTATGAAGGTTTAAATTTTTAACTATGGCAGTATGAAGGGAAAACACTGTAGTGTAGTGTTTATTGTTTGTATGTAACCTCCCCCCTTTTTCCAGCCCTCCTTCCCCTTTTCTTTCTTCTTTCCCTTTCCCCCTTTCCTAGTACTTTTGTAGTTTTTTGTAGGTTTTTGTTTTAGATATTAAAAATAAAAAAATTTTCAAAAAAAAAGAAACGACCCATTACGTGATGAAATTTGCTTCATACTTCGATTCGTGCCCATGTCTACTTATGAGGCAAAGAAGGATATGAACACTACAGTGATCAACTCTCCAAATCACTAGCTCAAGAATAATGTTTATAAAATAACACAGACCAAGGAAGCCTTTGACTATGTGTAGAAGTGGGATTGCCAGCTCCAGGTTGGGAAACTTCTGGATATTTTGGGGGAGGAGCCTGGAGAGGACAGAGGTGTTTTTTACAAGGTCAGTTTATGGTGATTCAGATTCCATTCTGCTCTCTTGATCTCCAGAGTTCCACACAAGAAAAGGAGGCATGAGATGCAGAATTGAACTTTCCCTGGCTTTTCCCTGACTTTCCCCCCTACACACATATGGTGACTTTAAAAAGCCACTGTTAAGTCACTATTGATACACCTTTATGTGTGCAGAATTCTTAGTCCTATACTGCTCCCCCCTTTCCTTTCCCTGGGTGCTGATTGGTTGGCCACCCGATGGAAACCCCTCCCCAACTCTCCACACCCTCCCTCTTTCTTTTTTTTTAAACAAAGGAAGGATTGTAATGCTGCACCATCATTTCTCATGCATCTGTATTGTGAAATCAAGACTACAAATTTATAAACTTAAAAACTGTGCACACAAATTGCATTTTTCTCATCTGACAGACTTTTTGGCATTAGGAGAAGCCTGACAACAAACCTCAAGCAGCCGAGCATCCAACCCCCCTTTTTTAAATTAGGGGAAAGTTGTAGCACTGTGATGTTTGTGCATTCTATTCCTTTGAGCAATGTCTGTCCTATTCCCTGATGGTGATCCATATTCCCCATTGATTGTTTCTTTTGTTTACTTTATTTCCTTTCTTTATAGCTGAGGCTCATGATCATGATAATTTGGAAATTGGAGGTGGAGGTGGGGGGTCCTCTCAAGAAGAATATGAGAAAGTGAAAGAGAATGAAAGAAAATACAAAAAGGAGACTTTAGGACCTGAGAGAGCGAGAGTCATACTGGAGATGTGGGAAAATGCAGGACTGGGGCTTTATCGGGGAATCTGGAGAAGGACTTTGGGAGAGACAAATGGAAGCTCTATGGCAGGAACCAGGAATGTGCCAGAGAAATTAGGATGAAGAGTATGGGGAACTTGGGCCATAGAGAAAGAAAGAGGGTTTTTGTTTTTTAAAGGAGGTCTTGAAGAGCATGCGGTCTTAATGGTGGAAGTAGGCCTAAAATAGAAAAGCTTGACCTGAAGTGTATGGCTAAATCACAACCCCTATATACCAAATCCCCTGGGGCAGAGCAGGATCCTGTGAGTTTCAAGAAACTAGGCTTACTGCTTGTCTGCCTCTGGTAGACAAACTCTTAATTGCCCACACACAATCAATAGAGCAGCAGGACAAAAAATGGGTGATGGGTGATATTGCAGATGCTGTGATGTCACTTGGAAGTGGCATCACAGTGCCCACAATGCTCTAGGAATTTCCTCTAATCTTTGTAGTCTTTACCATATGGTCTTTGCCGTAGAGACTGAGGGAATTTCTAGAGCATTGAGGGAGGGGCTATAGCATAACAGCATCTGCAACACTCCACCTTCCTCAGGTTTTGGCCCCCCAAATCTCCCAGGATTTCCAGACACAAAAATGATTTCTTTTGCTAATATTTGTTGCGGGCAAAATCTAACTGTGTGACAGGAGACTGGCCTGATATGATTAATTGAAACACAGTGACTAGATTTTTGCTTATAGATGTTTTGAGGTTCAGGTGAAGGAGATGAGTTTTGCCCTTATAATTAACTCAGGAAGGAGTCTTTTTGTGGCTGGAATCTGAAATGATCTCAGCTAATCAGGGTGTTTGCTTTAAAGACGAACCTTCATACAATGGGCACTTTATTTTGCATTTTAGTTGATGTTTTATTTCCTCTGAGAGTCATTCTAAAAGTTATTTTTCGAGTTCTCCATGGAGCCAACCTGTGCTCTGTGCAGTCACATAACAGCTCCAGGGAATGGCTTCTATTTAAAAAAGGTGAGCTCAAATGGGTTCAGGGGAGGGAGAGCTGTGGCTTTCTCCCAAACCTTTTTCCCTGTGAAAAAACAGTGTGGGGAGGGAGGTATTGTTTCCAAACGCGGCAGCAGAAATGGGAAAATTCTCCCCCCTGCACTGTTTTTGCAGTGCAGAGTCTAGAGCTCTTCAGTTAGGAATAAAAAAGACAGCCAAGGGGTGGGGGGCATGATAGAGATTTATAACATGAAGCATAGGATGGAGAAAGTGGATATTTTCTTCTCTTGCTTACCAAAACTCAGGGGCACCCAATGAAGTTGATCGGCAATCAATTTAGGACAGGTAAAAAGAGGCATTTATTCACTTTGAGCAATTAAATTGTGGAATTCACTGCAAGTGGACATAGTGGTGGCCACTAGCATACATTGCTTTAAAGGGAGATTAAACACATTTATGGAGGATAGGCCCATCAATGGCTACTGGCCATGATGTCTAAAGGGAACCTTCACATCCAGAGGTAGTAAGCCTCTGAATTCCAGTGTCAGGAGGCAACATAAAGAGGAGAAGGCCTTAGCCTCTGTTCCAAGTTTGTTGTCCCTCTGGAGAAAGTGGTCGGTCTCTGAGACAGGATACTATGTGTTTGTTTATTTTATTTAAAACATTTTTATGTGATCTTTCCACCCAAATAGGGTCTGCTAAGGCAGTGAACATGGAAACATTTAAATATTAAAACAGCATTTAAAATAATATATAAAAACATAATACATATATTTATATCTTACTATATAATTGAGTAAGCATATTTCAGACAACTCACTTTATACCCTGGTGCACCACCAGAGGGCGCTGCCATGAAGGGAAGCCTAGGCAAGGCACCATGTCCCTCCAGAAAACATGCCATGGTGGGAAGAGCAGGGTGGGAGCAGGTGGCAATGCCTGCCTCCCGCCTTCACCCCGCTAGTATTAGGAGTGAGGCAGGTGGCAATGCCCACCACCCAACTTAACCCGGCTGATATTAGAAGTGGAGCAGGTAGCAATGCCCAGCCCCTGCCTTCACTCATCTGGTATTAGGAGTGGAGCAGATGGCAATGCCCACCTCCATCTCAACCCAGCTGGTATTAGGAGCGGAACAGGTGGCAATGCTCTCTCCCTGCCTTAACCCAGCTAGTATTAGGAGCAGGACAGGTGGCAATGCCCACCCCGCCTTAACCCAGCTGGTATAAGAAGCAGAGCAGATGGCAATGCCCACCCACCCCATCTTAAACCAGCTGGTATTAGGAGTGGAGCAGGTGGCAATGCCCACCCCCACCTTAACCCAGCTGGGATCAGGAACAGAGCAGGTGACAATGCCCACTCCCCTTCAGCCAGCTGGGATCAGGAGTGGAGCAGATGACAATGCCCATCCCCCACCTTAACCCAGCTCGTATTAGGAGTGAAGCAGGTGGCAGTGCCCACCCCTGCCTTAACCCAGCTGGTATTAGGAGCGAAGTAGGTGGCAATGCCCTCCCCCTGCCTTAATCCAGCTGGTATTAGGAGTGGACTAGATGGCAATGCCCACCCCCACCTTAACCCAGCTGGTATAAGGAGCGGAGTAGGTGGCAATGCCCTCTACTGCCTTAATGCAGCTGATATTAGGAGTGGAGAAGGTGGCAATGCCCTCCCTTGCCTTAACCCAGCCGGTATTAGGAGTGGAACAGGTGGCAATGCCCTCCCCCTGCCTTAACCTAGCTGTTATTCAGAGTGGAGCAGGTGGCAATGCCCTCCCCTGCCCTAACCCAGCTGGTATTAGTGGTGGAGCAGGTGGCAATGCCCTCCCCCTGCCTTAATCCAGTTGGTATTAGGAGCGGAACAGATGGGAATGCCCACCCCCACCTTAACCCAGCTGGGATCAGGAACAGATTAGATGGCAATGTCCGCCCTCCTTCACCTGACTGGGATCAGGAGTGGAGCAGGTGACAATGCCCTCCTGCCTTAACCCAGCTGGTATTAGGAGAGGAGCAGGTGGCAATGCCCATTCCCCACCTTAACCTAGCTGGCATTAGGAGTAGAGCAGGTGTCAATGCCCTCTACTGCCTTAACCCAGCTGCTATTAGTGGCAGAGCAGGTGGCAATGCCCACCCCCTGCCATCACGTATTTGGGATTAGAAGTGGAGCAGGTGGCAATGCTCACCTTGCACCTTCACCTGGCTGGGATCAGGAGCACAGCAGGAGGCAATGCCCTTCTTCCCTTCACCCAGCCGGGATAAGGAGCAGAGCAGGTTGCAGTGCCCACCCTCTTCAACCTACCGGAATAAGCCACTGAGCAGCCAACAGTACCCACCCTGTCTTTACCCTGCTGGAGTCAGGAGCCAAGCATGCAGCAATGCCTGCCCCCTGTTCAACTTGCCAGAATCAGGATCAGAGCAGGTGGCAATGCCCGCACCCCTTTCACCCAGCTGGGATCAGGAACAGAGCAGGTAGTAAAGCCCGCCGCCCATCTTCACCTGTCAGGATCAGGCACAGAGCAGGAGGCAATGCCTGTTATTCCCTTCACCCAGTGGGGAGCAGGTGGCAATGCCCACCCCCCGTTCACCCAGCTGGGATCAGGCTTGGAGCAGGCAGCAATGCCTGCCGCCCTTCACCCAGCCGTAGTCAGGTGCAGAACAGGAGGCAACCCCCACAGACTTTACTCAGTATGTATCACGCATGGAGCAGGTAGCAAAGCCCACCACCCCTTTACATGGCCAAAATCAGGCAGATCAGGCATGGAGCAGATGACAATGCCCACCCCCTCCTTCACCAGCTGGAATCAGTGACAGAGGAGGAGCGAATGCCCACCTGCCCGCCCTCCCCTTTCTAGACCCTGTTGTATTCCCCCCCCACACACACACAATGGACTTTGTTGCTAGTATATATATATAATAGGTCAGTAAAAACAAACACAACATCCTGATGCTGAGATCTTTTAAATGGAGATGCTAAAGAATGAACTCAGGACTTCCTGCATGCAAAGTTCTACCATTGAGACAGGCCAGTTGCTCTGTCTAAAAGTGTGATGTGGTGTTCTTTGAGTTGTAGCATAAGACAACAAGAAGCAGAAAAAGTAAGCAAGGGGATCTGTTTCAGCATAGCTAGAGTTACACACCTCTGCAGCTGTGATTACACAATCTTTAGTTTTTCAAATACCTCTTGCTGGAACTTAATCCAAGTCTCAGTTTCCCATTGCAACCAGTGGCCCCACCTTTCAACTTTTTCCCCCCCGCTAGAGGTGCAGTTGGAAAGTGTTGCTTATATTTAGACTCCTTTACAGGTTTTTTTATAGACCTTCCAGCCATTTTCTGTTGTCCCAAAGGTCAATGACTCTCTGGTAGGGTTGTAACTCTTATCTCTGGATCATATTTTCCCAGCAACATCATGGAAGTTTCATTGCTGAGGCTTCCCTTTGCAATGTATTGTGAACACACAGATACAATACCTGTTCAGATTTAGCAACCTTCTCATTGTCCACAGGCAGCAGCTTCCTCAAGCTGGGTCTTCTTGTATACCCTTGCTTTGTCCCCACTCCCCCCCCCCTGTATTTTTCCAGCTTATCTGCTTGGAACATTTCAGCATGTTTCTATTGTTTACTTCATCCTGAGCCCCCATCTGTATTACATCTTTCCTTCTTTGTGCTATTTAAATACCATCATACCCTACTGTTAGTACTATTGTCTTAACAATCGTGTTTACAGCGTTACTTCATAAATGCAGGTGTAAATCTTGTCTGCTCGCCTTGCTGTGTATGTTTTAACAGTGCTGATCCAAAAGGGTAGGATTGAATTGTGCAGAGTAAGCAGTAGTGTAGGGCCCAATGCAAAGTGGTCCCCTATTGGGAAGCAATTATCTGACACTCTCTATTGTGAAAACAATGTGTTTTTCTCTCTCCTTTTACAATTCTCTGGAGTTGAACACATGGAAAATTGTGCTTCCTTCCTTCTCACCCCGCCCCATCAGTGATAGGCAGAAGACTGTTGTCATATTCTGTAGCAACCCCAACACAATAACTGAATGATTATTTATCACCATGTTTTATTTATACTGTGCCAAAAATCACTAGGCAGTAGACAATAAATTATTTAAAAAGATGATTCTCTGCCCAAAGGCTCACAGTCTAAAATATTGGCTATGTATTTAGGGTGGGCTCCAAATCTGAGGTCTTGTTTAGAAAGAAAAATGGAAGGTACTTCCCTTCTTATACTTCTGGATTAAAGAAAGATTCTGTACACTGTAAGTACAATTTGGGGTAGTGGTTAAGAATGGCAGGACTCTAATCTGGAGAACCAGGTTTGAATCCCCACTCCTCCACTTGAAGCCAGCTGGGTGACCTTGGGTCAGTCACAGCTTCTTGGAGCTCTCTCAGCCCCAGCCATCTCACAGGGTGATTGTTGTGAGGATAATGATAAACCGCTCTGAGTGGGCATTAAGTTGTCCTGAAGAGCAGTATAGAAATCTATTTATTATTATTATTATTATTATTATTATTATTATTATTATTATTATTATTATCTCTTCTCGCTGAAATTAGAAATAGTGTTTCTGATCTGGATTAACTCCAATTTTAAGCTATGTATATTGGCTGTTGCCCAAATTGCTATTATACTGTACCTCTTTTGAAGACCTTCTCTTGCAAACATTGCTTGCTTCTATGCTATATTTATATCTATTAATTGCCTACCTATACCTACTTGGACAGACTCTTTATATTTAAAACTCTGATCAAACTAGCAGCTAGAGCAATTAAAAAATGTGTGGGACCTATTGCTGGATAGATGAACACCACTGACTGAACTTACAGCCCAAACAATGATCCATCTTTTATCTCCACAACACTTGCTAGATGGGATCTCAACAGGCTCTAGAGCCAGAGTCCAATGGGCCAAGCTACTATCATACCATTTCTGGTATGAGTTATGTACACAGCACATGGACCTGCCTTATCCTGAGTCAGAGCATTCATCTATCCGGGTCAATATTGTTTACTAGTGGTTCTTCAGAGTTGCAGGCAGAGAGAAGTCTTTCACATCACCTACAACTGGATTCTTTTAACTGGAGATAATGGATAGCCAGAAATACGCCCAAAAATGCTGTTTTGTTTTGTTAAAGCAGCTTCCAGAATGGTGAACAAAATCTGGGAAACCAAATTGTATTGACACCCTCCCATCTAAAAGTCTGTGTGCTTCATTTTGCGTTGGTTCTTACTTTGCAGTGGCGGCAGCAGCCAGGCAGGCATTGGGTCCACACAGCTTTGGAAATGTTTGGAAAGGGGAATGTGCAGACTTTGATCATAGGCTGCAATTCTAAAGACACTTCCCTGGAAGTGAGCACTATTGAATAACATGAGACTTACATCTGAGTAAACTGGCTTAGGATTGCTCCCCCCTTATCCTATGAGATAATCACATATTCTGCGCTTTCAAAAACAATCCTGCTTGCCCACAGCAAAAGGAAAACATATGGGAAAAACACAGGATTGTTTAGGTGTTGTGAGTGGATCAGACAATCATACTGCCTGCCTGCCTGCACTTGGGGAATGAAGATTGGTGACGATTATGTTAGAATACCCCCTCATTGTGGGAACAAAACTCCAAAGCTCAAGGAATCATGGCTCCAAGATGCAACAGCAGGATGTAAAGGTAATAATTTATTGGCACTATAGAAAAAGAAAAAAGTGAATATAAAGCAGAATTGTTTTTATTGATGCCGCTGCCCTGCTATCCCTTTACCCGTCATAGTGGCATAGTGTACAGCCATCAACACTCACCTTCTTCAGGGTCCATTGTTTATCTGTGTAGTATAACAGAGGAAAAACTCAGCGGATCAATGGTTTAGAGGGAGGACTGTATTCTGTGTGATTTTGGTACCATTAAATGCAAGAACCGCTGCCCCCAAAAACCTGGAAGCCCGCATTGCAAAGAATGGGGCTGTAATTCATGATAGCAAAAAACCCCCCAAATGAATTAGATCCTATCCAGCAACGCTCCATCCAGAAAAAAACAATAATGGTACAGCATTCCTTTGGAAACTCCAGATCCTAAACTGAAACAGATTTTTTTTCACTTCACCCCCCTAATGCTAGAAGTTGAACCTGGGGCCTTCTGTTTGCAAAGCAGATGTCAGTAAGTTAAGCTGGTCTCTAAGATCTAGAGATTCATGAACATGTAATTTTAGTTTGCAAAAAATGTTCTTATGTTAATGGAGGATATATTTTGGTTGTCTAACTTCTTTTTAAAAATTTCAAAGTTTAATTGTTTCTCTTATGGCTGTTCGACAACCATTTAATTTGTGTTTTACATTGTTTTGATGTCTATTTTTCCACTGTTAAACTTCTCAGTGACATATGATGTGTAATTTGTTGCTTTGTCTGTTGTTCTTATCCAATTACTCTTATTGTTTCCAGGCCTCTGAGTCATCTCAGCTGTTACTTTGCTCCAAGAAGATCAGATTCTTCTTTTAAAGGTATGTTTTCTTTGAGGGTCTGCAGGCATGACTTATGATTCCTGTTGGAGGAGAAAAAGAATAATTGAGTCTTATGGCATTTTTGTAATGCTTGTTTTATTTACAAATATAGACTAAATTATCATTAACACAATTTTTTGTTCCTCCTCCTCTGTCTCTTCCAGATTAAACCTGCCTATGCCCTTTCCCTGAGCTGGGAAGGGTCACTTTCTCCAAGCTCTCCTGGTACTTATCAAAGCTAAAAATTATCACCCATTGAGAATCATTTTGTGCAATCAGCATAAGAAATGAAAGGCAACCAGCAGCCGCAGCACAGGGGGTTGGGTGGGGGTGGGGAGCTATTTTAACCCCCAAACAATTAACAAGGTATTAATTTTTATACTAAATTTTGATAACACGATGAGGGGGGGAAAGTATATTTTCATCATGCACTTGTAGAAACTATGAAAGAAAGCTAGACTATAGAACTGAAACTGAATAGTCATGAAATGGTTACATCCCTTCGCAGATCCAGAGACCAGAAGGGAAACCAGAGGTAGCAGGTTGTCAAGGCAACTGCCAAGGTATTTGATGCCTTCTCTGCCATTTTAACATTACAGATCCCTTTGTTGCCTCTTTGAAGTAATATATGCCCCTTGGGATAGCAAAGTGCACCAAACTGACTGAGTTCAAACAGCAGCCCAACCAACCAGAAGAAAACTTGGAGGTACTGGCTCGATAATGTTGTAGAAAAAGTACAGTTCACTCAGAGGAGAAAGAAGTCAAGCAATTACTTTCTTCTCATGCCAGGTTAACAAGGGTACTCAACCCTGGAAAAGGACAAATGGTTAACAATGAGTGTAATTACTCAGTTCTGCTGAATCAGAGAAATTAGTCAAGTGTCCATGGTACGCAAGTCATACAATACACCTTGGGGAGGTAAATATCCCATCAATATTTCTCTCTGAGAGGACACTGAGTGAAAGAGATATCTAATAATAGGAGCAAGAGTCAGCAGAGCAGAAAATGGCACAGCTGACAAGGCAAGTGTCTAATGACAGACGAATACACAGGTAGCGGTGGGAGGAGGGGACATTGTTCTGATGCCTCGGGATCTCTGCCTCAGCATTTTGGCACTTGTGTCCCAAAGAACAGAAAGAAATAACTAAGATTTGACTTCCTGTGCATCTGGTTCAGCTTGGTAGTGCACAATTGGCAGTGTAGGAAATTTTACAAGGGTGTTATGAGGGAAGATACGTAAGTTTTCCGTTGGTTGCCCTTGTGGTGAAGTGTGCATGCTACACAGTGGTTCGAGCCAGAGAGTTAGGTTTGCCCAGGACACTCCCATCCTCATCTCACACTCATCAGAGAGGGGCCACCAAGGGGCTAGCAACACACTTGCCTGAAACATTGGCCAGGCAGAACTCATGTGGTCGGAAGGAGCCAACATCAGGCCCTAGCCTCTTGCAATGCAGTGCTGCCTCTAGCAGGGAATCCTGGCAGCTGCAGCACAAGCAGAAGGGCAGGTGGACACCAGGGCAGCACAGGCTGCAGGGAGGAATGCTCTCCTGAGAGAGGGGAAGGCTTGCAGGATCAACGGCAAGAGGTGGGGCTTGCAGGAGCCAAACCGCCCTACACTAGGCAGGGGAGGATGCAGCTAACCCCCTCCCCTTTAGAACTGAAACTCAGCAGCACCCAAGTTCAAGGCCAATATGCTGCCCACTGGACCAGACTGCAGCTGAAAAAACATGAACAATGTCCATTCTTTCCCCTGTCCACTGTTTTGAACTACTTTGCTATCTATACAAAGCTTATCTCTGTGGAGAAACAAAGCAGCCTGTTCCCTAATCTTTGTAGAGTGAAAGATAAGGATGACTTTGTGACATGCAGTGTAGCCTGTAAATGTGTGAATGTAAAAGCTAGCACAGGCATCTTGGATAATTTGCCTCAGCCTGTAAGTCAGGCATTGTTGGTCCCTTTGTTTTGGTGCATGGTTGAGCTGTGCTGCTTGAAGGAGGAACTGCTGAGTAATCAGGCTGGATTGCATTCAGACACAGACTGCATCTTTGGATGGAAGTCCGTTCCTTCAGCTAAAGCAAAACGACTATTTCTGTTACTATAATTGCTCACTAAAATATAAATGGGAATACTGATTTCCCTCAGGTGTACAGTAAATTTTGAATGATTCTTAATAAGCTGTTGAGGAAGAGCTCATTGTTGTTTGCATGATTTTCTGATTGGTTATAACAAACAAAAGAGATATCCAGCAGTTGGCAATAACAAAATGTGAGTCCACAAGGATTTGCTGGGGGGGGGGGGAGAGGGAGGGAGCCTCTCTCTTTCTACTGAAGTGATTGCTGGGAGGAAGGGGAGGGAAATGGTGGTGGTCATAGGAGTCAGCTTATAACTGAGCTTCAGACCACAGAGATCAGTTCACCTGCAGAAAATGGCTGCTTTGAAGGGGACTCTATGGTATCACATCTCAGCTGAGCTCACTCTTCTCCCCAAATTCAGTCTTGGATGGGCTTCACCTTCAAATCTCCAGGAATTGCCCAACTGGGAATTGGCACTCTTATTCACACAGGAAAATCCATTTGTGAGTGGTTGTTATAGTACAATGATAACACAATATCCAATTATATGAGGATGCATCTCTGTATTGTTAATTCTGAACTTTAGCATTACAAAAGAGGGGGATCTTTCAGGGCTGGCCCAACCTGAGTAGAACAAGGCCGGGAGTGCCCCCCACCATGCTGAGTTTGGGAGTAGAAAACAAATGCTGTAGGACTGTAGGGTCAGCCAATTCCCGACTTGAGCAGTGGGGGAAGAAGGCAATTCCCCTTTCCTACATCCTCTCCAGGATCAGTTGACTCTCCCTTTGACGAATGGGGGGCTTTCAAAACTGCTTTTACAGTTTCTACTGCTCTGAACAGTCCACATTGGGAGAAGGTTTTTTTTGGTTTGTTTCCTATTTTCCTTCTGCTTAGATGTGAGCAATCTCTTCCTTTCTTGTAGGTGACCGAGTTTCAATGATGGTTGGCACAGAGCAACCAAGTTTGCTTTTAAATGGAAGGATAATTTCCTTACAGTAGGAGGTACTCACTGTTGAATCAAGAAAAAAACGGATTGCTATGTTCTGTAGGTCTGGAGGAAATCTTAATATAATAGTGCTGAGGCTGCCTCAAAAGCTCAGCCTTCAGAGTGCCAAATGCAAAGAGCAGGACCGAGCAAGATGGATCTCCTTTGAGGAATGGATGAATCAGTAGAAGCTGCTGTGGTCTATAGGAGAATTAAAGCCAGCTCTAGAAGACTGGAAGCTTGATGCCTTCCTGCTTCCCCTTTGTATAATCTCCCACCCCTCCAGTGCTTCATTGGCTCCAGTGTATGGCAAGCTCCAGAAAAGGACACAGGGAGGAAGGGGTGTCTACGCACGAACTTCTGATGAGTGCATGCTTCATGCACTCATGATGAGAAGAACATACACTGTACTTGAAATCCAGTGTGAGTGATATCAAGTGAACTCTATATACACTGCACTGAATGTTCTCCTGTTGTGATTTTCAGGTCAAAATACTGGTTTTGGGCAAAGCCAGAAACATTTCCCTAAAGGCACAGCTCGTCTTTTGGGTCCTGTTTGCTTTTATATGTTTCCCACTTCTGTTGCAGCATGCTTTGGCACCATTATTGTCCTGGCTAGGGCTTTCTTTTGCAGCCAATCAGGAATCACGTCATGAATCTGATGATGTCACATGCTGGGTAGACACTAAGGGCAAATAAAGGCTATTCAGAGCGAGACTCCAGCTTCCTGATTAGATAAAGCATTTTATTGCCTTTCAAAAAAAATTGCTTAAGTTGGGCTCTTTTCCACACTGACAAAAAAGATCACAATTCCTTCCTTTGTTTTAGCCTTAATTAGACACACATATACACACACTATCATAATATTAGAATAAACTAAAACTTTAAAAAATGTTGGCGAAGAGAGTGCATTGAGTCTTTATTCTTCCATGGCGAATTTCCAAGACAACGGAAGCCACGGATACTGTCATTCCACATCAGCTCTCTGAACTCAGCAGTGAGGAAAGGGGCGGGGGAGTGGGAAAAGAGCAATTCCTTTTTTAAAAAAATCCTTGGGTAAGCCTTTACCATGATTGGAATGCATCTGTATTTTAAATTACACTCATTCTAGGGATGCTGATTATATTTGCAAGTGAGAAAAACACAACCAAAGGAATTCAACATGGATTTCCAAGAGTTTTTTACTAGTACGTTTATGGAGCAACAAGAAAAAGGCTGTACTTACCTGAAGCTGGTGCAGATGCGCATTATGGAAGGAGAGGGAGTGGACTCCGTGGGGAGGACAAGCGTCATAGTAATATATATAGTTTCAGGAGGGTGGCCATGTTGGTCTTCAGTGGAACAACAAGATTCGAGTTCACTAGCACCTTAAAGACCAAAAAGATTTCCAGGATTTGTACTTTTGAGAGTCAAAGCTCACTTCTTCAGATACAAGTAGGATGAAATCCCTGAGCCTTTATATCCCAGTCAGAAGGTGGAAGAGGTGTTGCAGAGAAGGGCATCAGGATGCAAAGGTACAAATCTGCTTTATTACAGCAGGGGAGAAATGCTATGGGGTAGGAAATGCATTTCCTGCACTGTACTTTTGCTGCATTGTACCTTTGCATCTTGACACCCTTCTTTGCAACACCCCTCCTACCTGCTGACTGGGATATAAAGGCTCAGGGGTTTCCACTCCTACCTGTATCTGAAGAAGGGAGCTTTGACTCTCAAAAGCTTATATCCTGAAAATCTTGTTCATCTTTAAGGTGCTACTGGACTCAAATATTACTGTAATACATAAGTGTGGTATTGTGGCAAAGTTGTTTGGAAGGGTATGTTCCTCCCTCCCTTCCCCTCTAAAAGAACCAAGCGATGATTCCCATTTCTAGCTTTCCCGATCATATTGAGGATGAGATATTTGCACTACTCTTGGGGGCCTCATATAGCACACCACCCCCTTGTGTAACCATCACACTGGCTTCCAGTCCCCCTACTTACCCTCTGGCTGAGCAGTGCAGGCATGTTTTGCCACTTCGGAGATGGGGGCGGGATGTGATCGGGCCAACTCTGGGTAATGAGCAGTCACATCACCCCTGCTGGTCTCCTCTAGGACCAGCACACTTGCGGCAGGTTCAGGCTGGCAGCACCCTTGTCCTCCTGCAAGTGGTAAATCCGCCATGGCCAATGCCCTATGAAAATGCCCCCCTCCCAGCTTCATGATGCTGCCACAGACACAAGCAGCTATTTTGACCAGGCCTACTGGCACGTCCCCACCCCATCTGCAGAGCTCAGTCCTTGGTTCCCCCCTCCTCTTCTTGACCAGACTAGAGTGTGATGGAGCCCAGGGAATTGGCTTTAATATATAGTGATGTATATGAACCTTTGAAAAAAACGAAGTCACACTTAGGCTCAGAGAAACATCAAGAGATAATTATGACACCATCTTATTCCTGCAAAGTAATATGTATAGTGGGAGGATTAGATGAATTCATGGAGGATAAGTCCATCGATAGCTACTGGCCATAATGACTAAAGGGAATTTCTGAAACCCAGAGCTAGCAGGCGACATCAGTGGAAAGTCTTTGGCCTCTCTGACCTGTTTGTTGACCATCAAGGGCAACTAGTTGGCTACTGTATGAAACAGGATGCTGATTCACTGGTTGGCCACTGGTCTGACCCATCGGGACTCTCCTCCCACCACAGAGTAGTAGCTAGTTCTGGATTCAGTACAGAGTAACAGTAAGAAAAAGGCCAAACTGGTACTTCCTATTTTCTGTTTCAAGCCTCCTGGGAATGACAGGTAAGAAAATTAAGTTACTTTTATTCCTGCCACTGCATAAAACTTTTTTTAAAAAAAAATAACCTTGAATGCGTGAAAAGATCAAAAATAGTATTTTCCTGTTTTCTTATTTCTCGAAGCTATTTGTGTGCACCGTAACATCTTGCTTTGAATTTTATGAGGCAAATTTGGCATGCCTGATATCTGAAAGACACAAGACTTATTTAGGACTTGGGCTTTAAGGTATCTTAGGAAATTAAAATACCTCCTGAAATAAATTTGAATATATTCCAAAGGCTACAAATTGGGAGGAGGGGGGAGGAGAGAAAAATGGATGGGCTTATCACTCTAGCACTTGACACAGTTCATTCATAATGTATGGAAAATGAAACTTAAGAGGCCTGTCTTGAAGGATGAATAGAGGAAGATATTTCATCTTCAGATCACTGTAGCAGAATTTAATTGAGATGTGTAAAGCATCTACTTACTTTTGTTTGTTTATCCTTCCCTTCCTCCAAGAAGCAGCCCCCCCCCCCCGGCCTTTATCTTCACAGTATTTATTAGGTTGAGAGACAGTGAACTGGCCACTGAACTGAACTTCCTGGCAAACTGGAGATTTGAACAGAATCTCCCTGGTCTAATCCCTAAATTTCTGGATGAGACAGATTATGTGGACTCTTTTAAATCTGTTTCTTGTTTAGGAGTAGGACAGAAACGGCCTCAGTCACCCCGGCAGGTGACGTATGTTTGGCAGCTGACAAGGGGAATGCATCCCTGTTGGTTGGGCTACTTCTTCAGGGAAGGGCTGTGGCTCGGTGATGGAGCATCAGCTTTGCATGCAGAAGGTTCAATGCCTGGCGTTAAAAGGATCAGGCAGTAGGTGACAGGAAAGACTTTGGACAGCCACCGGCAGCCAGGGTAGAGAATGCTGTCTTTGACAGACAAGGAGTAAAACCCAGAATAAGGCAGCATCATGGGCAGTTGCTGTGCTTTCAGTTCCATGGAGCTCAGTCTTTGTGTTTATTTTCCCTGCTGAGAGAGCTTAAGATACTGGCTAGCTATACCAGTGCCAGTAAAGCACTAGCACCCAAGGGTCAGGATTGAACTGTAAATTACATAACTGGAGAAAGGCATTTAATTAGGATATTAAGTTGATTTTGCAATTGTCTGTGATTGTCACTGTCATTTTAAAGTCGAATGTTGGCCATTTAAAAATATCATGAGGGGCCAATCCTGATCAGGACCACAGTGCATGGAACAAGATGCTTTCATCCCACCCCAGGTGCCTTTTCACTTTCCAAAACAGCCGTGGGGGGTGGGGTGGGGGTGTCAGTACTACAAGTATGCATAACGGAAAAAATGAGCCAAAATTACACACAGAACTCACTAGTTCATCTCATTAAAACAGCTTCCAGAACGCTTAACCAAATCCAGGAAACTAAATTGTAACAAGTCTGTCCTGCCAAAAAGTCTGTGTGTTTCATTTTAGTCTGAACCTTCCAACAGCAGGGAGGCACTGGTCTTGCTTGTTTTTCTGAACAGTGCTAATCAGATCCCAAGGGGAGAAAGACCTAACATTATTAATTTGGAAGGGAGAATGAGACCAATGCATGCTGCATGAGTGCATCTCCCCACCTCCCACCCCATAGCTACATGGGAAATGGGTCTCCCCCTCTGCCAATCCAGTCCTCCCTCCTCCCTTCCCCTATCAGCTTTAGAAATGTTTGGAAGGGAGACTTCAATCATAGACTGCAATTTAAAAGACACTTCCATGGGAGTAAGCACTATGGAATAATGTAGAGCTTACATCTGAGTAGACCTGCTGGGATGCATCTTGGTTTGTTTGTCATTGCTACCAAGGCACCAGTCTCTCTAGTGCTGTCTTCTGCTCCTTTATTCCCAAACTAGAAAAAAATTCATGCACAGTCACAAGGGAGTGAGCACACTGAATTAAAAAGGACTTACTCCTCAGTAAATATGTATATGATTGGAATGTTAACCTCATTTTTGTTTCTCCCTTTTGTTGGCTCTCTTTCTCCAAGGGCAACTCATATCTTCGTCATGAGTAGACTTAACTGCCCCAAGTGCAATTCAACAGATGGTTCAAATTGCAACAATAAGACCAAATACCCAAAACAGGGATGTGGAGAATTTTGCAATGAACATATTTGATGGTTGAACTTACGTTGTTCAACTGTGATAAGCAGGCATCAGTCAGTCACCTGGTCTGTTTTGTTTGGTATTGCTGGCTGAACAGGTTTGCATTTGGTTTTTGTGAAACTGCATGCACAAAAGTTTGTCATTCTAACCAGATTGGCAGCCACTAATAACGGTGAGGACTACTTAGATGAATGCCAAATTGTAGGATTTTAAAAAAAATCATTAAAAAAAGCATTTATTTATAACTGTTTTATAAGATTTGTGACTGATTTAACTAACTACTTAAACAATTGCCTGCTGAGTGGCACATTAAGGATGTGTGAGACCATGTGTGAAGGAACAGACTTGCAAGCCCTGTTCTCTCTTCATTCCAGAAGCTCAGAAAAACCCAATGACCTCCACAAGTCTCCTCTTGGCAAAGCCACCCCTTTCTGTTACCTCTGAGGAATACAAAAACTTCTCACAGGGTAGTAACCGCTGCCCCACCAGATCTAAGAATATCACCTGCTAGACAGATTTGTACATCGAGCACTTTGCATCTGCATTACTCTTTGAAGGCTCTGCTTTGCTGCTATATTTCCTGCTTTGCTCATATGGAGATGATCGCTTGTACCTTTGGTATGTTGAGCTATTGTGCTTCAAGGAATGGTGAAGTCACCTGCTGCCTCTCCCTTTTACTGTGGTATGTTTTCAAAGGTCAGGCTTAAGACATTCATAATATAAGAGATTTTAATTAAAAAATTAAAAGAGCACACATGCTTTGTTCAAGCATTGGGCTGAACAAGGATATAAAGAAAGCCCACTTCCTCTAAATCCTGAAATCTATACCTACCCTAAATGATGTTTAATTATGACAAACTTGTAAATCTTGAAGTTGCAGCAATTTAAAAGTCCATTCTTATTTTTGTTTTCAGAGTTGGGACTTCTCCGACTGCCCCTTGCTACATGGTCAAGATGAGACCCTGGGTAAAGATTTAGTCCTTCTTTGCCTGTGCCTCCCTGACCCTAAGCTACAAGGTAAGAGAGAACTTCTTCCTCATGTCCCGAGAATTTATCTTCTCCCCTTTGAGACTCCATCCCCACCCCGGACTCATTCTAGTCTTCCCACTGCAAGAGGAAGAGATTGTTATCTAGCTTTTTAGCTGTCCCTGTCTCTGACCTCTTTAGATGTGACATTCCAGCAAGGTATGAGATGTTAAATCTTTTCTTACTTTTACTGGTGCCATTAGCTGGAGAGATCTGTTTTTGGGAGAAAAGAAGAACCATCTTATGTAGTTTTCCTTTTGCCAGCTATGGTCATGCAGCTGTATTCCATCTCATAGACAGAGTCCAGTTCCAATGTTTGAATTATTGAGGTAACTTTTAGGATAGAGGGCACCTCTCTATAAGAGGCCTGTAGAAAAAGCTGGTTGCACTGCATTACACTGTTAGGAAGGAATAGAAGGAAGCTACCTGCTGAACAGCAACAACTAGGTTGACGAACATATGAACAGACTGTTGAAAAATATGCTCCCTGTTAGCAACAGGTGAACAGGACATAAGCCAAACAGCAAGTGTTCAAGACTCCCTAGCAGGATTGGGGCTTGAATTGTAAAACATGATTCATCGCTAAGCTATAAAGTGGTTGCTTTGGGCTAGATGCATAGTGCCAACTTGGCACATTATTAAATGAAATAGATACATTTACAGCATGTCTAACCCTTTGAAGATAATATTTTGGCACCCAGATTTTCCTTTCAGATAAAGAGTAAGGAGGGTGGAAAGGAACATTCTAGAAATTTATAGTATTGTTCTGAGTTCTTAATCACTGTTTTGCATATGGTTCAGGGGTTAGGTGGGAGGGGTAAATGGGAGAAGCTAATGTTACACAATTAGTCTTTAATAGTTTCAAAAAAATCTGAACAACAGTTTTAATAACAGTCCGTGCTTTTTTCTTTTGAAAATAAACTTTCTTTTTGTGTAGCCGAAGCATTGAGGGATGAGAATGGAAACTAATGGGCAACTGGGTTGTTCTTTTTCAACAGCTACCTTGGAATATGTTTTGAGTCACTTCCCCTCAGCAAAGAGGGACACTGTTGAAAGTGATTTGCCCATCTTGGATGTGGAGAAGATGTACCATCTATTTGGACTTTGTGAAACAAGACTGATGTTGCCTTTGAATTAGCAGTTCTAGCTGGTGTGCTTGCTTTTGTACCCCTATAATTTCTATGCATCCTATACCTTTTGTAAATAAATGTATTATTATAAAGAAAACCTTGATTTCACCTGCAAAGGAATCTGCCCCGTGTAAAGGCTTTTGTCAACCTGCCAATGGAAGAGAAAGCAAGGAATAATTTTTTGAAAGGTTACTGTTCTGACGGTCAGAATGTGGGGAAGCAATGCATTTGGTTTATATCACTGATCTGGGTCCCTTAATTGTGCTACAGCTTCCCCAACAGTGCCAAAGGTCTGGAAAAAATGCCCTGCCTGTTTAACAAAAGCTTGGTGGTAGAGAGTACTGTCAAGTCATAGCTGACTTATGGTTACCCCGGTGGGGTTTTCATGGCAAGAGACTAACAGGCATGGTTTGCCATTGCCTGGTTCTGCAACCCTGGTATTTGTTGAAGGGCTTCCATCCAATGACTAACGAAGGCCAACCCAGCTTAGCTTCTGTGCTACGGAGGATGGCCAAGTCTCTTGCTATAGTAGGACATCTCCTGATGCCAGCCTCCAGCTGTTACTAAGTAGAGTGGTAAGAGCAAAAATAAAGAAAAATGCAGGTTTCCAATAATGTCTCTTCTAGTTATGTACCCCGCACTGATGTCATGGTATTGCAGCAATGCTCTAGGAAAGCCTGCCCTGCCTTCCAAATCTCCCAGGCTTGAGAGCTATGAAAACTTCAACTCCCCATTTCTACACATTAAGCCTCTATTAAAGGGACAGGAAATTTTTCTCCAGGCCTGTTGCCATCCATACACTTACCACGGTTCTGTTTCTCATGCTTATTAAGTGGTGCAAATGGTGCAGTGGCTGCCTGCGTGAAAAAGTAGTTTGTTCAAGCTGGTAATGCAAAAAAACAACAATCTGTATTAGTACTGAATTTCCTTGGTTGCAAATACAGATACAAACCATCTGCAAGCGTGAACGAAGCTACTTCTCTCTTATCATTTTTATGTTTTGCTTTTAAAGTGTCATATTTTTCTCCCCACGAGGCAGTCAACACAGTGAATGTGTGATGATGCATGCTGTGGCATTTTATCTGGTCCAGAAAACAAGGGATCATGCAGAGATGTTGATATTATTTTGAAAGACAAAGACCCTGCTGAGGGTGAAATAATATGATCCTCAGAGGCTTTCCCCCCCTCTCCTCTTTCTCTCTTGGCACATAATGTCATTTTTGTTTTTTGTTTTTATAAATGATTTTTATTGGATTTTATAGTGGGGAAAAGGGTTACAACAAGACAAAAAGGTTTCAATAGCAGATTCATGTACAAGACACATATCCATCCATCCATAAATACAGCAAGACAGTTAACGCCCCTTCTACCTTCAAGCTTCCCTTTTAATCTCTGCAATCATTATTTACACTCTATGCTTTCTTATCCACTTTACTCTGTTTCTTAATTCATTTCTAATAATTCTTCCCTTTATATATATTATGCATAAATCACATTTCCAATCCCTTACATTTTAACCAAAATTGTTAATCCCTTAATCATTCCAGGAGTAGGAGATAAAAATAGAAAAATAGAGAGTATAAGCAGAAAGATAAATGATTCTTATTATATATCAATATAGGAAAAAGGAACATTTTTATACCAGTTTTCCCTCATTCTCTCCTCTAATTTAACCCAGCCATCTTCACTTATAAATTGGAATTTTCATAATTGTGAGGTTGGGAAGACCAAATAAGTGTTTGGCTTAAACACTAATTTATATTCTAGAGAGGGAAGGTCTTTCATCTGTTTTATCCAAGCCATCTACACTTATATATTTGAATTTTCATAATAGTAAGGCTGGGAAGAACAGGTAAGTATTTGGTTTAAGCACTAGTTTATATTCTAAAGAAAATAGCTGAAGTCTAGGAAGGATTAAAGAATTCCAAAGACCCAATTATCACATTATCACTAATCCATTAACAGTAAATATACAAAATCTAACATGCTACAGAACATCTAGTCTTTCAATAAGTCTGTATTACATATCATTAAGCATAGAGAGGGAGCCTAAATCATAATCTATGTTTCTCCTTTTTTCCTTTCAAACAAGAAACAAAAAGAGAAGACAAAAAGCTTCATCGGTCCCCCTTTCTCTTATCCCTTAACAGTATAACAGGTTAGAGAGACAGATAGATATAAAAGGTTACGCCTAAATTATTGGATCACAATCTGCATTTCATTCTCGTTTTTTCTTCTTCCTCCCTGTAAAATGGTACATCAAGTCTTTTTCCCATTTGTACCCCCAAAGACGACTCTTATCTTCTAACCAGTTCTGGAAGGGGTTAGTAAGAATAGTGTTAGCTCTCTGTTTCTTCTTCTTCTTTAAGATATGTTACATTCTTTTCTCCTCATTCAGAAACCGTACGCTGGGCTTCTTCTTCATGGGTTTGCTTCGTTGCCCTTCCCCTTTCTTCTTTATGCCTTGTCTTTTTACAGAGACGTACTGATGTGTTCCTCCATTTTGCAGGCTAAACTTTTCCTCATTCCGTTCTAGTTTTTTTTCAGTTAGGTCTGCCCCTTTAGAAATTTCATCTGCCTTATCATCGTTTATAGTGTTTTTATCCATTTCCACTCCAAATATCATATCTGCTTTAGTTATTAATTCAGTCATCAATTTAGCAATTTCTTGCAAGTTGGAAAATACTTCTTCTGGGAAAGCCATTTCAAAGTTACTTATAAGTGTTATGTCCAAACTCTTGTCAAAGTGGTAGAAAGCTTCGCTTTTATTTATATTTTCAAAGGATTTATTGCTTTCCAGCCCTCTGCTGAGAGAGTTTTCTTTGCAATCAATCTTCCGTGCCTTCCTCCCTCCTCCCAGCCTTTGCCCGGGCAACCGCCTTGCAATCAAGCTGGTTAGCCCTTAGCCCTCGTAAAGTCATAAAACAATCTTCTTATTTGATGGGAAGTCTTGTAGGCTCGCAATGCTCCGTCTTCCAGTTGTCTTTATTTGTTTTATCAGGAATCTGCTTTGTTTTCGCTTCAATTCATTTTTGCTTGTCGGACGTTTAGCTTTTGTAGCTTCGTAGCCATGTTGGCTACTCCCTTGGTCTTTGCTTTTTGAACCAGTGTGGGGGCTTCCCGGGGGTTGCCAGTCCCCTTGAGCTCCTCCACCTTGTTCCAGCCTGCCCCCTCTCTATGGGGGGAGGGACTTGGGGGCCCATATTCTCGAGTCCCAAGGAACCAGGAAGCTCATGGCAGAGAGCTCATAACTCAGCTGCCATGCCTTCGCTACTCCATCTCGGAAGTCTCCATAATGTCATTTTTGGATTGAAGCATTGTGGGGCTGCTTGCTGGGGCAGGCAGAACCACAGAATCTAGAGGATTAGGAAGGATCAGGAGCAGAGCAAAGGTAGAATCTGCTGGGTTAAGGAATGGACTAGAAGGTATCTGCCAGCCCAAGGTGGAGAAGGGATAGATTCTAGTGGGTACATGCAAAATGTACATTGAAGCAAGACTCATGTTTTCCCTGTTGCTGAATAAGCCTTTCTTCCTCTGCCTTCAAACTGTAAATGAGAGATGTGCTTATCAGCAAATCAAATGCTGGTATGTCTTGCCTCTCCCCCAGGATGCAGGGATATCATCCATTTTTTAAATTTGTAAAGTTCAGCATGTATATTCCTTCAATGAACTCTGTTCATCATCTTATTTAAAACACACACACTCCATCCTTTCTTGGGGGAAAATACTGGGAGGCAGTGTGTCCTAAGAACACCAATGGCAGCCAATCAGCTGAAACAGGTTCCCTGCACTCAGTTCGGGTGAAGAGTTACTTCAGTTGAACAAAATATGTTAAGTGCACATCCACAGTCCTCCACCATTCAAAATCATGCACGTTTTCTTTGAGGCCTGCATTTTACTATCTTTTCAGTTATTGTTGGTTACCGGGCAGATAATGGTTATTGGTCAGACCAATTAAAAAAAAATTATTACAAGGTCATGCAACTTGAGAACTCCTGGGAATACTACCAAGCGTAGACAATAACAGCAGTCAAATGAAGTTTTACCCAGACATAAGTCCCATGGTATCCAGTGGCGCTTACTCCCAGATAAGTGTTCACCGAATTGTACTATAAGCCTCTGTGTCAGCTATTTCTGAGCTTCCTAGTACCCAAGGATACAGCAGTATAATAACTTCAGGTGGGTAGCTATGTTAGTCTTTACTAGAACAGCAAGATTTGAGCCCAGTAGCACTTTATTTATTTTATCTTAAAGACCAACAAGATTTCAAGGGAATAAACTTTCTGGAGTTAAAGTTCCTTTTGTCAGGCAGTAGAATAGTATAATAGTTAAGGGACAATCTTCGCGAAATAATAGTATAGAAGCTTTCCTGACTGAGAGTCAGATTCTGGCTAGCTGTTCCTCCACAAGCATCTGTTAGCCTCCTTCATGTGCAAACAATCTCATTCCTACAGCCTCCTGGGGGCACTGTGAAACCTCTGCCCTTTGAATGCTCCTGCGGTAGTCACCTTTTGGTTGCAAAATTTCTGGTATTTGGGCTGGCTGGAGCAGTACTTTGTACAAGTCAGCAGGCAGAGCTTGCTGGACTTTGGCAGGAGCAGAAGCACTTTTCTTTTCTGCATCTGTGTGGCAAATAAGGTGGGCTGAAGTTGATTTTGTTTTCACTCATGCAGGGGAGGTGAAAGGAAGCTTAACCCTTTAACTCCCACTTGGTTTTGCTAATCAAAACCACCCCATCCCGCAAACAGTTACAAGCAGTTTAAAGGGGGAGGGAGTTTTTAAAAGGACCCTTTCCCCTTTAAAGTGCTACTAACAATAGGGAGCGGGGAGGTTAGTGAACCCATGAGAGTATTGGAGAGGTAAATCTTGTACCTGCACAGCCCTAATTTGAATTAGGGTCATGCACGTTTACAATTTGTATTTCAAGCAACTCCTGTTCTGGCCCTGAAAACTCTTTGAAGATTTGGATCTTTCTTTGTCCAGAGCAGCCTGTGTCTGCCCCGGACTTGGCCGCAGAGCCTACCCCCAGAGACCCACACCATGGGCTAGTGGGACAGGTGGTGTGGTGGCTCACAAACTTGTAGAGAATGCAGGCACTGAGCAGCCCAAGAGCTGCCAGCTCCCCCGTATTCCTGTCCCCACAGGCTGGAGTAGCAACCATCTGCTACTGCGACCACCAGTGCTTCTGGCAGCTGACAACTGCTCCACCAAAGGGGGACTTATGATTGCCCCCACCATGGACTTTACACAGTTTGGCAGTGGCTGGCAGAATACCAGAGGCAGCTGTTACAAGAGGTGACTCAGCAACAGCGAGGGGCCCAAGCAGCCTTAGCCCAGCAGCAATACAATGCCCAGGCAGCCCTTATTTGAGACCTCCAGAGGACATTGGAGAGGACACGTGATGGTGGGGCCAGCGGAGATGGCACAAGGGCAGGCCCTACCCAGCCCCCACCATTCCAGTTGGCCAAATTGAGACCAGAGGATGATGTTGACACATATTTGGACGCCTTTGAGCATACTGCCAAGGCAGCACAATGGCCTCAAGGCCAGTGGGCCTTCATAGTTGGCACATATCTGACCAGAGAGGCCCTGGCAGCCTTAAAGGCACTCCTGAAAGCAGAAAGTATCAACTATGACAAGTTAAAGGAAGTAGTGCTCGACTGGTATGAGATCATGCCAGATTCCTATAGGCAGAAAGTCCAAGCCCTCTCCTATCAGAAAACTGATCGACACCACACCTTTGTGGCAAACCTCCAGGACACTGCCTACCAATGGCTGAAGCCAACAATGGGTGAGGGCTGATGCATCACCAACCAGGTGGTTCTGGAACAGCTCTTGCAGGTGATACATCCTCAGGACCGCAATCGAGTGGCCTACAATAAGCCCTCAACCTTAAAGGAGGCAACTACGCTGTGGGAGAACGGGACGGCAGCTGCTATTGCTGATGGACTACTACTGAAAGGTATTGACGGCCATTCATGACCACCCTTGGGCTGGACATCAGGGGACCTCGAATACTCTGACAAGGGGAGTGGCCCACTTCTTTTGGCAGACCATGGACAAGGAGGCGAAGCAGTACTTCCGGACCTGACCATTGTGCCAATGCACATTCGCCCATAGAATCATAGAGTTGGAAGGGGCCATACAGACCATCTAGTCCAACCCCCTGCCCAGTGCAGGATCAGCCTAAAGCCCAGGCACCTCTTTGGGCCCCCATCCCCGTTACCAGTAATCCAGGAGCCTTTCTCCCACATCACTATAGACTTTGTGCGACCCCTACCTCGGTACATCTTGGTGATAATGGATTATTCCACCCGCTATCCATAGGCTGTACCCGCGTGGAACATGAAAGCGCCAGGGGTAGCCTGGGTCCTACTCTGGTTCTTCACTCAGGTGGGGCTTCCCAGGGAGATCCTAAATGATTGTGGCAAGCCTTTCATGGCCAACCTAACTAAGAAGCTATGCCAGACACTACAAGTATGCCAAATCTTCATGAGTATTTATCATCCCCAGACAGACAGGCTCATGGAGAGGTTTAATCAAACCTTGAAGGCTATGTTGCAGAAGCTGGCCCATGACAAGCTCCACCAGTGGGATCTGTACATGGACCCCTTACTGTTCACGGTTTGGGAAACACCAGAGGTCTTCACAGGGTTCGCCTCATTCGAGCTTGTGCACGGCCACAAACCTTGCGGCATTCTACACCTGGTGGAAGAATGGTGGGGTCTGCCTGGCCAGAAGGAAGTATACCCTGTCCTGGTGTATGTCCAGGACTTGCAGTGCTGTTTGAAGGCAGCATGGACGGAGGCCTGTCTTCACCTGGAGGGTGCCTAGTGCATGCAGAAGATGTACTACAACCAAAAGGCAAAACCCCACAGTGTGCAGGTTAGGGACCGAGTCTTAGTGAACCACAGGCCAATGGGCCCCGGACCTGGGGACACCTGGCAAGGCTCTTTTGCTGTAACAAGGGTCCTGGGTCCCCTCTCATATGAGGTCGAGTGCAGGCCCCTGCGACAGCTCAAAAAGAGGTTGCACATTAATGACATCAAGCACGAACCCAATCCCCTACGATGCGATCTCACCAATCAGCCCTTGAACCTGCCGGAGGAGGACTTACCCTGGATGGCTATCCCCAACCCCAGAGAAGGTCTGCAGTTAGACAAGGAGCTGTCCGAGGCCCAGCGAGCCTAGATATGGGAGGTACTCCAGTGGAATCCCGAAGTCTTCTCCCAGATACCAAGCAGGACCAATGTGATATCCCATGCCATCTCCATCCCTTCCGGGAAGGTGGCATGGGGCCCCGGTGGCCGCTGCCCCCAAAACAGTGGAACACCGTCATGCAGGAGGTAGCTAACATGCTCAAACTCAGGATGATAAATCCCTCTTGAAGTGCCTGAAGGAGTCCCATAGTCCTAGTCTCCAAGCCCAATGGGTCGGTGAGGTTCTGTGTTTACTATGGCTAGGTCAATGAGTTGGCAACCTTCGATGCTTTTCCCATGCCCTGTGCCAACATCCTGATAGACCATCTAGGCACTGGTATTTGTCTGTGCTGGACCTTACTAAGGGGTACTGGTAGGTACCTATGGCCCCCGAAGATAAGGAGAAGACAGCCTTTGCCACGCGTTAGGGGATATTCCACTTCAATGTGATGCCTTTTGACCTACACAGGGCTGCCACCACTTTTCAGTGGCTGGTGGACTGGGTGTTAACTCACTGTGAGAGCTTTGCCCATGCCTACATTGATGATATCATCATCTTTAGCCCTGACTGGGACTCCCATCTGAAGCACCTAGAGATGGTCCTCTGTGCATTGGTAGATGCCGGACTACAGGCGAATCCCTGGAAGAGCAGGGTAGGCTTCCAAGAACTGACCTACCTTGGTTTCCGAGTGGGCTGAGGAAAGCTCCATCCATTCCCTAAGAAGGTGACAACTTTGGAGCAGAGCCCCTAGCCCCACACCAAGTGCCACATGCACCAATTCCTAGGACTCGTGGGTATTACAGTAAATTCATTCGCCACTACACCAGCCATGCCAGCTGGCCTAAGGAAATTGCCTAAGGAAAGACCAGCCTACGACTATCAGGTGGACCCCCCCCCCAGCACAAACGGGCGTTCGAAACCCTTTGCTGGGTGCTATCCCAAGCCCCGGTGCTGCATAACCTGACATTGGGTGACCCTTCATGGTGCAGATGGATGCCTTAGATGTGAGATGTCTTGTCTCAGGAGGTAGCGGAACAGGAGTACCCGGTGCTTTTCATAAGCAGGAAGCTACAGCTGGCCAAGCGCAAATATGCGATGGTGGAAAAAGAGGCTCTGGCAGTCAAATGAGCCATAGGTGCTCTATAATTTTACCTCACCAACGACCTTTCACCCTTGTAACCGACTACGCCCCTCTCCTCTGTATGGCCAGGATGAAAGATCATAATCCACGTATACTGAGGTGGTACCTATCTTTGCTTCCCTTTAGCTTCACAATCCAACATTGGCCAGGACCCTGACAGGCAATTGCGGACTACATGTCCTGAGTCCATGAGGGAACAAGCCACCTGGCACCCCCCCCCAGGAGAGGGGTGTGTCCTGAGCAGCCCGTGTCTACCCCAGACTTGGCCGCAGAGTCTACTCGACCCCCAGCCACCTCACGGCTCCACCCCCCTTACCAGCTGGGAGGATGGGGGAGAGGATGCTGGATATGCTTCCTGAAGCTGCAGTGGGAGCCTCGGAGGCGGCGGGGAAGCCCACCAAACAGCTGAGAGCCACAGAAGTGGTGGAGAAGCTGGGGAAGTCTGCCAAACAGCTGAGCTGCATGGCAGTATAGCAGCAACCACCCACAGGTCAACTGAGACACGTGGAAGTGCAGCAGCAGCCTGCACTGACACCACGGATCCTGATGGGGCACGCAGGATAGGAACGGCTGCCACACCAGGCAGCCCAGTGAGATCATGGCCAGGGGCGGCACAAGGATTTACCATGCTCGCGGCCGGCCGGCCGGGCGCCCCCACGCGCGCACGAGCGCGCGCGCGCCCCGGCCTGCGTGATGATGTCACGCGTGACGTCATCACGGGAGCGCACGCGCCGCCACCGGCCCGATTGCTGCGGCGGGCGGCCTCCAAGCTCTCCCGCTCAGTTGCCTGCGCCGCCGCAGATGCCTGCCTGCAGTGGCTGCACCTGGCCGGGGGCTTGTGCTGGCGGCGGCAGCGGCGCGGAGTGGGAGGGATAGGAGGCTGGTGCTTTGTGGCGTGTGCTCCCGCCCGCCGTGCCTCCTCCGGCGCTCCCTCCGGCACCCTGCGCCTGCAGCCACCGCCTACCTGGCCTCAATAGGCCCGCCGGCCCTGATGATGGCAGACTCTGGCGGGATGGGCTCGGGCATGGCAGAGGGTGGGCCCAGTGTGGGAGGTGTGTCCCAGAGCTTCTGGCAGTGGGCCAGCCATTGGCTGCAGCCTCAAGGGGGAGGAATGCCCCCTGCCTAACGGACAAGGGTGGGACCAATCAGGAGGTGAGACCATAGATGGGGGAGAGAGCATGCAGGGATCAGGATGGCACAGAGGCAGATTTGCTTCCCTATGGAGGGGCGGGGAGGAAGGATACTATAAAGGGAAGGGCTCCCCATGAGGCCGGGGAGGAGAGTGCTGGTGTGAATGTGTGTGGGAAATGAGAGTTTACTGTGCAGTGGGCAGGAGGAGGAACCACATGATGCAACCCCCTCCCCAGCCCATTTCTGAGGCTTAGAGAGACCTTCCCACCCAGTGCACTTGGGAAGACAGTGGAAGGCAGGGACAGCGGGATGGGTGGCACGACGGCTCATATTCTTTTTTGCTTATAATATCACATGCCATGGCCATGAAATATATAATTGTTAAAAATTCAGAGAAAACATTTCTAACAGGTTGGGGAAAAAATGAAGAACAGATTATGAACAATGAAATAAGGGCTACCTAACCATTCAACCTGCTAGTATTTTAAGTGAGAAAGAAAAACACTTAGTTCCAAATTAATAGGGGTGGGGGGAATCAGTAACCTGGGATTGAATGGACAGCTCCTCTCTCTTCACCTGGTCTATTGTTTTGATATCTGTGGTATATAGGGATTACCTACATACAAGCAATATATATCCACAAGTCTACAAGCAATAACCCTGGGTACTTATCAAATATGCTTGGTAGAAGTTTTGTGATAGGGTTCTCTGCCAAGAGACAGAGGCAACAAAGACTTCAGAATGGCTGGCAAAGCCATTGTGTTGGAACAGTGACTCAACCTTCACACTAAAGATTCTGGTTCAACAGCTGTTTATTAGGTAAGCTGGCAGAAAATTCATATACAAACCTAATGTGACAGATCATTTGCAGGCTAGGCTGTTTTCTCTACATCAGTGCTGGCCAAAAAAACGCACCATGCCATCACTGGTAAAAATGTTGATTTTTTGGGTAGCAAGTTCTGAGATCAACAAGGTATTTTATGATTTCAGCAGTTTCTGAGTGAATGAACCCACAAATCATGAAAAGGTTGATGGGATTGGAAATAGGTTCACACATGCAGTTTCATAGCATTCTGACATCAAAAACAAGCTGAGGGTGTAAATAGACAATCACAGGCATCAACTTTGCTTTTATATTGCAATTTGACACAAAACTTTACAGTGGCCAACTATCAAGGACGCTATCATCAAGTGATGCATATTTAAACCTCATCTAGAGGGACCTCTTTCAGTTCCTATCAACCTGATTCTGAAGTGTACTGCTCCCTTCCCACTTCTGTTCTAGGTACAAGAACCCATATGACCAGAAATCAACTAATGTGATATGTCAGCAGTGGTAGTGTGCCCTCACTTGATTTGGGTGTGTGTTTTTATGTGCTTTGTTGTCTTGATGGCTGCAGGCCTGGTATTTTGGGCAGTACTGTGACTACACTGTTGTCATCTGTTGGTGTGATAAATTATTTTTATATATTGCATTTTTTTGTCGTTGTTAGCCCCTTTGAATTTGCTGATGACAGCAAGGTATAATTTTAAAACAATACTTAAATAATGAGTTCTACAGAACAGACATAACAGCAAGAAGAGGCATGAGATCCTTAGTGACATTTCCTGGCAAAGGATCCAAGGGTATAGATTGGAAAAGGGGCCATATTGGATTCAAAGAATAACTATTTCATCATAGCTGGTCATGGACCTCTTAAGAGAGCAAGAGGGAAGAGCAAAGCAGGTTCGCAGAGCTTGATATCCGTCTAGATTTAACCTAGAAGTAACCAAAAAATGCACAAGTGGCTTGCTTGTCAAGGGTACATCTCACAAAATAATAAATGAATACTCTTCTGACATCTCTGTTCTTACAACATGGTCCACCTACAACTATCATCTATTGATTAAAGGCTCTTCACAACCTATAGTATGATGGGAGCTGCTTCTGTGTAACAGTCCTGGACTTCCTTGGGCTATCCAGGTCAGAGTGGTGGTCCTTTTAGATTATTTGAATTCTAGATCCCAGCTATCTTTCTATAGTATTTCTAGAGGGAAACTGTGGGGCTCATACCATCACCTAGGGTCAGGTGGCATTCTATTTTTTTTTTGTATAAATTTTTATTTTTAATTACTAGCCACAAAAACTACAAAGAAGGGAAAAAGAGAACAGTGGGAAAGGGAAGAAACAACATATAAAAACACACACACTACATCTACAAGTATTGCATTCCCTTCATAATACAATTATTTAAAGTTAAACTTTCTAATATGCTATTAGATTGGTAGATCTTATAAAGTACGAACTACAGTCAGGATCAGGTCTTCTTCCCCTCCCTGCGTCTCGGTCACAGCTCTCTCTGAACAGCTACAGTAGCTGCGCTCACTCCCTCCTCCACATTCTCCCCTTCAGATCCTAAATCTTCTCCTTGCTGAAACTCTTGATGATTAAACACAAAGTCCCTCAGCTGTGCTTCCGATGTTATCTTGTAGGCTTGGTCTTTATAACTGAACCAGATGCCTTCCGGAAATAACCATTTGTATTTTATTTCACGCTTCCTCAGAAGAGCTGCAAACCTTTTATATTTGAATCTTCTTTTCCGAGCTAAAAATGGAACGTCCTTCAATATCTTAACCTTGTTACCCAGAAAGTCCAAGTCCACATTGTACGAATTATATAAGATGGTGTCCCGAGTCTTCTTAGATGAAAAGTTAATAATAATCTCGCGAGGCAGCTGACGCTTCATTGCATATTTTGAAGATGTCCGACGGACTTCCAGAATATCGCTTTTTAATTCTTCTTTTAGTTGCCTTTGTGAATGACGCCAAAAGTTCCGACACCAAATCCTTTAAATTTTCACTCTCCTCCTCCTTCACATTCTGAAGACGCAATACCGTCTGAGCATGATCCACTTGTAACCCTATCAATTGATTCTCCAAAAGCTTTACTTCTTTGTTTGTTGCTTTCATGAGTACTGCGTTTTCCTGAGCAGACTGCTCTGCCCCAGACGCTACATCTTTAATGGTTTTCACCTCGTTTTCAACTGAACCAACCCTTTGACCGATTTCATTTAGCTTATCAACAAAGGGCTTCATAGCTTCAACAACCGACCGCTTAACCACCTCTTCAAGAGACTCTCCTTTCCCCTGCAAAGCAGCCGAAACAGATTTGCCCAGAGCAGGGCTCTGCTTTTTCATCGCCATCTTGGGGGGGGGGGGGAGTCCGCCAACTAAGTTCCAAAACTCAATGAAGGGAAAGATATCCGAACCTTCTTAGCTTCAACTCCCACCAATCCTTCGCATATGCTTAGAATAACAGAAGGGATTCGCTTACTTCCAGGTTTTCACCTTAAATCTGCTTGTTGCTGTTCTCCATGGCCTGGCAGCACGCGATGTGCTGCGCAAGTCTGCCAGCCTCCGTAGGAGCAAACGGGCAATTTACCCCCTGCATCGACTTCAGGGGGCTCTTCCCGCGGTGCTCCGGACCCTGACCCCCTCACTGGGAGTCCTGGGGGTTAACCCTTGCAGGCCAACCACCCGGTCAGGCTGCTCAGGTGCTTCCTCCCGGACCTGCGGAGAGGAGCGTCTGACATGGCCGGGAAAACGAAACCGAATCTGGGTCAGGTGGCATTCTATATGTCCAATCCAGAATTGTTGTACACCAGGCACAGAGTGTTCATGCTGCCTGGCCAAGGCCCTTATGTTCGGCTGTACTTGCCCGATTGTGGAGGCTTACTGGCAGCAGCAGCAGGATGTTTTGTGAATAAAATAGCTCCATTCTAGACACAGAGGAAAGCCATTTTAGGGAAGAAGTCACTGGCCACCTTCATCACTGGCCAATTGCTGCAAAAGCAAAGGGAAATGCCTTCTGTACAAACTGGATTATGTATGAGCTTTTAATATAGTCATGCTTTTACTGATGCTTTATTTTAAACTGTTAATGTATGCTATGTGAGCTGCTCAGTGTAAACCTTGACCAGGAATTCTACTGTATATTTTGTTTCCATGCAACACATTCCTAACTTTCATCCCCACCCTCAATTGAAAGTCAGAATATGAGTCAACTATCACTAAATAGACGTTGTCAAGGATTTTTCAATTATTATTATACTGGCAAAGGATGTGAAAGCCAGGTACTGCAGATATCTTTTCTATCTCAAGCCATCAGGAATTTTTCTGTGCTCTGTTTTTGATCTGGGCAACATGTAAATTCACTAAATAGATAAATGTATTCCCATAGACTTTTGTTTTTAGTAGGATAAAGGCTTTTTCATGTCTCAATTTTTTTTATTTATTAGATTTTTAGACCTCCTCTCCCTCAAAACAAGGCCTGAAGTGGTTTATAACAATAAAATCTACAAAAAAATATAATACATTAAAAAACTAAAAAACATACCCACAAAATTAAGGGAGTCCCTACAAGTACACAGCCATTAAAACAGGATAATCCCAGTGACTTGGCATCCAAAAACTAATGTTTTGTTTTAATGTTTAAATGTTTGCTGTCATAGGGACCCTGAGTTGGTTAGAAAGGTAGCATAGAAATGTTTTAAATAAATAAGAAGCCAGAGGAGTTAGCCGTGTTAGTCTGTAGTTGCAAAATAGTAAAGAGTCCAATAGCACCTTTAAGACTAACTAATTTATTTGTAGCATAAGCTTTCGAGAACCACAGCTCTCTTTGTGAAGCTGATGGACCATTGCCAATCACTTGGAGATGGGAATCTAAATGCTGGAGCAATTTATATAATATATTCATGAGTAGACATGGGTCGAACAGAAAAAAACCCCGAACATAGTGTTAGCTGTTCGTTGCCATCCATGAACAATGAACACTGACGAACATGACCTGTTCACAAACATGTTCATTGTTTGTTGTTCGTGGGGGCCAGCAGCCATCAAAATCCCTACCACACCACTCCCAGAAACCCTACCTGAGCAGACAGCAGGAAATGTACCAATAATAAATAATAGCTTGGCCCCAGAGCCTGGCAGCAACCCTGGAACCTAAACGGGTAGATCCCTACTGCACCACTCCCAGAAACCTTACCTGAGCAGACAGCAGGAAAGGTACCAGTAATAAATAATAGCTTGGCCCAGAGCCTGGCAGCAGCCCTGGAACTTGAAGAGGTAGATCCCTATCCCACCACAAGCAAAGAAAATTCAAGCTCCAATGCACTCTCCCTATCTCTCTCTCAAAATGCCAACAGCAACTGTCTCTCCCTCACTGTCTGCAAAACCAGAGCTGGGAGCCCCCCTCCCCCCTGCTCTTTGCTTCCTTGTAACCAATTTGGAGCTCCACACTTGAAAGGAAGATCCGCCTATCAAGCTAAATTGAGCTTAGATTGGGGTTTCCAGGGTAACAGTAGGAGTTCAGAGTTCAGGCAGTCCCTGCCTCCGGTTGCCAAGGGAATTGATTGCAGGTGCCAGACTGTCTGGCTTGACGAACAGCAACGAATGAGGCTTGCAACGACCACCTGTTCATTTAGAATGGGGCCTCATGAACAGCTTGTTCGCGAACAGCTGATTGGGCTGTTCATGGCTTTTTTTAGTTTGTATTGCTGTTCGTGCCCATCTCTTTTCATGAGCCTTTGAAAAAGCATTTGCTGAAACGGGATATCAGGCTGGCAGAACCCATCAGGCTCTTCAGCCCAATTTTTGGCCTTTAGCTGTAATCGCTAGACCATGCTGTCTTATGAAGAAGCTCCAGAAGGATGTAAACATCTGCACAATAGAACCATAGGACAGGAGACATTACATACAACTTCTCAAGTGTATACAACAGCATCTGAATGGAGAAACTAAACTGGTTGGACTTTTTGATCAGGATTGCATGTATCTTTATTGAATTATTTATTGGATATTTATTGAATTATTGAATGGTATATTTATTATGAATTATTTATCAACACTTTAGCACTTTGTATTATGCACTGGACTTTATTAAAAATTACAAAAAAACTTTATAAAAATTTACAAAATTTTCATATAACTATTTCTGTAGACCTTCGAGGTTTTTCTTTCTAGCATTTACTCAGAGGAGCCCCCTGTTGTTGAAGTTGACAGCGATGCAAGCAAATCCTCCACCCCCTCTTGCGCTTCAGGTTCAGAATGTGAACTTCTGGAAGCGCGACAAAACGCGAAGAGTCAAAACAAATTGGGAACATGCGTCCTGACTGTGAGGTCACACATAATGGAATCATGACACAAAATTAGTGTGATAAGTGAGCGTGTGGAAATGACCAGTGTCAGGATAGAAAAACAGCATTTAATCTCACAAAGGCATTTATAATGCTATTCTATTCAGAACTGTTCTGGTCTAAAAATCAACACTGCAGTCCTAAATAAAGTGACACCTGAAGTCAATGGACTTCTAAGGATATAACTCTGTTAAGATTGCACTGTTAATCTCCCAAAGATATTTAGTAGTTGCACATGTACTTTGACAAGAGGAAATTTCATGAGATTATTCTTCCCCTGTCTTTTGCCCACCTGTTTTTGCCCACCTGTTTTTGTGGCCAGCTGATCACATCATAAAAAATGGCTCATAAGGATTAAGACAGACAAGAGGGAAAGGGCGTGCCAATTCAGAGCCACTAACTGCCCCTTCCTTCCTTCCCTCAAAGTGATTCAAAGTGGGTGCTAAATAATACATCAGAATAAGAATAAGAAGAATGCAGCTGGGATACATTCCAGTAGCAAATTAAACTCTTCTGATTAGATTCTTCCATTCTTCCACTGATGTTCAGGTTTAGCATGTTCTTTGTTACAGAGAGATTCTGCTGTCAGCTTCATTCATTTTGATTTGGGTGCCTCACAGGGTTCCAGTTCCCAGCCCTGCCAAGTCCACTTGAGCATTGCAGAGTTTTGTTATTGGTGTGGTTAAATCAGCCTGAATCACATGGATACAGCTTCACACAAAAGAGCTTCTGACCTGGATGGTTGCCTGCAGAGACTGAGTCCTTGGTGGAAACTATGCTGCTGTGGCATCTAGTATTTATTTAATCAGAATATTTCTATGCCACCTCTTCAGAGTCCTAAAATTACAATCAAAAACCAAAGTATAAAACACAAGCCATTAGATATAAGCAGCATAAAAACTATTCACAAAACACAACAGACCATTTAAAAGCCTGTAAGATTAAAAGCCTAGGTGATTAAAATGAATTAACAATTAATTTAACTCATTTTAATTAAATGAATTAAAAGCCTGGGTAAAAAGATGTGTTTAGAAGAAAGTAAAGTAGGCACTAGGCAAGCCTCAAGGGGGATAGTGGTCCAAAGGCAAGGTGCCACCACAGAAAATGTCCTTCCTGTAATTGTCACCTGCCTTATGTCTGAAGGGTGGGGGGAGACTGAGAGTAGGGCTTGAGAGGTAGATCTTAACTAGCAGGATGGATAGTATGGGAGGAGGCAGTCCTTCAAGTACTCTGGCCCTAAACCATTGAGGGTCTGAAAGACTAAGGACCAGCACTTTGAGTTGTGCCCAGAAGCAGATTGGTAGTGACTGAGTCTTGAGCTATTAACGGATCGATCCTTGATGTGGGATTTCCTCCAGAGAAAGACAAGCCAGATTTCCTCCACTGACCCTTTTGGGAAAGCAGACAAATTCTTCAGAACTTTGGAGTGTGAAGTTTGACTTACTGCTTTCCACTGCTTTCAGATTGTTTGATTTATTTGTTTTGTTGCTACTGCTGCAAAAAAAAATTGTTTTGTACAAAGCAGTATAGCTATGTTGGTTTGAAGTTGAAGAACAAGATCTGGGTCCAATAGTAGTCGCTTTAAGATGATATTGGGCCCCGGTCCTGTTCTACAAAGGAGTGGTTGGCCAAAAGGATGGGGTACAAACTTGACAGGAAATGCCTGTCCTCAAGGGCAAGATCCTGTTATATTTATTTGGAAGTAAATCCTGTTGATCCAGTTGTTCCTTTAAATTTATTTTCCATCTGTTTCTACAGTTTCAAGAGTGCAATCCTAAGAAGAGTTACATCCTTTAAAGTCCATTGAAGTCTGTGGCTTAGAAAGGCAGATCTTTGTTTAGGACTTTACTGTAAGTTAATGAATTAATTATTGTGTACCACTGCCTTGGCATTCCTGTATGGATTCTTAATCAGATCCTTTTGCCTGGGGTGGGGAGGAAGAAGCTTTAATTACTCCTCTTTCTTGGCAACAAGAACAACAATCCCTCATTTATATATTTTTATTTGTCATGATCACAATTGTGCAATTACAAAATCATGAGCATTCCGCAGCCAAAGAGAAATGCAGTCATGAAAGCCTCCCCGCCCTTTCCTCGGGGAAATGAAGCAGATTAAAAATACTTTCAGGTATGCCAGGGCACCACGGGGAACTAGGAAGTAATTAAACACCACAGAGATTCACAAGCTGCTTTAAAACAACAGGCAAGGAGGCTTTGAAGGAATAAGACTAGATTTCAGCCGAGATTGTTCAGACACCGTCAAGCATATCATCACAGCAATGTGGGCTTTGCTCCAAACCAGATTTCTGATTCTTTGTGGTGCAACTGTGGAATCTATGTACACAGAGGTTTGCTTTTCAGGCTTCCTACCAGTCTTTCTTAGGCATCTTTCCATTTGTATAGCAATAACAACAACAACAACATTCAGTTTCTATACAGCCCTTCAGGACCACTTAACACCCATTTAGAGCGGTTTACAAAGTGTGTTATTATTATTTCCACAACAATCACCCTGTGAGGTGGGTGAGGCTGAGAGAGCTCCAGAGAGCTGTGACTGACCCAAGGTCGCCCAGCTGGCTTCAAGCGGAGTAGTGGGGAATCAAACCCAGTTCTCCAGATTAGACCCCTGCCACTCTTAACCACTACACCAAACTGGCTGTCAGCCTGTGGGATCTGTTTTAAATTTCATTTCTGTGTTGTGGCTAGATGAATGCAGAAATGTCCCATCTGACTAGTCTTCTGTCTTTAAACTCAGTTTATAGAGTGATTAGGACGCTGGTTGCCATAGAAGGCCATCTCCATCACACTGAGAGAAGCCTGCAGAAGTTAGCTTGGGGTCAGTTCTAAGCAGGATTTCCATCAACATGCAGCAAAAATGTCTTTCCATTTAACAGAAGCGTATTACCATCATGCCTTGAAAAGCTTCATTTGCTCATTTCCACATATTAAGCCACTATTAAAAGGGAAGGACTTCCCCCCCCCTCCAGGTTGCTGGTAATCCTAATTCTAAGTGGTTAAATGCCACATGGTATAGTCACTGCATCTGAAGCCCTCTATGCTTACCATCTTCCCTGCATAAAGAAAATCTGCCTCTGTATCAAAAGCCTACATTCCATGCTTGAATACAAGCCTTTCCTCTGCATTTTAGCTTTTGATGTGCAAAGCATTCTTATCAGGGGACTGTTTAAATAGGCAGTCCCCTACCAGCACAGCACAGAAATTCTATAAATAAAATCAAATAATACATTAGCAGTGACTGTAAAGCCTGATCTATTGAAGCTACAAAAGAAAGGTGAAGGAGGGAACTGTCAAGCAAATGGCAACATGCATGCACATGTGCATGCATGCACTTACAGTCCTATACACCCCATGTTTAGAATGTGCTTTGGGTCTCATTTTTGCAAACATTCCTACATGTGATTGTCTCAGACATGAGATTACAACTGCCTGGTCTCAGGAGCTGACCTGAAATTTCATAGGTTCCCTTGTAGTCTCTGGCTATTCGAAAAGAATAAGAAAAATCTTAGGAGCCACAATGAAAGAGACAGGCTATTTTCTCTTTGGCCATTCACATTCTCCTTCACACGTCCCTCAGCTTTCACTCTGAGGGTCAAAACACATGATACTCATGGGTAAGTGTTGGATCCTGCAATGATCCGTGGGAACTGTAGTTTACAAAAACATCTGCTCAACATGATTCTCAGTTGGGGAGGGAGGGGAGAGTTTCACACACACACACTCTTTCAAAAATCCTCTGAGAACTTGGGATGGAGGAACAACGTAACAAGAGACAGGAAAAAAGCTGAAATATTTTGCATGTGTGAGAGAAATCCATCTGAGAGAAATCCGTCCCTCCCATTCTCCTTTCCCAACATGGAATCGCAGTGCAGCTTCCCCCCACCCCACCCCAGTCTCTGAGCTGAAGCAAAACCAGCGGATTGGATTTTTTAAAAGAGAATCAGTCTCTTTTTGAGAGAATCTCTTTGAAAGACAATCTCTTCAGTTGAGCGGCTGTTCTTTTGCAAGAAAATCCACTTCGCTCAGAGACGGGGGAGAGGGTGTTAGACTACAATTCCCAGCAGAGATTGCAGGACCAATCAAGTGCTCTTCACGTGAAGTTTGTCTCGTGTGTTCTGACCCTGGCCTGAGGCACTAGGTCAGGATCTCCCTTTGAGCAGCCAAAGGCTTCATCAGTCTCTGTCCTCTGAGCTATTAAGCACCTCCCTCCGTATCCCTAGGCTTCTCCTCTCATTTCGAGGTTTGAATTCCAAGAGAACTGGCCCTCCTACAAGTGATCCATCTGCCCCACACAAGCAGATATCACACAATCACATAAGACATTCTACATGCTAAGGAGGGCTATGACCAGGGAGACGGGCCATTTCCGCATGTTTAGCTCTTCCTTGGCTTCCTTACAGCACCCCTGTTTGGGGAACATCCATATTACATCCCTTGATCCTCAGGAGGAGCTTTCTCAGTGGTGCAGAGGCTGCTGGAAATGGGAGCAGGCAGGATGGATCCATTCCACAAGCAGAGCTCTACTCATGGTTCTTTGGATCTGATCCAGTCCCTAATCAAGCACAGATTGTTTGTACTGTGGGTACAACACAGTATCTTGCACACAAAATCTGTGTACAAGGGTTAAGCAATGTGTGAAGAATGGGGGGGGGGTCTGCCACCATGATTCTGCTCCCCCTCTGTGCATCAATTAAACCTAGATATCAGCCATCTGTACAAGGATACAGTGTACCCTAGGAGGAATGCTTTCAGGTATTCAGGCATAAATATTCAGTGATCCAAGATTTCACTGTGGACAGGGTTGGCTCAGCCCTAGAATTAAACTAAGTAACAGTCTAGTCTGCAAAAATTCCAGGTGTACCTGCCTCAGTTAAGTAATATCTTGGGGAGGGCGGGGGAGAGCAGACATGAGAGTAGCTCCTCAGCTGGATTACACGCACTGCATTCTAAGACACAAACCAGAGTTTTCTGAAATCCTCTGGACACTCAAGGCACAGACTGGAGACCCTTTCAGGTGTTATCGTTGTGTATATTGGGAGACTACCACCCATATGCATGGTCGCCCTGTGATGTGCATAGAGGCAATGCACATTTTTACCATCTGTGTACAGCTCCAGTGCATGCAAAGTGACCACTGGATTTTTCAAGGTATATGTTCATGCTTACCAAAGCTGTATGTGCATGGTAAATACAGTGATGCCACTGCTCACAAAACATGGTGATTGCGTGTATTGGGAGGAGAGCATGTAGCATGAGCTCTCAATATGCACAGCTGGTAGGTTTCCAATAGGCACAGTTATCTGAAAAGGGTTATAAAGAGTAAGCAATAAAGAAGTACCAGAAAACAGTATTCTATACAACTTTGATAATGCAATGCACTATTGTGATGTTGGCTGGAATGTGATGAGACGCAACAGGAGGATCAAAATTGTCATTCATCTAGGGCATCAAAAATCCTTGGCCAGTCCTGGCTGGGAATTAAACTTAAAAGCCACACATTTGGCTGTGTTCCACTTTATTGCTACTACTGTTCCTACAAAACTAGACTTTCTAGAAGATCTGCCTAAAATCCTTTCAGAGAATTGCAGCAAGGGGCCTTCATTTTTGAGACACAACACACAAAACCCCATTTTTTAAAAAAATGATGTCTTTTTTAAAGGTTCAGCTGGAAAAACCTCTATCCTGTAACCGGCTCCACGCTCAAGTCAATTGAAAAAAGAGATTTCATTATCAGTGCCTCAAATATCGTTCAATCACAGAGCAGGGACTTACGGCCGCAAATTGAATGACTTGCTGGGCATGGGCCACTGTTGTCCTTTACTTCAAAGCAGCCTTTCTGGGAAGTACACTCCGAGTCAAAATAATAAAATATTGCAGAATAAGAGACTTGGCAACCTTTACAGAGAGCTGAATACAAGACACATGGGCCAATCTCTATCCTAGTTCAGCATGTACCATATTCTTCCATTATATACCTAATTACATATTGTGAGGTGAACTCTCAGCTAGTAAAATGGAGCAGGTCAAATTAAACAATTAACATCCTGTTGCGCAAGCTATGCACCCTCTTTCCAAAACTTTTATTATGTGTGACTTTGACAAACAACATACCTCAAGCTGACATAAAATATGTTCAGTCATCATAGCATTAAATATTAGGGTTTCCTGCAGATCTGATGGCTAAAAAATCCTTAAATCTTCCAACATAAAAAGTGATTTAAAAAGTCCTATGATGCTGGCTGGAGAGCCTTCAGAAGGCTCCTGTGCCAGTGTCTCCTGAAAACAAGCTGACATCAGGATCTCTGGACCAGAATGCAGTTAAGGTCTGCCTCTCAAGCACTGCTCTCTGCGCCGTTCACCTTCAGAGGCGAGGTGGGCCATTTTCTGTGGTGGCACCTCATGTGTGAAACGCCCTCCCCCTTGAGGCTTGCTTAGTACCTGCTTTACTTTTTTTTTTTGGCCAGGCTAAAACATACCTTTTCCCCTCAGGCTTTTAATTTGAGGTTTTATCTTTCCAGCTGTTTCATGTTTCAGAGGTCTGTTTTAAGGATAATTTTAAGCTGCTTTTTGTTCTGGATTTTTAACAGCTTGTTGTTTTTATATTGATAATTTATTATTTTAATTTATTTTAATTTATTATTTTAATTTTAATTAAGAGCAAGACTCTTAAGATGTGGCATAGAAATTGTCAAAATAAACAAACAATTTAGTAGGCTGCTGGAATAAGATGTCACTGCTCTGTTTACAGAAGTTTTTAAAGGTGAAATTTAAAAGTCCTTTTTCAGCCCCTAAACAGTACCAAAGAAAACACCCGTGTCTGCTTGTGATAAATTTCATGTTTTTATATTTGGTCATTCTGTAACTACGTTAACATTTGCAGAATCCAGGATGGATCAAGCCAGAGTATCTTCATAGTAGTACGTTCATGTTCCAAAGAGTTTGTTTATTGTCAGCTCATTCAGGACTGGTTCTCTGGCCAAGACATCCAAGCAGCTGCCAGAGAAGGGCACAGGCTCGTTGGCAGGGTTTGGCTTGCTTCCGGCCATTAGTGACATGCGAGCAGACAGGAATCCCCTTGTGCCACTGCTGAATGGGTCTAAGCCAAGCCCCTGTGGTATTTGTCTTGTACCCAAATGGTGGTATTATGGGCATAGGAGGTGATGGGAGTACTTTGCTTAGAGGCAACCACATACTGGTGAGCCAATGTGCTAATCTTTACTTAAACTTTTCTTGATAAATCACACCAATTAAGTGATTAAAGCTTGCAGCTCTATGAAAGATGAAAGCTACAGTTCTGAAGTAATCTTTACGTTATACAATGGCCAAGATTTAATTCTCAGAGTCTGTTTTCAATGGTAGGTATTATATTTTCCTGCTGCTCATTCGCTAGGATTATCCCTCCCTCAGCAGACTTACAGCTTCAGAGCATAGGCAAAGCTTCCTAGTAACCAAACTAATCCTTACACATACAGGACAAGGAACCAGGTTTCTGTGGCACAGAATATACTTTCCAGGCAGGTTTGAGGTCATTTTACAAGTTATTTTCAGAAGTCTGTAGTTTAGTTTGGGCTAAAATTTTTCTGTACTTAATGGTAGCCAAACTTGGAGCCTGAGTACCATTGAATATGGTACCTTAAGGCTTCCACACATTCTGTCAAGGTCAGAATTGTCTTTTCTGATAGTAGCTCTCCAGGGTCACAGCTCATTATCTTCCATGTCACCTACTACCGTATCCTATCTTTTTAAAACTGGAGACATTGGGGATTGAACCTGGGATCTTCTGCATGTAGAGTATCTGCCACTGACCCACAGCCTCCACATACATTTCAATTTTATTTCTAAGCTTTAACAAATATGCTTAAAACCATTGTATTAAGCTAGAACTTGTCTTGCAAAGGAAATGGGACTGCCACCAAAGCTAGAAGACCCATGTTGTCTTCTCTCTCACCTGACAATGTCCAGAAATGAGGGGGGGAAATGATGCCATCATGCTCAGAGCTTCCTGCACCAGCAGCAGTCAATGGACTGGAACTCAGCACAGGATGAGCATATACTTTTAGAGTTTTATTAGACATTATTGGGACACGAGGTTGCCATTTTTGTTGGCAGCTTTGTATCATGCACAATGTACTTCTAATTTTAGACTTTTAGCAGTGTCTCCCAAATTTCACTTATACTCAGATTAAAGTGATTTTTTAAATTATATGTTGTATGGACATCACATTTACACAAAAAAAAGGTGTGAGCAGCAACACTGAAGAAGTAAGGTAGAGCACCAGGACTTCCAAATGTTTTAGCCCATCCCTTGATAAACTACATGCAACTCAGAATTCAGACTCTTGGGTCGTAAATCGTAAATGCTTCCAGAAACAAATTACTCGATTATTCTCAGGCAACTCAAGAAAGCCACATTCTGGAATGAAGGGGAATGATTCAAAAGGGGCACCCATCCATGTAATATTTCTAAGGACCAAAACAGATGTGACAAAGATCACAGACAGGGCTTTTTTTCTGGGAAAAGAGGTGGGGGAACTCAGTGGGTTACCCTCAGAGAAATAGTCACATGGCTGGTGGCCCCGCCCCCTGATCTCCAGACAGAGGGGAGTTTAGATTGCCCTCCGCGCCGCTCAGTGGCACGGAGGGCAATCTCAACTCCCCTCTGTCTGGAGATCAGGGGGCGGGGCCACCAGCCATGTGACCATTTTTCAAGAGGTTCCGGAACTCCGTTCCCCCGCGTTCCCCCTGAAAAAAAGCCCTGACCACAGATGTCTGTCTGTAAAAGGCAAATTGAGTGGCCCCAGTTCAAATTGTGTCTGTGCAGAGAGGGAAAAGGAGTAGTAGTGGGTTTCACGTAGCAAATGCCCCTCTCCTCTTCCCATGCAGCACCGTTCTGAATTAGGGCTATACTCTTTGCGAGATCTGATCATCTCTGTTTTGGCTCTAAGGGAAAATTTCAGCCAGTGTTCGGCTATGGTCACCAACAGGGTGGTTAACAGGCCTGGAGAAAAGTATCCTGTCCTTTCCTGTGGCAATGGGCAACTGAAGCTGTTCATGGCATGGAGGTAAACATCATCACCTGGTAAATAACAGCCCATGAAGCCACTATTAATTTGACATTTTTTTCTCCAGGCAACCCTCTGCCATCACCCACACCCATTAGCAGATCGTTATTTGACATACCAAAACAGGTAAATGAGAAAATTTTATATTCTTCTATTGAATTTATTTTTTAACCAGCTTTACTACAAAGGCTATAACTACTTTAATGCACACTCAAACAGCCTACTTCCTATCTTTGGCCATTTGATTAGCTGACGCTGTACTTTCACAGGCCTCTGGGGGATGCAATTATTGATGAAAACCAGCCTTACGGAGATCAACAGAAGCTTGGAGGTGGCAGGAGAAAAAGGAGGGGGAAGGGGGCTGCTGCTGCTGAGCTTTGGCTATAGCCATGATAAGATAGCTAACAGTGCAATTCTGAACACAGTTACACCTTCTGAATTGATTGAAGTCACCGGGATTCGAAGGAGGTAACTCTGCTTAGGACGGCATGGCATGTCACTTCGTCACACACTGCTGAGTTCTATATCTTTGTATTCGGATATCTGCTCTTGAGCTAAGCCGTTCATATATTTTTGCAAAGACTTTACACTTGGATACCTGCTAATTGGCAACTTTTGTTGCAAATTGTAATTAGCGTTCATATGCTTGTATGACTGAGCTAGGATGTTCTAGCTCCCATAAATTTCGTTCTGTTTGCTAATTTGTGTATTCATATGTTTATTGCCCAAATTCAGGGTTGATTTAAATAAGTAAGCGTTTACTGCTGTATATTCTATTTGTCAATTGTTATTTTTGTGTTAATCTGTATTACGGGGACTTTGTCTTTTTTTGCTATCCATACCCGTAATTGCCTCTTTATTATTTGAGTTCTGTATCAAGGCTGCCTCTGGGTTTTCCCCACTGCCCTCATTAAAAGGAAGCTAGGCTCTCCTTCCATGGCTCAGATGCCAGCTCCGCTCTGGATTAACCTTGCAACTCTCCCTTTTCCTTCTTGTAGAAATCTTTTCCTTCAGCTTTGCCCTGCCCACCTGTTCTTGATGTGTAGCAAAGGCTGGTGTAGCAAACTAGTTACACCAATTATTGTAGCAAATGTTACACCAATTTTTTAAAAATTATAGGCCAAGAAATTATAGGCCAGTTAGTTTAACATCTGTCCCAGGTAAATTAGTAGAAACTATAATTAAAGACATAATTATTAAACACATAGGGGGGAAAGCCTGATGAGGGGAAGTCATCATGGCTTTTGCAAAAACTTTTTGAGTTCTTTGAGAAGGTTTTCAAGCATGTGGACAAAGGTGATCCAGTAAATATGATGCACATGGATTTCCCAAAAAACTTTTGACAAGATACCTTATCAAAGACTAGAGGTGGGCACGAACTGAGAAAATACTGAATCACGCAGTTAATGTTCCAGGTGTTTCACGAACCATTAACCATGAACTTTCATGAACTTGCCCTGGTTCGTGAACTGGTTCATTGGGTTTGTGAATCACTTCTGGGGCTGCAGAAAGCCCATCCGTCCGTTGCCTAGGAAACTAATTGATTGACGCCAGGCTGTCTGGAGTGACAAACGGAAAAATGAACCAAACAAATCACCCTAAAGTTCATGGTGGTTCATCAGAAATGGGCTCTGACAAACTGCTGGTTCACAAACCATGAACCGGCCCGGTTCACGACAAATTTTGGGTTGTATTTTCATTCGTGCCTGCCTCTATCAAAGACTTCTGAGTAAGTTTAGCAGCGATGGGATAAGAAGACTGGTCCTTTTGTGGATTAAAAATTGGTTAAACAAGGGTGTGTGTGTGAAAAAAACACTGGGAGGAGATTCAAGGGAGTCATGCTGGGCTCCCTGCCCCTCCCCCATCATCAGAGCCAGATCCAGGAATGAATCTCAGGCTCAGTATTTATTTATTTATTTATTTATTACATTTCTAGACCACCCTCCCCATCAGACAGGCTCAGGGCGGTGTAACAACATACAATTTATAACATACAGTTTGAACAATAAAAGCATTGTAAATAAACATTTAAAACGTTATTCCATGTGCAATGAAATTTCTCAAATGGCGGGTATAAATATTAAAATTCAGCATTTTAGGCACAGGGCTTGGCTCTTACATAATGACCTGCATCACACTTTATGAGCTCCTGTACGGGTGGTGGTCTTCAGTGGTATGGCCAGCAAGAGGACAATCTAGCCCCCACCAAATGTCTGGTGGAACATCTCTGTCTTGCGGGCCCAGTGGAAAGATAACAAATCCCGCCGGGCCCTAGTCTCCTCAGACAGAGAGTTCCACCAGGTCGGAGCCAGGACTGAAGAGGCCCTGGCTCTGGTAGAGGCCAGACGGACCACCAGTAGTGGTGGCAGTAACCTCCTTATGGTGTTCCTCTTTCCCTTCCCCTTCCAAGCGCCCTTCCATTTTTGTTTTCCCCTCTCCCAACCACCCTTCCCTTTTCTTTAGCTGCTGCTTTTTGGCAGGTGGGTGTGTAGGATCTTATGGTGGAGGCATGCATACCAGTGATGGCTTGGAGTTGTGGCATGCAGGCATGAAGCTGGTGGTCCTGTGAGGATTCACTGGTGCAGCTGCCAGGCCTGTGGTGGCTTGCTGTCTTGGCAGATGACATTTGGGCCTGGGAGAGACGAGGCCTGCTTCTAGGATGGGCCCTGCTCCTCTGCTTGCAGTGTGCCCCTTCTGAACGAGACATGCAGTTCCTGCATGTGGCAACAGCTGCAGATGTTTCCCCGGCATGCCAGCACGCCTGAACTGCCTGCTTGCCTGCCTACCAGAAGTGCATGCACAGATGTGTAGAGTTGTTTTGGGGGGGGGGAGTTTAACCCCCCTTTGTTTTGAGGGGGTTCAAATTTTTCTGCAACCCTGGAGGCTTCCCCAAGGTTGAATAAACATCTGTTTTGTTCCCATGTGACCCTGATTGGTGGGTTTAAGTCACACACCAGGGCCACTTGAGAATTAGATATTTGATGACAGGAAGCAGAGAGAAGGAACAAATGGACAGTTCTCACAATGGAAGGGAGTGAACAACAGTAAGGTCCCACAAGAATCAGTTGGGACAAGTGCTATTTAAACTCTTCATAAGTGATCTAGAATTAGGGTACTGATTCCTCCAGTGGGGGCCGGGGATCCCCTGCTCCCAGCCTCCACCCTCCACCACCTTCCACCTGGCCAGTGGGTTCCCATTGGAGAAAAAAGTGTGCGTGGGGGGGGATTTTCCCCAGTGTTGGGTTGATCTTCTGTTATACAGCATCAGTTGCTTATTTTATATGCTCCATTACGGTGCAAGTTGTAAAAAGGGATGATTCAGGTTTTGCAAATAAGGTAATTTTAAAAATGAACTTCCTCTCTGGAATGCCCATTTTTGCCCTGAGTACCTCATATGATTGCATTGAGTATTTGTTTGCCATTTAAAACAAGTCATATTTCTGGTAGCTTTGTGTCTGTGTAATGGTTGCATACAACATTTAGTTATGTTATTTATTTATAGTCCACCTTTCTCACTGAGACTCAAGGCAGATTACACAGTATAAGTCAATATAATCAACAGGATGGAACATTCAATATCCAATGTAATAGGATTAAAATTGCAGAAATCTGAAACCAAGCAGAAATCTGAGACAAAGCTGAAACAAAACATGATATTAACACAACGTGTTAAACAATGCAGAAATCACATAGCAGGATAATGCATACTGTATGGACAGTTGTTGATCTTGCTCATTTTCAGGGTGGCGCCTGCAGAAGGCCCTGTTCAGATAAGGGGAGCTGTCATAGGAGGAGAGGCAGTCCTGCAGATATGAGGGACCAAGGCTATAAAGGGCTTTGTCTATAATAGCCAAACCTTGAACTGAACCTGGTAACTAACCGATGGTCAGCCAATGGAGTGACTGCAGAATTGGAGTAATATGCACTCTCCACCTAGCTCCTGATAATAGCTGAGCTGTGCCATTCTGCTTTTTAGCAGCCAGGATGGCATCATGGCAGCTGGCCAAGCCGTCACTGTTGGCAGATGCTCACCATTGATTGTTCCGGTAGCAGGGTCATTATGAGCTTCATTGAAAATTCATGTGCTACTTTTATTCCTGTGTAGTCAATGGCATCCTTTGGTTGAGCTACTGTTTCCAGAAAGCAGTGCAACAATGCACAAAGAATTTTTGATCCAATTTAGAAAACTCAATTAACAAAAACACATTCAATTTTGGGAATCTGGTAGACAAAATAAATAACGCTGAAATACTATAGAGATGTAGCTTACACTGGCCCCAAAGACCAAAGAGAGTTCTTTTTGTAGATTTTTTTTGTTAATATTGTACAGGTTTGGACAGGGACAATTGTGGAAAAGAAGTGTGAGAATACAGCATTTCCCCCCATGTTTTCAAGATGGCTGCTTGCAATTTGTGATCAAACTACAATCCCAGTGGAGGTATGTTCCTCCAACGTGTTCTTCTAACATGTTCCAACCCCAGCTGGGTTGGGGGATTGGGAACCTATCTGCCTAACCAGACAGCGTAACTTATGCTCAGGGCATATGAGGAAAGGGGGTTTATGATATTGCCATATTCATAAACTGCCCTTCAGTACAAGGGAGTGTTTGACTGCTAACAATTGTGTGTATGGAGAGGACTGTGGGTCGAGTGTGCTCAAGGTATGCATGGTTAGATACCCCCAAAGATAAGGACTGAAAAGGACTAGTAAAAGGGCAACATCCACAGTAAATTCACACAGTCATGTTCTTAGTTCCTAATGCAGCTATTTCTTTTTCATTTTTGCAGAGAGGAAGCACAATTCTCTTCATGAAAACTTTCGCTCCGGAAGAGTGCCAGTTGATAATAAGGTCCCCTGGAAACCTCTGCTTGTTGACCTATGGTAATAATTCACTATGTAACATAATTAAGAATGAGAGGGAGAACAAGTCTGGCTCTATCACAGCTCTGTCAAAACACAATACTGGAAATTTGTTTTGGCCACAGCTGTCATACTGATAATCTTCTATCAGCTGTGACAACTTATCAGCTAGAACACAGCACTGTATAAAGAGGGTCTTCTGTCATAGCAGGAAAGGGGGAGGAGAGGAAATAAATACTGAGGTTGAAAGAAATCACGACACAAGTAGAATTAGAGGACCTGGTGGTTAATGTTTTGTATTTATGTGGGAAATGCCCCCACCTGATTTTTGAATCCCAGAGTCTCATAGCATCTTTCAGATAATTGATTTATTGTACAAGGAATAGAAAATCATTAATAATGTGAAGGAAGGGTTCCAAACCCTTCCAAATGTGTTCACTTAAAATAGCATGACTGTTGTGGATGGTAAGAAAAAGATTCTAAACTTTTCCCCTCATCTATCATATTGAAAAAGGTAAAGGTAGTCCCCTGTGCAAGCACCAAGCACTGACCCATGGGGGGATGTCACATCACATTTTCTTGGCAGACTTTTTGTTACCCCAGGAAACCGGGTACTCATTTTACCGACCTTGGAAGGATGGAAGGCTGCGTCAACCTTGAGCCGGCTACCTGAACTTGGCTTCCGCCAGGATCAAACTCAAATCATGAGCAGAGCTTGGGCTGCAGTACTGCAGATTACCATTCTGTGCCATGGGGCTCTATATCTATCATATTAGGGGTAGGGAAATGACACATTCCTAATGGTCAGTTTTATGGCTGTTTTGCATTCAAAGCAATTTCTTTAATTCTTTATTTTCAGCAAATATTACTGTCTGTCTTCATTGTTTAATCATATTATATTGTTCACTATCACGTGTACGTAAGCAGAAAGGCAGTTTGAATGTCTTGAAATAAATAAATGAAATAAATGCTCCGTTACCAGGAAACCTTAATGTCTCCTACAGCTAGCGATTACTTTGCCATTTACAGCATCATCTGGAATGCGGTTACACAAATATCACAGGCACTTACTGGATAGTGTATGTGACATCATAGTGACAACACACTGTTTCCCATGCTTTAACCTTTTTACTCCTAGCAGTGATACTTCATCTCTTCACAACTAAGGCTGCAATCCTAAACACATTTGCTATGAAGTAAGTGTCATTGAGCAGCCTAATAGCCTATAGTTTAGAAGCTAAGATGGGTCAGTTCCGGTTAGCTTCTGGAGGGGACCATCAAGTAAGACTGCAGCTGATATGCAGAGGAAGGAAATAGCAAACCATCTCTGCGCCACTCTTGCCTTGAAAACTCCACGGTCCTAGGGTTACCATGAGTTGGTGTGGCTTGACAGCACACTGTTATTATTAAGCATCATTGAACTCAACATGATTTAGTTCAGCACTTAGTATTGCATTGTAAAACTCCTAGGCTACTCTGTTTAATTAATAATAGCCAAGCAAATTTTGCAATACTATAGTTATTCCCCATTGCAATACGATTACCTCCCCCGCCACATCCAAGAAGAGCACAAAGTATTGTATTTTTTCTGCTAATATGTATTTTTAAAATGTATTTCTTCCATTATCTGCAAGCAGCCATAAAAGCTAATATTAAGGTGAAAATAGCAGGGAGTTCCTACAGGAATGTTCTGAATCTTAATGTCCAGCTGTATTTGTGCAGCTGTATTTGCGTACACAAATGTATATATTGGAAGAAACCCAAGAAAAAAAATAATTGGCTGTTCTTTCACTATTAAACCCGCCCACCCCCCAAATATACTGCATTGTTACTATTTCTTTTAAAATACTAGTGGATGTCTGATCTCATTCCTTTACATAAGCACTACTGTTCAGCCAACTGAAAATACTCAATAATCAGTCTGATATTTTCACAATGCTTGGCAGAGCAGCATTATTTGGTGTAATGCTTTTGCTGTTATCTCCTGTTGTGGGAGAAACTGTAATGCTGGATAAGATTTATAATATATTTAAGAACAGCAGGGAGAGACCTACAGTGGCTGTGAGCCTGCTCAGTCCTTTTCAAGCCCCATTGATTTCAATTAGATTTTGATTTAGCACAATGTTCTTAGGGTCGGTTGCCTGAAAGCATTGTTGTTTTTTTAAACACTTACAGCATGATGCTACATACCCATAATATTTTAGGGCACTCTTGCAACACAGTTTTTGCACCAAGGATCATTCTCAACTTCCCAATGTTCTATTGCACAGTTTTGTTCTTTTAATTAAAAACAAATTAGGTGAAAAAAACCACAATTGTCTCACAACAATTGTTGTATATCTCAAAAGCAACAGTGTGTGTATGGTAAACTGAGCATGGTGCATGCTATAATGCTTATGCCTCAGCATAAGCAATACATCTATGCCTACTCCAAGATTAATGCTTTCCGAGAGCGAAGTGACTGGGGACGGGGCAGGGAGTTGAATTTATACTTAGCCACCGGACCTGAGGGAGAACTGCCTCCCAGAGGTCTGGCACCAAGCCCCGCCCTGGCAAGACCTTCCCTGGCCACCCCGATAGGCCGGCCGGGGACTTTGAATTGATTGGCCCGCTGGCTCACCCAGGGAATGCTGGGGCGAGCCGGCAATATGGTGACCACCATGCTTCACCCCCTTCCGAGCCCGATGGCTGCAACCTGGACACCAGGTGAGTCTGTCGGCCTTCGTATCTACTCCAAGATTTCACTTCTGGAGAGCAAGCTGAACCCTGAAGAATGATCAAGATGGGTAGTCGTGCTAGTCTGTCTGTAGCAGTAGAAAAGAGCAAGAGTCCAGTAGCACCTATAAGACTAACAAAATTTGTGGTAGGGTATGAGCTTTCAGTCACAGCTCACTTCTTCAGATACCTGAAGAATGATATCACTATCAACTCACATTGCAAATTTTAACAAAGCATGAGGGACAGGCAAACATAGGGACCAAATAAGGACACTGATTTAGCAAAGACAGGGACCAAAACATTGGCAAAACAAAACAACATCACTCTGTTTCTGTTACTCATTCAAGATATGTCTTTGTCCTTTCTTCATTTTCCAAGTACATAGTTATATATACTTTTATCCAGGATACACCAGCTTCAAATATTTTGACATCATCACAATAATACGAAAATGTGACTTTTCTCTTCTTGTTCGCTTTATAATGTTTCCTCTTAAAGAAATTTTGTCCTTCAGTTTCCAGCACACTGTTAGCCCCAAACGTGGATGCTACCAATCCCACCTGAGCAAATCTCCCCAGCAACAAGCAGTCAAAATGTGACATAATTGTATTAGCATTTTTGCCCTACCCATATCACTTTATTGCTACAGCTTATGGAGGCAAGAAGATGCCAACACGTACGTACATACATACATACATACATACATACATTTATGAAGATATGTATGCTGACTCTCTAGAGAACCTTCACAAGGCAACTCACAAAGTAAAACTTGATAAAATTGGGACAGAATGCTGCAACCAGGATGTTGAATGGAGTGGGTCATACAGGCCATGCCATTCCAGTCTTGTTCTTCTTACACTGGATTCCAGTTTGCCTCCAAGTCCAATTCAAGGGCAGTACCAATACATTGACCTTTAAAGCCCTATACAGCTTGGGGTCAACATCTCCTAAGGACTGCTTTCTCCCACATGAACCTACCTGTCAACTTTGGTCATCTTCAGAGGCCTTGCTTTGGGTGCCCCCACCACCTGAGATCTGATGGTTGACAACCTGATAAAGGGCCTTCTTAGCCATAGCATTGAAACTTTGGAACTTCTTCCTCAGGTAGATTCACCTCTCTCCCTCTGACACTGTCTTCTGTCAGTGGGTGAAGACTTTTATTCCTCATTGACCCTTCTTTCTGTTTATGTTGTTTTTAATGTGTTTTTTTAAAAATTTTATTAAATTGTTGAATATATACGTATTAATGTTTTGACCATTTGTGTCTTTTGGAACCCTGAAATGGGTGGGAAGGCAACACAGCACAAAATAATTAAGATATTAATAATTAAGAGTGCAGACCACCTATTCATTCTTCCTTCATTTTCATCTTAATACCTAAGTATATGAGAGTTTTGAGTAATGTTGCATTCCCACTGCCAGTTCAGTGACTGAACATGGATTGTTGTCTGAGGACATTTGAAAATAATGCCAAAACCATCTTGGTCATCTTCAGAGGCCTTGCTTTAATGCCAAAATAATGCCAAAACCAACTGCTGTGTCTTGCAGTTACAGCACTTAGAGAGCCAGTTTTGTATTGTGGTACAGGACTCTAATCTGGAGAACCACTCTTCCGCTTGAAGCCAGCTGGGTGACTTTGGGTGAGTCACAGCTTCTAGGAGCTTTGTCAGCCCTACCTACCTCACAGGGTGTTTGTTGTGAGGAAAATAATGACATACTTTGTAAACTGCTGTGAGTGGGCATTAAGTTGTCCTGAAGGGTAGTATATAAATCGAATGTTGTTGCTGCTGTTGTTACCCAATTCCTCTTGAATGGAATCCAGTCTTTTAGCATATATAAAGTTCTAAACAACATCAGAGGGAATAAACCTCTGACATTTCTATTAAAGATTTCTGCTTTTGCTTGGACCTACATTTTAGATATGATGATGATGATGATGATGGTGCCTATATGCTGCTCTTCTAGACAGACTAGTGCCCCACTCAGAGCAGTGAACAAAGTCAGTGTTATTATTACCCCCACAATACAGCCGGGGAGCTGGGCTGAGAGAAGCGGCTTACCACCCGCTCAGCTCATGGGATTCAGACCAGCCCAACTGCTGAACTACTATGCTGAAAGGTCTCAAAGTGTTTTGCTGCCCCAGCTAGGGGCAGAACTAATATGCTGCTGCCTGTCATGGATCTGAGAGGTACTAGCAGCACTGTAGAGGCTTGCTTTGGATTCAGGTGGGAGACCCAGTCCAGGAGGCAGACATTCAGTTCACAGTGGGCTGGCAGTGTGGCTCTGGGAGGACGTGATGGTGCAAGCTAAGCACGTTGCTTTCTTCCAAGTCCCAGTGGTATGTTTCTGGCATCCTCACCAGATAGTACCCCCCACTTCAGGGCCAGGGAGTCATTTGAGTTATGTACTGGCCCCAATACAAAGAGTATCAAATGCTGCTTTGCTGAACCCAGCCATTTAAACTTCTGGAATTTTCTTAAATATTGTTAGTTTAATTTATGAGTAGGACTGATCTTAATATGAAAGTAAAATAAAAGTTGTGGATAGAAACGGAAGAACCAGATTTGCAGCTGCAATCCTGGATTCTCAGCGTGAACATACAGAAAAAGTTGCAGTTCATCCTGGGTAAGGACGGTCTTCGGCAAGCAATTATCAAATCCAATTACTGTAAGAGCCTGCAATAGATTGCTTCAAATTCTTCAACCAAAGCTCTGCATTTCTATGCTCACTTGGTCAGATCTCCATGTATTCTGCTTGTTCTCAATTACTACGCTCATGCCCAATGGGACACCGATTCACTTTTCTATTTCAATGAAATCTTCTTATTCATGAGCACCATCTATTTAAAGCATGGAATAACAGCACTTGAGTTCTCTTAAGACTGACAGGGCTGCTTTCAGTCCTTGGGACTCAGTTTACAGAGCACTTTAAACAGTTAATGTGCACATGCATAAGGGCTATACTAGATAGCCCATTCCTCTATGCAGTTTTTAGCAGCTTAGCCAATGTGTTAAAACCTATAGGGTGCTGGACGATTCCCCTCTATGGTGCAAAGAGCAGCTGGTAGGGGACTGAAATAATGCAAATAGCTCAAGGAGGAAGGGTTATCCCCCATCAGGGGTTTTGCACAACAGCTATTTAAAGTTTTTTAAAAGTGAAAGTTCTGTTTCGAGATCTCCCACGGTCCTGTCTAGTTTGGTCCTACCAATTTGTTCTAGAAAGGACATGGGTATTGGGCACCTAGAATTCTGAGTCAAATCCTCTGTGTCTTCCACCTCCAATTCATCTCAGCGCCAATCTGAATATGTGACGATTCCTCTTTATATCTTATTAGCAAGAAGGGTTTAAAGTATTATACAGATTGGGGTTTAAGACAACTGAGGTTATTTGTCGTATTCATTTTCAGAAATTATTACGGCAAAACATATGCCTTATCCAAGTTTCATCATCATTCATCCTTACAAACCAAGTCTGCATACAAGTATAACATTAAAACAGAGGTTGCTGTGGGTTGTTCTAGCTCTCCTTTGTCTTGCCTTTGCAATGTAAATGACCTTCACACATACTAGCAATTCGGTCCTCAAATGTTTTCCCCATGCTCCAGGCAGCCTCCTTGCCTTTAATATTTAAGTACTATATGCCTGTGCTTTCACATTACCTCCACCCTTGACTTGAACAAAGACTAACTTCTCACCAATTAAAGATTTAGTTTTTTACAAGTCTTAGTTTAAGGACAGCTTAGTTTTAAGTCATGATTGCTGTATTTTTCTTGATTAGATCTGAATTTTGCAGTTTCATTTCACCTTGTACTTCCCGCATCTATCACCCTTTGACCCTTCTGGTTTGTTTTTCACACTCCCGCAAAAAAAAAGAATGCAGAACAAAGATCTGCTTAGTGAATCTGAGGAAGCGGGCTGTAGTCTATTAAAGTTAATGCTGCATTTTTGTAGTCTTTAAAGTGCCATAAGATTCCTGTTTACATGTGTGCGTGTGCGTCCATCCATCCATCCATCCATCCATCCATCCATCCATCCATCCATCCATCCATCCATCCATCCATCCATCTATGAAAGAGAGCCATATTCAAGGAACCATATCAAAATTGCAACCCATACCTAGGCTTCCTGATGCTTGGCCGTTTGGATGCTCACCTTTGCATCCTTCATTTAGTACCATATTTTAAAGACATCCTAAATGCCACTGGCTGTGTCTAGATGAAGACAATAAAAAAACAGTTTTAGAAATGCAAAAAGCGACATATTGACTCCAACCAGCTTTTCCATCAAAAAGGCTGTGCTGGGGATCATGGGACCTGTATGAATAAAAGCCATGTTGGATGCAGACTGTAATAAGAAATTATTTTGCCTAAACAACAAAGAAGGAGAGTAAACATTGTGTACAATATATTGCTAGCATTGCTCTGCTCAAAACCTTTCCAAATAAGCCACATCAGTACACAAACACCATCCTGAATCCTCCATTCCTCCAGTTGGGGATGCAAAGACAAAGTTTTTCACACAAGCAAGCAAAGGAGGTTTCTTAAGCCTTAGCTTCTGCACCATGTACTGGCTCTGTATTAGCTCAACAACCTTTCTGCCCTAATAGAGGCTCTTTTGTTGTCCAAAGTACAGGGCAAAGAGAAGGCTGAATCTTCAGATGTGGTTGCCTGTACATGGTCTGGGGACAAAAAGAATGTTAAGGTTTAGAAAGACTGCAATGGATAGAGTAAGATACCACATTTTATGTGTATGCCTTAATTTGTTTATATTTTTCTGACTTAGATGTTGGATTTGAAGTGGCAAACTAGTCTAATTTTTTAATTTTAGACTTTTATCTCATCAGATCTCAAGGGTTAGCAGGTTCCCAAATTATTACAACTCCTGTCTTTCAACAGAAGAGGCATTGAAACTTTAAGTGATTATGTTCTCAAGAAGGCAGACGCTCCAGGCTGTCCTGTATTTTTAGTTTACTTTACATTTTTTGCATTAGGCAATAATGAGAGTCATACTCAGTGCAATCAGGCCAGATTTCATAAAAGAAAACAAATGATGTGTTTCTCTTCTTATGTTTGTAACATCTGTTTTCTCCCCAGGTCTTGTTTGTGCATATAATGACCCATTCTTCAACTGTTTCAAAGATCTGCCTGTCGAGAAATCTCTTTCTTTCTTAGTGCCAATATGGAATTTCCTCCTTTTGAAATTATATCATTCTAGGGCCACCAACAGGACAAATCCAGTTCTAGGTTGGCTAACAGGTTTCCTTGCTAAAATAAACAAGAATCTTCTTCTGGCATACGCCTTTGTGGAATAAATACTTGAATTTTTTAAATAGAATAATATGTTTGTCATTAAGATGCCACAAGACATGTTTATTTTTGTTGCAACAAGCTAACATGGTTACTCTTCAAGTATTAGTGCTAATAAAGTATTATTTAGAAGAGTTCAAGTTTAAATGGGGTAGGAGGAGATGACAGGATTAGAGTATGCCATTCAGCTATACCGTATTCAGTCTGCAAAATACCACACAATCATTTGGGAATTTTTTTCATGTTTTGCTATTTCTTATTTTTTGCAATTTCTTATTTTAAAAAAATGCTATATGAGCTAGGGTTCAGGCTTGGATTTGGGATGGAAACAGCCTTGGTTGCTTAGACTGACAACCTTCAATGGGAAAATAACAAGGAGAAATGCATTCTTATTGATTCTTCTGGATCTTTTGGTGGCTTCCCATACCATCATGTACAGTATTCTTCTGGAGAAACTTGCTAGTTTGGGACTGGGGGTGGGGGAGAGGAGCTGGCTTTTGGTTCTGTTCTTACTGGTTGGTTGGCTCGTGAAGATGACACTGGTGACAGCTGCTCACCCTATACTGTTTATAATCTAAATGAAACCCTTGAGAGAGATAATTCAGGGGTTTGAAGACATGTGCCACCAATATTCAGTTAATACCCATCTCTGTTTCTCACCATCGAGCAACTGAGGCAGGTACAGCTGTGGAGGTTCTTATGGCAAAGCCTATCAGAGGATCCTCTTATACAAATAAGATACCTCCAGCTGAAATGTATTCCTCATAGATGATAACATCAGTGATACAAGGAATTTTCTGCTTGGGTTTTTCCCCATTGGTTCCCTATAATGTTTTGGTTTATTCCCCAATTTCTATACCTGTTTTTTTGCTTTTAGTTTTTGCTTTGGGTTTTTTAGTTTCCCCCTTTCCCCCCAGTTCTTACTTGTACCCTGATCTTTTTCTGGAAGCTGATTTTGAGTAGATTTTTTCCCTTGTGCACAATATTTCTTTCAGTTTTGATTGTTCCCCCCAATCCCACCCACCTCCAACCCTCTTTTCAATGATTGGACATTCATCATCATTGAACCACTCTCTGCCCCCATTTTCTATCTTTTTTTAAAATCGTCATTTTGTAGCATAGCATTATATTGACCTACCATTGTAACAATACATGCAGCAGATTGTCTGAATTCCCAGCTTTTGTTTTTTAAAAAGTAAATATCTAGCCTGTTCCATTGAGGAGGTATGCCTTTTCCCTTACATCTCTGAAGAGAAGAAGCCAAAAACTGTCTTTAAAAAATAAAAGCTGTGAATTCAGAGAATCTGATGCATGTATTGTTATAACAGTAGGTCGATATAACCCTATGACGTTTTTTAAAAAATTGCAAAAGCCCAGGGTGTTTGTGTCATGTTAGGGTTAGAGCTTTAGAATTAGGATTATGTTTCATTACAATGTGTACTTTAAAAAGAAAAATACAATGTTACAAAATCCTAATGCAAAGTTGCAAAGAATAGTGACAAATCTGAAGAACAGATGCTCTTTCTGTTCTAGATCTAATAAAAAGAACATTCTTTCATCTAAATTGAGTTCCCAAGAAGAAAACTTTATTGACACAGTGTTAGGGTCAGATTTTACTTGAAAGTAAATAATAATTTTTCTTTCAAGAGCACTTCCTAAATTTCCTCCTGCTCCCACCAAAGCCTGTCTTAGATTTTAAGATTTTAATTCTCTCCTTTTATCTGTCTCAGTGAGGGGTCTCCAACCTTGATTAAACTGCGGGCACTTTTGGAATTTTGTGAACAGATAGAGGACACCACAAAAAAAGGGACCACTTCATCTCATACTGTCCAGCCTGACAATTAAGATCCTTCTCATAAGCCCTGATCTCCAAGCCCCTCTCTTCACAGGTGAAGCAGGTGGTGGACCAAAAACAGGGCCTTTTCAGTGGTGGGCCATTACTTGTGCAATGCTCTTCCCTAGGTTTTTAATTAGTGGGTAATTTTTTTTTTTACACAAAATCTACCTCTAGCTTGCAAAATTCTTATGCTGTTTTAATGTTCTGGGTGTTTTTTTAATGCTGGGGTTTTAAAAGTTTATTAATTGTTAATTACTTTTATGGTGCTTTATGTTTCCTTGCTTTATGAGCAAGGAAAAACATCAGTGAGTGCCATGGCACTCACAAGCATCATGTTGAGGACCACTGATCTAAGTAGAATCTGCGCTCTGGACACTTGTACCTTCCCACCTAACAGAACAGTTTCCTTAGTGACCGACTTGCATCTTCCGTGCCTCTTAGCATGAAAACTCTGTCATTATCAAGACTGTGTTCCTTTCCTGACATTCTGCCTCCCTCATCTTCAATCTGCCAAAGTCTAACTCTGTCTGCATGCAATGCATGGTTCTCATTTTTCCTTTCAATATATGACTCATTCCACTATACTTCTGTATCCTTGTTTCATTCCTTCTGTGTTAGTCATACCAGCCTCATTTGTCCACTTGTTATTTTTTGTCTCAAATGAATCTCCGTTTGTGCTAAGTTTCCCCTAAGCTTATTGACAAAACTAATCCCCTTGCAGCATTCAACATAACAAATATTCACTGCTGTAGGGTTGCCAGCCTCCACATTGGTCCTAGAGTTCTCCTAGAATTACAACTGATCTCCAAACTACAGAAATCAATTCTCTTGGAGAAAATGGCAGCTTCAGAGGGTGGAATCTGTGGCACCGCATTCCTGCTGAGCTCCCCCCTCCTCAAAATCTGCCCTCCCCAGGCACTGCTGCAAATCTCCAGAAATTTCCCAAGTTGAAGTTGGCAACCCTAACAGCATCTGTCACATTTATAAGAAAAGATCTAACTGTTTTTAGCTTGAATTGGGGGATTTGATTTGAGTTCCCAATGCAAGCCTCTTTTTTAAAAAAATGGGATTTGTGTTACTGAAGTTACAATATGCATCGCATTGTACTAGGTTAGTAATATCACCCATCTACTTAATTAAGAATTGCCTTAGTATGGTGACGACCAGTAATACACAATGCGGTATCCATAGGCACCATAGTGCACGCCAATATGTTTCCTGTTCCTGCTTGCTTCTTCTCCAAAGCAACTATTTCCCAAAGTGAATGGCCAGTCCTGGTTTTCTTCCACCTCATTGCAGGAGGAGCTGCTTCACAAGAATCCAGGAGGCATCACCTTTGAGATTGCAGAGAGTGCCCATTCAGAAATGGGATTAGCACTTCTCTGCCTTTTGTAATTGTGCCCTATGGTAGTCATTTTGTGATGGTGCCCAGTACCCTTTCTCAAAATTCCAGTAGTGCCCAACAGGCTCAACAAGGTTGGGAACCCCTGGACTACACCCAAATCACATCGTTCCAATACTCTTCTTCCAGTGTGATCATTCAGAAATCTCTGGAATCTTACAAGGAGGATTACTAGATACTGTATTACTAGATACTGTGCGTCTGGATATAGTGGTTTTGTTTAGTTGACATAGCCTATAGCCGTTTATAAACTGTTTATTTTTAAACTAAGTGACTTTCTGCTCAACTAACCCTGAAACTCAACAGTCAGCTTTATGGGACATTTTGCTATGGTGTTAGACTTATGTGGTTGAAGTTAGCAGGAAGCAATTCTTCTCATACGAGAGTTCCATAGGCATATCTATTTTGTTTCAGGATAGAGGAAGATTCCCTAGTTGTTTTTCCTCCATGATTCATTGAGGGTCTCAAACTCATGATGACCTCTTAATACAGAGTCCTGAACAGAATCTGTAGGCTTGTTTACACTTGTCAGAGGCCTTTCTACGAGCATCTTAGGGGTACAAAAACTCCCAGTGGCCTCATATCTGGACAATGTTTACCTACAGATGCATTCTGTAGAATTTAACTCTTGAGGGGGTCTTCAAAGTTGCCCCTCTTTGCGCAATCATTGGAGCTCAGCCAAAATGGCAAACTGTTGCCACAGTCACAGAAATAATGGCAGCCACGTGTGAGGCCTACACCCATAGATGCTGGTTTGTGTGCATTGTACTGCTGCTGAACTACATTTTCATTGGCAGCCCCACATGCTCCCAAGGTGGGCACTATAAAACCAGCTCCTAAACATTTCCATGCACAACTACGCACACACAAAAGTGGTGTTCATGTTGATTTGTGCCACTGCCCAAAGGGACAGATAGTAAGTTAGGGGAGTAAAAAGCTAAGGGGAGTTTGGCTGTACGTGGGCAATAACAATCCAACCGCCCACACACAGCAGTCTTACTAGCAGAAACCTAATAATGCTTGTCTCCCAGCAGTGTCAAGCAGTTAATGATATTAGCGATGAACAATGCACAGTCCTGAGCCATCAGTCCTAGGCCTGTGGAGAACTCTCCTTATCAAGCAGCTGTTATCTGACTGGATCACTCATGGAGGGTCACTGTCAGACAGCAACTGTCACAACCTCAGATCAGCCTGAGGAAAAAAAACATCTGGTCATTACTGTCACTTCATTCATTAATCAAAGCAATTTGAAGGCATCATTTTGCAGCCGCCTAGCATAAGCCACACTACTTATGGGGGGTGACACACACATTTATATGAAGTTACAAACTGTATAGCACAGAGTTTTTGCTAGCATCCAATTACTGCTTGAAATCTAAAGCTGTAAAGACACCCCCACCCACACACACACACACACATTTTTCCTGTAACTTTCGTGGCTGAAGCTACCATGAATTGTAACAGGAAAGAAATCTAAAATGTGGGAAGCACAGGAGGAATAAAGACATCAGGCAGGATCTCTTAGTTGGGAAAGCAAGAGCAAACTGTTGCTCCTAAGGTCCTACAAGCCCTTCTACAAGTGTGGGAAAATAGAAAGAGGAAAGTGACTTGACCTTAGGTTTGGGGGTACTCAAGGCAGTCACATCTATAACATTTCACTAATTGTTGCAACTTTCATATTCCAATATTTTTGCATGCTAACAGACATCAGGCCTATATGGATAGTGTTCTGCCCAGTCAAATAGAGTGGTCAACTGTGTCAAAGGCCACTGAAAGTGATCAGTATCAGCAGGGAAGCTTGCTCCTGTCCAACTTTATGCAACAATCATCCCCCATTGCAACTAAAGCTATCTCAGTGCCAAACCCAGCCCTGAAAACAGAGTGAAATAGGTCATGGGCCGATGTGTCACCCAGGAAATCCCGGAGCTGTTCTGCCACTGTATGCCACCTTCCCCCAAAAAGGCAAATTGGAGACTGGTCTATAATTGGCCACCTCATCCCTAGCCAATGAAGGCTTTTGGAGCAGAGGTCTAATAACTGCCTCCTCCAGAGGTCTGAAGATAACCCCCTCAATCAGGGAGGAATTGATGATTTCACTAATGGCTCCAATATATTTCCTGAAAAGATTTTAAAAGCCAGGATTGGCATGGGTCCAGAGCACAAGTGGTGGCCTTCACTCTCCTCAGGACCTTGTCAATATTCACAGGCAGGATCAATCTGAAACCATCCATTAACAAAAGGACAAATGGGCACTTCTGACTCCTTGGGTATTGTTCTCAACTTGGCCCTCACACTGGAATGAATGAGAAAGATTTTGTCAGCAAAGGACCTTGCAAAAACATCATAGCTGGGAGCCAGATTTTCACTACTTGTAGAATTAGACTGGAGATGCTGAGGTTTGAACTTGGGACCTTTTGCATGCAAAGTAGATGCTTTATCATGGAGCGGCAAACCCTCCTCAGACATGTTAAACCATAAAGCAAAAACCAATGAGAGAGACAAAAATGAAGTGGCATGTCCACTGAATCGCTGGATGCAGAAACAAGGATGATACTATCACCAGAATTTGAATCAGATTCACAGTGCAGCAATCACACTCTTATAGCTAAGAGTTCATTTACTTTGGATGACAACTCAGAACTAAGAAGTAATGAATCTAAAAGCCAGTCAGCAGCAGCTCTAGATTTGTGTCAAATCAAAGTTTTCAAAATATCATTTACAACCAGATAACCTGGAAAAAGATTTCTTCAAGTGGCCAAATCCCAGTATTCACACAAACGTCCCCCCCCTTTCACCCAACACCACCCACAATTTATCTTTTCCTACTTATAAAACATATTTTAGATAATATGAAGAGGTTGGTTATCATACTCCTAACTGTACACTGTTCTGTTCAGCAGCATATATCTAGCATGTGCCATGGATTGGAATATTTTCATGGAAGGTCTTAGATATGGCATATGCATAGATGCGTTAAAAAATGAACATAGCAAGAAAGATAAGTATTGTGCTGATTCTACTGCTTCAGATAAGAACAAAGAAAACAACATATTATGGTATGTCAAAGATAGGATGAAGATAATTTGACATTGATTTGTTTACAAAGGGACTGATAATGAAGATGGAAAATGGAATACTTTCATGCTGGACAATCCTGAATTAGACCCCATTAACTTCCTTGAATTGACAGAGGCTGTGAATGTGTGTATGACTTATCTCTGGTGGTTGGCTTACTTCACTTTCTTATGTTATGCGCTTGTCTTCTTCCTGTATTTTGAGTTGTAATCTGGATTGAATCAGATAGAATTTTTTTCTATGGGCTCTGCTCTTTGACCTATTTGGGCGGAAAACACAAATCTGCCTGGGCCTCTGCAAATTGACCCATCCTACCCTGTTATCCAGGCAGTTTTTAAGAGGCTGAAGTAATTTAAGATACTGATTTCAGGATCAGCTAATGTTGTTATCCAAATTGATCCCTGTATTCGCTGGGCTCAGACTTACCTGGGCCCGGGGTTGCTGCCGTCGCTCGGGAGGGCGGCGCGCGGTGGCTGCCGGGCTGCAGGGCTCGCCGGGCTGCCCCGGCGAGCCCCGGCCAATCGATTCAAACCTCGGCCGCCCAATCAGGGCGGCCGGGGGGTTGGCCCGAAGGGAGGGGCCGGGCAACGGACGGCAGGCTCGCAGTCTTCCCTCTGGTCCGGCCCCTCCCTATTTAGCCCCGCGGCCGCATCGGCTCCTCTCCAGTCGCCGGCGGTCCCCCCCTCAGCATGGCTGAGGGGGGTGGGTTCCGGCTGGCAGGCGGGCCAGCCGATGCGCTTTGGGATCTGCCCCTCATGCTGCGCCAATGCTCCTATTGTTATGTTAATAAAGTTGTGGCCTGTTTTACCCCAACTCTGGTGTGGTCTTGGTCATTCTGCGCGCCGCCCCTCCTCACTCTCAGCATAGGCGGCAATGGTATGTTCTCATGAAAGCATACTCTACATGTGACGAAAAAACAATAGACATTCCCAGACTGGCTTAATAAGTTTTCTAAGGAAGAAAAGATGAAAGGGGGGCAGATACTTAACCAGGAAGTAACTTTATTAATCTAACCAAGATACAAAATACTGAAGGGAAGTAAACTATGAGCAATAAAAACAGAGAGACTGCACTATTCAATTGCAATAATACAGCAGCAATTTACTTACGGCAATCCAAGAAAACCGTTCACTTTGCACAATCCTAGTTTTCAGTTGTTGTATTACTTTAACCTAATACTCAATGAAAGTTATTTTTAACCAAAATTTTGTTCTTCTCACATGGTTTAATTCACCGAAAATAACCTGGAAAGAAGAGAGAGGTGAAGAGATTGTGCAAAAAGAAACCAGAAGATGTGAATAGGTGTGAGAGGAAGCATTTTCAGTATAGGACAGGAAGGCATCCCAAACTAGGCAGAGATACAACAAGAGAAAATCGGCCAGCAGTAAGGTTGAATGGCCAAGAGTGGGGAGGGACAGTAAAGATAAGACAGTGAATGGGTAGAAAGACATGGAGGGCCAATTCCAGGAAAGGAACCAGAAGAGAAGAAAGAAAAATAATTTTCTACTTGTTTTGATGAGCAAGTCCAGTAATTTCATGTCAGTAGTGACAGAAGACAACTTGGGAGTAGAACCAACGACAAGATGGATGGCTTGGCATGTCCTTTTTTGTGTACCTGTATTTATCTGGGCTCAGGTAAGGGAAGCAGTGTTGTAGGCCTAAATTAGTGCAGAGTAGGTGATCTCCCTTACCCTCCCAGCAGGAGGAAGGGGGACCAGGTATTCATGATTAGACATGGACACGAACAGGAAAAAAAATTCCGAATACCCTGTTCGTTGTTCGTTGCCATCCACAAACAACAAACAACGAACAGAACCCAACATATCCCCTTAACGAACATGTTCGGTGTTTGTGGTCCTTTAAAGATCCCTTTAAACTATCAGCTGGCAGGTGGCAGGGGGGATTCCCCCTTGCCGCCTGCCAGCTGATAGTTTGAAGGGCCCTTTCCTGCCATGTGCAAGGGGCAGGGCCCTTTAAACACCCCACAACTCCCAGCCTCCACCCCTGCCCCACCCCAGTGCTGCTGGGCTGCTGCTGCTGGGTGCAAAAGGGACGGAGAGATTCTCTCTGTCACTCTGACAGCAGGCAGAGCTGGCTCTGCGGGCCGCTTCTACCCGCTCTCAGAGGGATGAGGAGAGACTCCCCTGGTCCTTCTGACAGTGGGCAGAGCTGCCGCCGTGGGGCTGCTTCTGCCCGCTGTCAGAGAGACGAGGAGGCTCGCCTTGTCCCTCTGACAGCGGGCAGAGCTGCTGCCACCGTGGGGCTGCTTCTGCCTGCTGTCAGAGAGATGAGGAGAATCTCCTCGTCCCTCTGACATCGGGCAGAACTGGCGCCGCGGGGCTGCTCCTTCCCAGTGCCAGTGGGACAGAGAGAATCTTTCTGTCCCGCTCGCACTGGGAGAGCTGGCGCTGCCCCCCTTGCTGTCTATGTCTCTTCTGAGCGGCAAAAATTGGACTGTCTGCTGGAAGCTGAAGGGTTAAAGCCAGAAGGAAAGCCAAAAGTAGTTCAGACAGAATTCAGTCCTTGCTGTTGCCAGGGGAATTGATTGAAGGCACCTGAGTGTCTGGCTTCCTGAACAGCAGCCGAACGCAATGAACGAGGCTTGTGATGACCACCTGTTCATTTGGAATAGGGACTCATGCTGTTCGTGGGGTTTTTTTTGTTCATATTGCTGTTCGTGCCCATGTCTATTCATGATTCTGCTTCCCGGCACTAACACCAAGACATGACTTCCGGTAAGTGAAGCATGAGAGCATTCCAGTGGCCAGTGCAATGATATCAATCCTGGAAATGATGTTATTGAGCCCAGCTAGGAGCTCACCTGCCACGGGTTTGCCTGGGAAGAATTTTGCCTCCCAGACCCATTCCCTGTGCCTTTTCCCCTCGCCAGCCAGGTGAGTGATGGCAAGGGGCAGTGACTAAGGGATTCCCCCGTCCCCACCGGGAGACTGGCAGCCCTAGCACAGGATCCTTCATGTCATTGCGCCAGACCTCAGCATCTTGCTGCTGATCCGTGAAATTGGTAGAACTTTGCGATCGGTAGAACTTCAGGATCCAAGACTCCAACTGGCAGAAATGTAGAATCCAAACTGCCATAGGATAATTCAAACTTTTGAGTTTTGAAAGAGTTTTCCTCTGAATTTAGAAAGCCTGCGGAGCCCATAAAATCCCAAACCCTTTGTCCAATATGCTTGAAAGAACAGACAAAAGATGCTCTGCTGCAATTTTGTTGACATTTTGTTGAAAAATTACTTCAGTCCTCTCCAGTTCCCCCATAGGAAATAATGGACGTATCATTATGATGGCTGGGAGGGGCTTATTCAGGGGCCTGTAGAATTTAAACCCTTTGCTCAAATTGCTTGAAACTTGGGCATTCTTTGAAGGACAAGCAGCAGACCACTGCAATTTTGGTGACATTTGGTTCAAAAGTAACTACTCCAGCTCCTCCTGAAAAAGTCCCCCATGCAGAATAATGGGGAAACAGCTGATCTTATTTCATAGTTCGTGGAACCAGGAAGCATGGCAAACTGATAGTTTTCAGCAGAAAGGTAAAAGTTTTTTCTTGTCAGTCAGTCACTGTAAGAGTAGGAAAATGAAATGAACGCAGACAAAGGTGAAGTTTATGCCTATGCCTGGCCTGGAACTCTCCTGGTAACCTGCCATCATTTTAAAAATCAGTAGAGATAAGTGTGGCTGCCCAGAGAAGGACCTACTTTGGGTGTCTGTAAAATCAACCCCCCTTTTCAATCTGCTTGAAATTTAGGATATCTTTAGATTAGAGGGAGGACTGTGTTCTATCCAAATTTGGTGTGATTATGTTTATAAACAGCTGCTCCGGACCCTTGAATAGATTTCCCATGGAAAATAATGACCCCAAAGGGGGAAAAAAAAAACAGATTTGATTCCTGAACCTGGAAATAAGTAATCACAGTAAAAATTTCTCCCTGAAATCTGGATCAGAAATTATAACAAAAGTGTTCTCAGTGCGCACTCCTAGTAGCTAACTATTGCTCAAGTGTACCCCAGTGCGCAATCAAAATTAAACCAACAAGAGTTGGGAACATAGAGGCCCACCCCTCCAAAAGAAACCTGACACATATTGCTAATGAAAATCTTGAGTAGGCAGACACTGCGTTTGTTCCTTAATCCCTTTCCCAGTGGAACATTATTTAACAAAGCTTCCCACTTCCTTTCGAGATTTGTTGAGAGACCAAAACGCCTAATAATTTTGAGGAGATTTCCATACTGTCTTCTCTGCACTTCTCTGTCCTTTATTATCTATAAGGAAGGAGACAGGACTATCGAGATTGATTGTATTGATGTGTGAAACACTGTAACTCAGCATGGCTGAGAGTAATAATCCTATCTCTAGTGTTTGTCATTGGCCCCAAAGCTACTTTACAAATTCCTGCTTGATTTACCGAGCTATAGATTTCTCAGCTTAGTTTTCTCTGTTTCTCTCTCACATACACATGCATGTACGCATGCACATACAAGCTTGTTTTGCTCTGTGGAATATAATGTACAATTGTTCTACTAGTCAACAGTTTCAAACAGCTTGAGGTGAACACAGCACATGTTGCAAGTTCATTTTGTACTCCTGGAACACCTGTAGCCATGATAGAGTTGCACTCCTTTCCCTTTAACATCTTCTTACAATAATGATTTGCCTGCCTGCTGTGTTTTTTGGTTGCATGACTAAGGCATACGCTCCCTGCTGCCTCCAATCTTCTTCATTCAGACTTTTGCAGATAATTAAGCCTCTACGGATCAAATGTCATGGTGCTGTTATCTGAAACCTAGAAGCTGCTGGGGAATTGGCAGACTTGCCCCACCAGTCTTCAAAATAGCAGTAGTGGCATGCAAGCCATTTGTGCCCCTGTTATAAACTTCTCTACAGCAGAAGTGGTCAGGATAAAACAATACTCTTTTACCTTTTCAGACTTTGATGTGAAGTTGAGCCCCATGTCCACTCCTTTCTCATGACGGCTCCACCCCCTAGAAAAGAGAAACACCCCATAAGAGAAAGGAATCCAACACGAAAAAACCAGAGATTGCCACACAAAAAAGTGAGGGGCTAGGGTCACAACTCACAACAACCCCAATCAATATCTACCATTTTCTACAACTTTACATATACACCAGCAGCTCACACCCCATTTGGATGCCCTCCATTCACATTCCTCTCTCTGGCTCTTTTTTGTCTGTTTCTTCCTGTCCAGACCTACCCTTCCCTTTTCTCTTCAGTTTCCTCTAGGTCTTAAGGATTTTCCCTGCTTGCCTATGATCCCTTTGTGTATTTCATCACTAGGGTCTCCCAGACAAGAATTCTTTCAGAGACCTCCTCACACTAAGCAGAGCAAAGCCACATAGCATGTAAAAGCAAATCACGTGGCTTGCCAAGATCCATGCACCTATCGGATGATCATGGCTCCTGGAATTTTGTCCCCCGTGTCAGTGGCTCTGCATAAGTTGATAAGAGCATGCCAAGCACATTCACGATCCATCTTCAAGCCCATTCTGCAAAACAAGATTAAGTTTTCATTTTCGTTCTACATCTTTCTCCTCTCCTAGGGTGACCCAGGGCAAAAGCGAATGAGACCCAGTGCTTTTAATAATTATGAAAGACTCCCTGAGGCAAGCTGATGTCTTTGCCTCCAAAACAATAATTTAATGGGTTGGTCAATAAGCTGGGAGCAGTTTGATGGGTCCCATCTGAAGTGGACTATAGGTGAAAAAGTGCTTGATGACTCTGTAAGTACCAGATGGGAAAAGCTACCAGGTTTTCTGAATAACTTGATTAGGATAATTTGGTACAGGGAAGTGAGGTCGGGCGTTGATAAGTCTCCAGAAGAATACTGGACCTGGGGAGAAGGGGGTGGCAGCGCAGGACTTACCTTTTTGCAAACTTGTGTGCATGCTCCCAGCCTGGTATGATGATGTCACTACTGGAAGTGAGGTCACCTGCTGACCCACTTCTGGGTGCCCTAGGCTGGCCAGCCATTCCTGGGAAACACCGCATAGGTGCAGGAGGCTGGCTGGGTACCAGGGCCAGCAGGCCTGTTCTCTGGCCTGGCAGTGCCATGCAGCTGCAGGAGACTAGCCAGGTGCCTGTACTTGCTGGCTGGCCAGTCCTAGATGGTGCCACACAGCCGCAGCAGGCCAGCTGGACCTCCAGGATAGCAGGCTTCTTCCCCTGCCTGATGGCAGCACCACACTGCCACAGGAGGCTGGCGGGGCACCCGGGCTAGCAGGCCACTTCTCTGGCCTGGCGACAGTGCCATACAGCCACAGTAGGCTGCGCAGCTGGGCAATGCGGGGGAGGGAAGGGACCTGGCCAGGTGTCCAGTATTTGGGGAACATTTTCCCTGGACAGTCCCCCAAAATATCAGACTGTCCGGGTGAAAACCAGACACTTGGCAACTCTAGCTGCAAGTCCATCTGACTTCAAGAGCCAGTTTGGTGTAGTGGTTAAAAGCGCAGAACTCTAATCTGGAGAACCGGGTTTGATTCCCCACTCCTCCACTTGAAGCCAGCTGGGTGACCTTGGGCTAGTCCGACTCACGGCTCTCTGGAGCTCTCTCAGCCCCACCCACCTCACAGGGTGTTTTGTTGTGGGGATAATAATAACATACTTTGTAAGCCGCTCTGAGTGGGTGTTAAGTCATCCTGAAAGGTGGTATATAAATCAAATGTTGTTGTTGTCGATCAAAGTCAGAAGTGATTGTGAGACACGCCCCCCCCCCCAATCCACAATCTGCTGAGACTCAACAGGCCTGAACTGTATAACGTTACTTATTATTTTATGCATTGTGATTTTTGTTACATATACCATGCTTTATGTATAAAAAGTAGGAAAGAAGAGGTTTTAAATTGTTTATTATTATTTTATTAATATAGGGTCACAAGGTGGGATCACACTGTCCAAAGATGTGAACTCTCTTGATTTTTTAGTGAAGAATTTCTTTTGAGATCTCTTAGTTTGAATTAATTAGAAGTTACATGTGGTCCCATCTGCGAGTGTCTGTGAACACCATCATCGAGCCAGGAGGACAGAGCATCAATTCTCCTCGTTTCCGCCTTTTGATCGCCTTGTGTTTCCTTGTTTTACTGTGAATGACAGGAAACTAGTGCTCTTGCTTACTCCAGAATCTCTTTGGCTCCCTACTCATGTTGGCGTGTGGGGGGGAGGGGTTAATAACAGGTTGACCTGGTTTTTATAATTTTTCCTCCCCCCACCCTTTTATTAGAGGTGCAGCAACCACTGTCGTTTAAAAAATAGCATAACTAGATGGGATTTTACATCCACTGCTTTTCAGGAATTGGGCCACTCTTCTTCCCTCCCACTTTTGAACAAACAAATCTTGCACTGCTACTTTTGAAATGTAATGGGAAGCATAGAAAGGTGTTTTTTTATTATTAACATAATGTTTAATGTTTGCACGCGTTCTTTTCCTGAGAACAGTGATGGGATCCAGGTACCCTCCTATGGTATTGTTCAACTTAAAATTACATACCCCAACATGCTCTGCTCATGTTTTATTTGGGATTTGAGTGTTCTACCAGCATAGCTGCTGTAGCACAGTAGTTAAGTGGTTTGGCTGTGAACCAGTACTCTACTGGTTTGAATCCCACTACTGCCATGAGCTCAGTAGGTGGCCTTGGGTAAGCTATTCCTCTCAGCCCCAGTTCCTCAGCTATATTGTGGGGATAATAATAACACTAACTTGTTCACCACTCTGGGTGAGGCATTAATCTGTCTAGAAGAGCAGTATACAAGTGCAGTTATTATTTATCTTAGGTAGGGTTTTTCTTCTGGGAAAAGAGGTGGAATGGAAATAATATATAGGAGAATTGGCTTTAAATACATCGGGCTGTAACGTTTATCAAAGCAACCTGCAATATCATGTAATACTACAACAAATTATAAGGGATTGATCAAGGCTCATTATTCCTGGAAAACACTTCAGTGGTGTTGCTGTCAATAAAGGAATCTTTTCATTTTAGAAACATTTTATTTAAATATTTTTAATCAATGCAGACATTCATTTTGCTCAACTATTTGTTTACACTTCTGAAAATAAAACACCAGCGCTCACAGTAATAATGATTTCGAAGGTGGTTTTGTAGGGCACTAACCAAAAGCTGTTTTCTAAGACCGTTGCTATTAAGAAAATCTCAACTTCCTGAAGAAAAATACCACTTTAAATTGGGGGTTGTTTGCTAGCTATCAATGTTGTTTATGTAAAGTATGTACCTTGCTGTAATTCTAAGGTATGGATCCTCATGAATCCTTTAGATTTTTACATGAGGTCACCTAATATTCACCATAAATTTGCATATTATGACCATCGCCACAGACTGAACCATAAAAAACATGCATTCACCACTTTGTGTGGCTACCACAGCACAAAGACGTGGTTCTAAGGCACGGATCCTCTGGATTTTATATGAGGTCACCCAAAACTCACCATACAATTGCATATGTCCATAGCCACAGATTGCAGCATGAAAATCATGTATCCACTACTTCATGGTGCCGCCAGGGCTCAAAAACATGACTCCTTATGGATCCTCTGGATTTTTACATGGGATCACCCAAAACGCAACCTTCCAGTCCATATCATGTCCATAGCTGCAGGCTGTACCACAGAAATCATGCAGCAAAAATGTTGTCGAGCCATCATGGTGCAAAAAAGTGGTTTCAAGGCAAATTCTCCACCACTGTTTAGAATGGAAGAGGCAATGCTATTGTTTCATGTATGGTGAGAGAATATTTGGATTATGATGATGATGAAGGACTCAGACTGTGCATACATGGCAGTAAAATACAGAATCTACAAAGGGTTTTATTTTAGCCAAAGCCACTTCAGATGTTCACAGAATGCATATTCATACTTGCATCTGATTGAAAAGGAATGCAAGGTGGGAAATCTGCCAGCTGTTCTTTCCTGAAGCAATCTGATAAAATGCATATAATAAAGATAGTCTTTCATGTGTTTAAAAGCACACTTTATGTAGCCCTACTTACAGCTCAGCTAGAGAACACTGACTCAGCAAGAAAGCAAGAGCACTTGTGGAGAGCAGCTGGAACTGAGCAAGCCACATCAATCATCCCACATGTTGTTGCTTTATGCACTAATTTACTGGAGACTCATTAATTTATTCCTTCCACCTGTTACTGCCTACCACTTTAGAAAATAATAACATCATCAGCTCACCTTCAAAGGAGTTTCTTGGGCAATGATCAGTGCCTAAGACCTTCACTCTGTTAACTGAAAAAGAGAATCTTAAAACATTTCTCCTTGGCATGATTGTTGCTCTCGTTGGCAATGCAACACTGGTGTCAAAATATTCAAGAGCAGTTTAGAGGAAATTGTCTGATAGAATACATAGACATTCTCAGTGCTAAATAATTTGTGAGGGGTACCACTTGGGTAATATTGCTTTTCTTACTAAAATCAGTGACACATAGCATGCCCTTACATAGTCCTAATTGACATTGATCCTGGATGGAAATTAGAAAATCACCACAGTTTAAGCCCTTTAAGATTTCTTTCTTTCTTGAGAGTACACCCAAGTTTTACATCTATGAAGATTTATAATTATGCCCCAGATATAATGCAGTATTCACTCTACATTATTCTTTTCTTCTTGCCTGCCTTATATTAAAAATTCAGAAGTTGATGGAATGCTTTGGAATATTGTCTTCAAATTAAGCCCGGTAAAATAGAAAGATGCATTATACCTTTACAAAACCCTTACCTAATACCGAACACATTCAGAATCCACGTCATTCCCTTTGATAAAATGGGGTTATGAAGATGAAAGGTGAGTTTCAGTGTTACAAAGATATTGATTCATTTAATCTGAGGCTCATAGTATAAAAGATTTGCTCCCAAACAGGGTGCAAACCAGGATTGTTGCAAGCTTTCTTAGCTAGGCGAGGTCACCATATATCTATGTGGAATTTTGAAGAAATTAATGGGCAGCCGGGGGGGGGGGGGGGTGACGACACACAGAGATTTCTTTATAGCCACCAGAAACTAACCATAACCTTCTTAGCTGCCTGGAGAAAAAATGTTTTCTCTCTTTAATGTGCAATTGTTTGTATGAATTGTTAGCATCCAGACATCCGCAGGTCCCACAAGATTCCCACTTTACAACCTCCAAGTAGGGCCTGGAGTTCTCTTGGAATTGCATCTGATATCCAAAGCACAGAGGTCGGTTCCCCTGGAAGAAATGGCAGCTTTGAAGGGTGAATTGTATGGCATTAGATCCCCACTGAGCTCTCTCTAGTCCCCAAACTCTGTGCTCCCCAGGCACTGCCCATAAATCTCCAGGAATTTCCCAAGCCAACATTGACAGGCCTAGACTGGGTTCTTGTTTCCGTGGTGACTGTTCCAGCATCCAAGGCCCCTCCTGAGCTAAACCAATCACCACTCATGCTTCCAGAGTCTCACCGTGGAGGTTGCCTTCAGTAGTCATTTCTCTTGATTCAGGGTGTCTTCCTTGGGCCCCGAAATCAGGAGTGTGGTTTCATCGCTCAGCTACACTTTCCTAATCAAGGTTGTTTGAAAAACTGCACTGTAGAAACAATTTGAGGTTCAATCACTTAGGCAATTCCCTTCAAGGCAGAACTATTAAGCCATTTCTGCCTTTGATAAAAAGAGCAGGATTTTCAGTTTTCTCATCCACAGCAGCATTGATTAAACAATAAAAAAGCCAAAAAGCCCAGCAACGTATCACCCCCTCACACCCCCATTTAATACTAAAGAAGCTCTGGTTCTCATTAATCTCTGAGCCATCAAAAGCAAGCAAACATACATGTTGGGATGGACTTGGACTTCACAGCCCTGCTCATACATAAAGCTCACTGAATGATCTTGGACTAGTAACTATTATTTAACACAAAGTACCTCAACAGGGTTGTGTTGAGGGATGAAATGAGGAAGAAACATGTATCCACCCACGAGTTCCTTAGAACAAGGACATGTAATTAAATATAGCAGGATCCTGAGTCCAGTGGCATCTCAGAGACCAACAAGATTTACAGGGTGTAAGCTTTTGAGAGTCAACGCTCTCTTCTTCAGATGAAAAGTATCTGAAGAAGGGAACTTTGACACTCAAAAGGTTATACCCTAAAAATCTTGTAAGTCTCTGAGATGCCACTGGACTCAAATCCTGCTGTTTTACTGCATAGTTACCTACCTGAAGCGATGCACTTAAACCTAAATTAAAGATGCCTTGAATACACTTTATAGCCCACTGCTTAATGGTGCAGCACTTGGGCCAGAGCCAGAATGGGATAGTTAAACTAAACTAGGAGTTCAAATAAAGTTCATTGGCAGAATAATCCTATGGAGAGGATTGCACTGTCTCTCTCTTACTAACCTACCTCACAGGGTTGTTGTAAGGAAAAAAGGGAGAAGTGCAGGAGAGAGACCATATAGGCTGCCCTAAGCTCCTTGGAAGGAAGGGTAGGATTAAAATGAAATCCTTTTGCATGAATAGGACAGCATGGTCAATACCAGGCAGCTCCACTTAAAGGCTTGCAGGTAGCAGGGCTGGGGAGAGCTGCTGCCAATCAGAATAGACTATGTGGGGCCACATCAGGGTACCCAATTTTGATGAGCCTATGGGCTTGAGAATTTTGATAACAGGGAAAGGGCTGGGGCCCATCACAAAATGTTAGAGAATTGCTAGCCCAGCATCCTCCTCCTTTGCAGTCAGTTGTTTGTTCTGCTCCAGTGATGTGGAAGAAAGCTAGGACTTTGGGAAAGAAGCAAATGGGCACCAGGAAACCCCTTGGCATGTACCATGGTGCCCAGAGGTGCCATGCTGGGGATCACTGGGCTGTGGTATGACTCTGCATAAGACAGTCATATATGCATATTTTTAAAACAATGAAACCCAACAACAGTTGTTACATTTAAGAGGAGTAATATTTTATTTCATTAAAATATATCAGAAACATCCTGCAAAAGAATTAGGGTTCGCAATAATTTATTACTATTTACATTAGCAAATTTTGTTTTACAATTATTATACAAAAGAACACTGAAAGGTTCACAGGAGATGTACCATATTCCTCTGGACTGAGGAAAAAAACAAGAAGACAAGTAACTTGGAATGTATTTTTTTCCAAATCCTGTACATAAATTCTGGCAGGAATACCATTCTGAAAACAACCACTTCTACACTTATAAACCTGTACCAGTTTTTAAAATGATCATGGCTTCCTCCAAAGAATCCTGAGAACTATATCTATATAGTTCTATAACTATATGGGAACCAGTACTAATACTGGTTTAGTGAGAACTGATCACAGAAATACAGTTCCAAGATTCCCTGGATAGAAGAAATATCTATTAAGCCAGTTGAAGTCAATATAGCGTGAGGTGAATGGTGACAACAGGTGTTTTGCAGTTCCATCAATCTGTGCCAAGAATAGGGTTAACACAGCACCATTCAAAGGAATTAAGGCCTCCCCCCCACCCCCAGCCTACTGCATCAAGTATCTAATGGACACCACAAACTACCTCACTAGCACATAATGCAAATTCTTCCTTTCACCCCTATGTGTCTCGGATCTGGGGGCCTTGACTGTGTCCTGTTTCCATAATGGAGTACAAGAGCTATCATTCTTTTCCTCCTGGCTCACTGAAAAGAATATTTAACATGGTAGGCATCTTTAAGGGTGCTCTTGTGCTTTAACAGCAGCATAGATAAAAATCTCTTTTGAGTTTCTGCAACTTGTTGGAAGAAGCTACACTACTCAAACTGCTACATGCTCTGTAGCTGCTAAAGAAACAGGAGGAATGGAAAATAAGATGCAAAAGTGGGATAGAGCAGGGACTAAAGGAACATGTGTGCATTTCCAGTGCCTTTGGGGGATACTTACAATGTTGAATAGGAAGGGTGTGTATGTGGGGTAATAGGGACCATTGATGAGTTGAGGGATTTCTGCTACATTTCCCATGTTCATTATGATTGTATAAGTACTGTTAATTTGTACTGTCATGACATCACCTTTATGCAAGATCAGAGACAGATTTATCCTAAGAATGGAGCATGTTAACAGTTGCCATAGGCATGTTGCTGCAAATAATCTCCCAGTGGTACATGATTCTTATCGTACTTACAACTTTACAGACCTATTTATTGTAGGAGTTAGCACCATCATGCCACAAGTCTTCGTGTTCCTGCTTCAAGTTCCTTAGTATTTCTCATTCTGGCATGGCAGAGATGGAAATCAGTCAACATTGGAAGTCCATTTTTGATGGCATGCTTGTGGAGAACATAATCAGGTGATCCAGCTTTTAGACAGCTAAACCCCACCTCCCTTATGTAAACACTGTAGAATTGAGAATTCTCCACATTTTCTGGTTTGTGAAGGAGAAAAAAAAATCCTTCCTCTTTCTAAGAGTCTTTAGAAATTCAGACAAAATATCTAAAAATTATGAGGTTCTTATCTGGTTTGGGATGGAACTTGCTTGTTTCCTTTATTATTATTAATACTAGCATTTCAAATGAGGGAAAAAGGCCCTCAGATGATTCAATAAAACAACTCCAGGCTTGGAATAAATTAAGCAATCTGTTAACATGTATTTTTTGCTGTAGGCACACATGACATAAGGCATTGGTTAATCTGGCATCTCTCAAAGCAAAAGTTACCATAACACCTGATATAAGGGGTCACTTTGAGGAACAGAAAAATGGTTGGTATTTAAACAGTGGAGACTTTCCAAAGAAAAAGGTACAATTACAGTAGGAAAGTTTGAGAAAGAAGTAGTTTGGATGATCTTTGCACGTCTGATCTTATATCAGCAAGAATGCGCCCCGTAATATTTTGCACCAACTTGTGTTTGTCAATGTGTTAGCCACTGCTGACTTTGCGGTATCATGTCTTTTCTTGAAAATGTTTTGCTACGGGGGTTTTCATTTCATTCCTTTGGCAATATGAATGGTGTCTCAGCTGTTCAGGAAAGAGGTGCATCTTTTCCAGGTGCCTCTAGAAGCCACAGTGAAGAACCAAGCAGCTATCACTTCAAGACAAATATTTATAGCTAGCCCTTTTCTGCTGTTCATCACATAGCTTTGGCATGTGTGACTAATGCAAAGCTATGGGGCAGCGGATGTCTAGAATAAGTCATCAGCCATGAAGTTCATTTGACAGACTTAGTCCAAAATATCTGTCTCAAATGGAACAAGGTGGTAGTATGACAAGTTGGTGACATACGCTGCTGGATCATCACTATCCTCTAGCTCAGAGGTGAAGTCACTAACGTTCTCAAACCTAGAAGGGAAAGAAACCAAAGTTATCATTCTGCAGTCCACAACAGAAAAGCAGAAGTGTGACTTGGCCAGAACACGCAGAGAGAGTATGAAAACAACTGACAAAGAGAAGGAGCCATCCCCTGAAACATAATGAAAAGGAGTCATTTTGGAATAAACCTGCCAAAAAGAGAATTTAAAAACCCCACTATCTTGAAAAATGTCACTTAGGATCAAACTATTAGAGTCCTGCCTTGGTGACCTTCTTTTGGGTGGAATGGCAAAATATAAATGTTTTAAATTAAATAAATAAATATTACGCATGCCACAAGGATGCCACTGAAAATAGCGCCCTAGCACCAAGTTTTCCTCCTATCTACCAAAACACAAAGGAACACCCATCCTGTGATGTGACCTCTTGTATTGCAAGTTCCTGATCCTGACCCCAAACGCACGGAACAGGGTAACTCAGTGTTCTTACAAGAAGACAGACAAAACTTGCTATTTTCAGTGGCATTCACGTGGTACACATACGTGCAGATTGTCTGTAGCTATAAATTCAGCAGCCCCTTTATGGAAGAGGAAGGAAAAGGGGAAGTGTGAGTTTAGGTCAATCACTCTAGATTAGGGCCAAACTAAATGTGCTTATTTTTAAAGAACTAGGTATGGGGAAATTGGGTTCCCTGCAGCCATACAGCAGCTGTGGAGAATGTCTTTAAAAAGAAAAGCCCAAATGGGCTCGGAATGCTGCCACAGGCAAAGGAAGAGCTCCTCCCGCCCCTAGAGCAGTTTTCCTATGCTGAAAAAGAATGGGGGGGGGGCAGGAGCCCGTCGTTCCACATGGTGGTGTTCTGAGCCCCTTTAGGCTTTCCCTGCAGCTCTGGGGAACCTGAGTTGGGTCCAGGGAACCCACTGAAGTCAATGAGCTTAGAAGGATATAACTCCATTTAGAATGTCACTGTAAGTCAGCAGAAGTTAACAGTGTATGGTTTTATATTCCTAATCATGGTGTTCTCAAACTTTTGTATCTTACATCCCACTGCACTCTCTCAAAGAACCTGGGTCCCACCGGGATAGAAACAAAAAGCCTACTTTTTCTGAGAAGGTATTTTGTTCTTATAGTTATCATTTACAGTAAATTTAAGGATTAATAATTTAATAATTGCAGCAGCATGAGGGAGAATCCCTGGAAGGGTTGGCATGAAGTAGCACATCTGTGTCGCTAATGGGCAAAGAGAACACAGGATTAAGAGAAACACCAACTGCTCAAGATTACTGCTAGCATGCCAAAAGTTTACAGGAAGAGCCAGCAGGAGATGGTATGTGACACTAGCAGCTGGACATGGGAACTGAGGGACAAAAAAAAATGAAAATCCTGTATCCCACCTAGACTATTTTTGCATTCCACTGATGATACTCATATTCAGGGGTCATTTTGTAGAAAAAGAGCTGGAAGAACTCATTAGCATAACTTATTAGCATAACTCATTAGCATATGCCATACTCCTTGACATCACCAGAAGTGTGTCATTAGCATAAGTGATTTGCATATGCCACACTCCCTGAGATCACCTATCCTGGCTGTTTTGGACCCAATCCTGACCATTCAGGGATGAAATTGGGCCCAAAATGGCAAAAAGGGGCTGAAAATGGCCAGAAAGGGGCCTAAAATGGTCAGGATTGAGCCGCTGCTGAGCAGGAGAGTGATCCACCACCCGTAAGAGGCCTGATCCGGGCTGTTTCGGCCCCAATCCAGGCTGAAACGGGCCCAAAATGGCTGAGAGTTTGGTGGGCGGGGCCACCTGACATGTGACCTCTTTGGGGAACTGCCGGAACTGTGTTCCAGTGCGTTCCTCCTCAAAATGAGCCCTGCTCATATTACTAGTTAAGAACCACGGTTTTAGAGCCCTCAGTTAAACATAGCAACTGATTTACAATAGCGGCCATGCTGAAACGCTTTCTGTCGTAAGGCAAGATATGGCTGGCATATAGTTTCCTTTTCTTGGGACTCCATATTCCTTTGCTTAAGGAAACATATTTTTAATTAATATACTAATTTTAATCAATGAATTTCAATTGCTATGTGGAACTGATATTCTACAAGCACCTTCGTAGCTGAATAATACTAACTACTTTTTAGTCTTGCTCAAAACATGAACATTTCCTGAGTTGCATAGGAAGGCACATGCCACAATTTTCCATGTCACCAAAACCTTACTAAAGCCTACACAACCAATTAGTCACTGAGATTGCAGTCAGACATCACATCAAATCCACATTAAGCCTGCACACAGCTTAGAGAAAAATACAATGAAGGACTCCTGATTTAAAATTAATTTCAGTTACTTATGGCATATGAATGGCATATGTGTGGCTTCCCTGTGATTAGCTTTCCACTGACAAACCAGGATTCTAAATGAAAGATTAAAACCTGGTTTAGAATCCTGAATTGTTGGGGGTGGGTGGCAATCTAACTCTGATTAGCTGAGTGCTTGCATTTTTACATCCTGGATAACTGGAGTTAAATTTAAATCAGGAAGGGGGAGAAAAGTGAATGTACAAGCCTAGCGAGATGCTAGGTCTGTATATGTTCTGGCTTAATTCTAGTTTGATGTGACACCTTGCACCCTAACTGAAAATTCATTTTCCTATAAAGCTCAGCATGACATGACAATTAGTCTAGTTTGATGTGACACCTTGCACCCTAACTGAAAATTCATTTTCCTCTAAAGCTCAGCATGACAAGACCATTAGTCTTGCTGTTGCTTTTTACTGTGGACTTGCGTAAAGGAAGTTCACAAACAGGGCTTTTTTTCAGCTGGAATGCAGTGGAACGGAGTTCCGGAACCTCTTGAAAATAGTCACATGGCTGGTGGCCCTGCCCCCTGATCTCCAGACAGAGGGGAGTCGAGATTGCCCTCTGCACCGCAGCACGGAGGGCAATCTAAACTCCCCTTTGTGTGGAGATCAGGGGGCAGGGCCACCAGCCATGTGACCATTTTCTCCAAGGGCAACCCACTGAGTTCCACCACTTCTTTTCCCAGAAAAAAGCCATGTTCACAAAGATCATGGGATACCATCTCTCATCTGGGAGGAATGGGGAAGAAACACTTGCAAATCCAAGCACAGGATCGAGTGCAGTGTAGCCGCACTGTGCAAGTAAACAGGAAAGCAAGGAGGAAACACACGTAAGTGCATTCATGTGTCATACACGTGTAATTTGTCTCATGTAGTTTGGCTCTGAGGCCCAGATCTCCCATTTCACTCTTAAACAGCTGCTGCAAACACCTCTGTTCTAAACACATACTGGCTAATACAGATCTGCTCTTGCCACTTCATTGGTGATCATTTTTGCAGAAAGTAAACAAAAAATACTATCACAATTTACAGCTTAAACAAACCCTCTCCTGTTTCTTCAGTTCTATACCACTTCCTGTGAAGTCACCCAGCAACAGTTCCACACAACCAAGTTTAGTGCAGTGTAGGAAGGTTAAGCTTTGCATCGGATAAAGGATGTGACTGTTTTTGCTACATAATTGTATAGTTTCCAAAAATGGCTTGCTGGGAACATGGTAAAGATGAGTTGAGCAGTAAACTGAGCTTGTGGGGAATCCATTAGTCCACCCTGCATATGTGCAGGGTGCCTTTGTTGACCTTTGTTTCAAAGCCAGTTCACTCAACCTCATAACACTTAGTCAGTCATCTGGTTGCCTGGATTACAATTTACTTTTTTGGAATACATCATGTGAGAACACTAAACATCCAGGTCAATGATGGCCACTACCACAAACATTCCGTAAGTTGGTTGTTGTGAGTTTTCCGGGCTGTATTGCCGTGGTCTTGGCATTGTAGTTCCTGACGTTTCGCCAGCAGCTGTGGCTGGCATCTTCAGAGGTGTAGCACCAAAAGACAGAGATCTCTCAGTGTCAAGGTCACACTGAGAGAGCTCTGTCTTTTGGTGCTACACCTCTGAAGATGCCAGCCACAGCTGCTGGCGAAACGTCAGGAACTACAATGCCAAGACCACGGCAATACAGCCCGGAAAAACCACAACAACCATCGTTCTCCAGCCGTGAAAGCCTTCAACAATATTCCGTAAGTTGACTGAGTGGTGATTTGTCTAGTTGTGCTTTCGGTCTAGGGATGTACATTTCATTTAATAAGCAGCCATTTAAATTATCAAAATGCTATTGTTTAGCGATTAACAAACTTACAATTTGTCCTACATCCACATTCTTACGTATTTATCAGCTCTACTACTGATTTTTGTTAAAGAAAAGTTAACATGTTAACATGCTCCAGCGTCAGTCTGGTGTGCAAACAATTAACTGGAAAGCCAGCATTGAAAAAATGTGTCCCATAGGCACAAACTATCTGGAATGCACAGGTAACCCTTTGCCAGGATTCCAAGCCTTGGAAAATATAAAGCAATATATAAACAGTGAAATAATAATTTATCTTATCATAATCTTATCATTTAAACAGTATTTTACATCCCCGTTTTAACCAGTGGTGGCTACATTATAAGGAAATAGTAATATTTTTGTAAATCACTCTCAATATTTTTATGGAAAAATAATCTAAAAGTGCTACAAATAAATAATATATTTGGGAGAGGAAGAGAGGCACTTGTGTGTGTGTGTGTGTGTGTGTGTCTGTGTGTGTGTGTGTTCAGCAGCTATGCAAACTGATCCTCATTTCAGTCACAAACTTGTATTGTTTGCATTTTGGCTTACATTTGTTTAGCTGAGCAGGAATGAAATATGTTTTGCATTCTCTGCCTCTCCTGTGTTGACATTTACTGTGATAGTTTCATGGTTCTTGCAATTTAAGGTGTGCTTCATTGATAAAGGGAGGCACAGACGTATTTCCTAAGATCCTGTTCGACATAATTTAAAATAATGCTCTAAAGGGGAACCAACTAGACTGAACCATAAATACTTTATTGTATGGCTGGACTGCTTCAGCTCTTTCTTATGAAATATTCTTACTGCAGCACCAAGCAAACATCAAGAAGAGAACCACCTGAAACAATTCAATGTTCCTACATGCAAGACTCAGAGCGAAGAGTACCACCTACTGAATTAATAATACCTCTTTTCTACACTATGATGAAGATGTCTGCCTGCTTTTCATTTAATTAAAAATTAAGTCCCCCTCCTGATCATGGACATCAAGTAAGACTGTGGTCTTGCATATGTACGAAAATGTGCATTTCATGGCTTGTGCTGAACTGTAACCAGAGTGTGATATCTACTCCTGCCTCTGAAATGAATTCATAGGAGCAGGGATTCTAGAATTTCTAGTAGCGTATTTTGTTGGGTCAAATGTGGTTGCAAGAGTCATGTGGGCACTACTGGACAGGGGAAGTACACAGGGAGACCCTTGCACATAAACACATGCACACAGTGCTTGTGCAAGAATATGAGGATCTGAACCACTAGCTCATTAGTCGCCAATGTGCCAGTGCCCGCTAACACCTCTCCTGGCACCTGCCAAGTGTTTTTAGAAAGTGAGTGAAACTAGGTGGAGCTTTTGTCCAGCAGGGCATCCAATTGCTCATTGGAGATGTCATTGAGCAGATTTTAAAAAAATGTTATTTCAGTGGCAGTTGCCACCAAAGCATTAGTTTTATTCTCTCTCTCTCACTCTTGTTTCCCAGTGTATTTTTTAAAATCGCCCCTCTTCTCCCCTGCACTTGGGTTTTCTCCAGGGCTTTTTTTCAGGGAGAACGCAGTGGAATGGAGTTCCAGCACCTCTTGAAAATACTTGAAAATAGTGCTCAAGAATAATTTTATTTCAAAGAAACCCATTTGTTTCTTCCTCATTTGCCTCTTGAGAGTTCCGCCACCTCTTTTCCCAGAAAAAAAACCCCCTGGTTTTCTCTGTGTGTATATGGCTCTGCCTCCCACAGCAGCCATTTTGTGGTTGTCTCCACCTCTCATGACAGCCATTTTGTGGTTGTGACTACCACCCTGTGACACTACCTGTGTTAGAATACCAAATGAGCTCACGGGCCCAAAAAAGTTGGGTCCCCCTGCACTACTGATTACAGATGAATCATGGCTCCCCTGTATTGTAAGTCTTCAATATTTCTCTCCCTCCCCTCTTTTCCTTCTTCTAGCAGTCTTGACTGATGCAGAGCTCAGTTTTTATACTGCAAATATTTAAAATTCTTGAAGAAACTGCTACCTGTAACTAATTAACATTATTTAAGTGACTCATCAATCACCCGCCACAGAACAGCTTCCAAAGTGTCTCTTACAATGACAATTAGACTGTCAACTCTATGAAAACTCTATTTTACTATTTGCTATGGCTGTTATCCTGAAACTGCTCCTTTGGCATAAAACCCTATCATTACAATGTTTGCAGATTTTTTTTTAAAAAAGTGTTTTGTGCTATACCAATACTATTTCCAAATAAACATGAATAGCAGCAAACTGTCTTTTCTCCATGTGGGGCAGTCTTATTGTTATTTTTTAAATAACAAAGGCATTATGCATTCCAGACTAATAGAGCAGAGCTGTGCAATGAAAGAAAATGACATCACACATGAAGTTGCAACATTCAAGTCCAGTAGCACCTTAAAGACCAACAAGATTTCCAGGGTATAAGCTTTGAAGAGTCAAGCACCCTTCATCAGAGCTTGACTCTCAAAAATTTATATCCTAGAAATCTTGTTGGTCTTTAAGGTGCTACTGGACTTGAATCTTGCTCTTCTACTACAGACCAATGTGGCTACCTACTTGAAACTATACACATGAGGTTGTGGAGATGGCTGTAAAGGTGGGACCTGAGTTTGACAAGCCCCATGTAACCTTACATCAGAATGATATTTAACATGTGAATTATCTGCACTACACATCACAATGGAAAATTGTAAGACCTGTGAACCCTAATTTTGGATTTTAGTTTAGAAGAGCGATTGAGAAATCCAAATGACCTGCAGTTCTGAAATCTCTCTCTCTTTTGTTATGTCCAAACACATTCTAATATTTGTATGCTCAAAAATACCTTGCAGCAATAAAGGTGCCCCCCCTCAAAATCACAGCATTCTTCCAGCATACTTTACTGATATAAAGAATTATGACCACAGAAAGGCCTCTCTACACAAGACCTCTTACACAGGGACACTCAAGTGTAGAGACATGCAATGTTAGCCAGGAAGGGCAGTTTAAAAAGACAGAGTCTGTGGAGATCGCTCCTCAGAGGGTTTGTCAATTTCATCTCCCCCGCTAAGGTTTTGTCAATTTCACCTCCACTTTTGGGAGGTGAAGATGAAATTAACAAATGCTTTGAGGAGCGATCTCCCTGGCTCTGTCTTTTAAAACGACGCTTCCTGGCTAACATTGCAGCTGCTTCCACACACAGTGGATAATCCACTTTCAATACTCTTTAGTGAACATTTGGAACTGCTTTTCCATGCGTGGAACAAAAAATCCTCTTCCAAAGGATTGCTAAAGTGCATTGAAAGTGCATTATTCAATGTGTGTGGAAATGGCCTCTATCTCCCTACACTTGAGCATCCCCGTGTAAGATGTATAATGTAGAGAGACTCTCAGGCATGCCTAGATATCCTGCTCTTGCATTTTTAGAAAGCCACTTCAATGGGACTTCATACAGTGAAAGCGTTTGCTCTTGTGCCTATAGGTCCATTGAAGATTTGTCCAGTGTCATATTCCACTGCACAAGACTGGAGGCTCAGCACAAAAAATTTCTGAAGACTACTATATCAGATCAGATCAGATCAGATCAGATCAGGATAAACTAGTATTGCTACTTGCAGATAGGGATAAATTCATTCCTATTTTAATGACAAGATTTGTTGCCGTTGTCATAAAGATAAAGATGCATATGAGGCATGTCGACCTGCATGCTAATTGCTCCACTCTGGGTCGTTAGCCATTGGATTGTAAGGTGTATTATCAAGGATTTATTTTGGGGTATTATAAACCATCATTATGTATTTTAATTTCTTCTATGAAAAATTTGTGGAAATTTCATGTTCTCATTTTGATTGAATTGTTGTGTTGTCGATATGTCTTATTTGCTGATGCAAAAGAGACTGATTGACTGACCTTCTCAGACCACTGTCACAGGGATGGGTAAGTATTATTTTTAACTAAACAAGGCCAATGAACTTTTACAGATAGTTATTTATTGAGATAGTTATACCCTAGCTTTTCCCCAAAGGGTGGGGGGGGGGGACCCAAAGTGGCTTGGTCACTGTTGTGAGGATAAAATGATGAGGAGGAGATAGTGGCGGTCTGGCTCCTTGGTGCTCCTCCACTCTCAGATTTTATCTCCCCATTATCTACCCCACATCTGCTCCCATTCTTTCCTGAACTTCTGCCCTCCCATACCCACCATTTTCCCTTTAGCGTTATTAGTGTGAGAAACACACTGGCCCCTTTCTCCAATCCCAAAGTCAGAGAGAGGGTGGGGAAACCCATTTCTTAACATTCAAAACCTTTGTCACTCTAAGTATGACACAAGTAGAAAGTTGGGAACTGGCAAAGATGGGTACATTGAAAGTTCATGTATACTTACAAGTGTTCTGCTGAATCTACATCCAAGTGTTTGTCTTTTCCATTTGGTATACTGTGATCAATAACTATTGTTTCAGTATTGGCTAAACAAAACCCATTAGAGCGCATGATTTCTGGGGAAGGAGGAAAGAACAGATTAGATCCAGAAAGTCAGACAGAACAGAGCACTCTCTAACAGATGATCAAACAGGATACAACATATTGAGTCAGAAGCTCATTCTTTTTAAAAGACCAAATCCATATATTTTCTTACAAGCATCTCTACTCATCAGGGAAGACTTGGCAACAGCAAATTTGAGAAGTCTATTTTGAAGAGGGCTCAAGTCCAATTCAGCTTCCACTGAAATGACAGACCTATTTTAATTAGCTTGAAATAAAATTAAACAGGATTCCAATAGAACGTTAAAGACTACCAACAATGAGTAAGTCAGAGATCACTTCCCCATATACACAGGAGAACACATCCATTAGGCCTGGTTAAATAACCAGCAGATAGGGTAAGAGAGCGTTACAAAGAGAGGTCAGTGAAAATAAAGGCCATCAAATGGCTATAAACAAAATCTAGGGTTGGGAGTGTCTCATATCATCTCTGAATGAATTGATTACTACTCAGACTAAAGAAGCTACATTGTGGAATTATCTTCAAAAGAAAAGAATCACGTGGTCACATCTAACAGTTTTCTTACTATTGCAACACAATAGTAAGATAAACACCCTTGAACAAACTGAAAGGAAAAGATGGTGGGTGGGTTGGGTAAGCAGTTACAGCCTTTCTCACACGTGAGGTCTGCAGCCATTTCTAAATCCAGTTAAACATCAGCAACTTAACTTTTTGTTACCTTGAATTTAATCTATATAATGGTTCAGCACTGTTCAAAACCACTTCAAAGGTTATGTCACTCATAGCCCACATGAACTAAACCAAGATTCATTAAAACAAACTTCATTCGCACAGACGTCATTCACATTCACACGATGATTTGAACCTGTAGCAGCTGTGCAGACTTTCAGATACACCACCTCTAGCTGTATGACTAGCACATCGATTGAGCCTGAACCAGCATTTCTGACCACACTGCATCACTCAAGAGGCTTCAGTTGCAGTGGAACAAGAAATGCCAGTCTGGGTAGGGCTTGGCACCTGCTGGGCAGCAGCAGAAGGTTCTCATGCACAGTCAGCTCAGAACCACAGCAGTACAGTGGAAGTAATCTCACAGCCACGGCTGCCACAGGTTCAAAAGATCATATGAATGATCTTGAAAGACTCTTGACAACACTTGGTCCAATTGCACAGGGTACAGAAAGGCTCAATTCACAAGTTCTTATTTTTGTATATTCTGACAATTTGCTTTATACTGTAAAAGCAAGTCTGGTGCAGTGATCAGGAGTGTTGGACAAGGATATGGGAGAGCCAGGTTCAAATCCCCACTCTGCCATGGAAGCTCACTGGATGTCCTTCGGCCAGTCACATCATACTCTTAGCCTAACCTACATCACAGCATTGTTGTGAGGATAAATTGGGAGAGGAGAACAATACAAGCCACTTTGTGTTCCCACTGGGAAGAGGATGGAGTATAAATTAAGTAAAAAAATAAAATAAACGTGAATTTATGAAGAGGGTTCCTTGAGGCTCTCTGGATGACAGACTACCACTGGATGACATGTAACACTTGGATTTTCTGAACTCCAATAATCTGAACTCTGAACTATATTTTAATAGTTATTATCCTTCAATTGTTTGAAATGTATGTATTATATATTTGCATCATTAAAACATAGTTTATATATTGTTGACTTTTGACTTGCTGTCTGCCATGGTTTACTCATACTCTGACAAGTATAGTCAGAGTTATGCAAACTTCCCATTGCTCAGTAGCTCTAGCATCTTGAAAAGACTATTTGGGAAAATGGATTTTCAGTGAGGGAAAATGGTAATAAAAGGCCCGTCCTTGTCCCTTACGTCCTTGTGCAAAAACAACAGAGAATTTCTCTAATTAGGTAGAGCAATTCAGAGTCAGAACTTTGAGTCTGTGAAGCCCTAAAGATTTTGCTCAATGTGTCAAACTGACCTGACTATAACTTAAAACTTTACTATTTTCATTTCAACAACATCTTTTCATTATACTTCATTCAGACTTAATTGGAAGAATTACTCTGATTTTCAATCTGTTTTTTGTTTGTTCCAGGTTGAGCAGAACACATGCATTTTTAGTTTTTTATCAATCCTTCCCCACCCCCCCCACCTCCTGCTGTCCTCTGCTTAAAGTGTGAGTCATGTTCCACAACAAAAGATTGCAGGGCAGAATAAGAGTTCCATCTGAGACTTAAATTTGTATCCCTCTGGGAGGCCTGATTTGTTTCCCTCTTTAGTCTGAAGCGTGGCAGTGGCAAGAACAGAATTTTCTATAGTGAATTTGCTCCCCCTTGAAGACAAAAGTTGTTGCTGCAGATCCTATATGAAATGTGAGCAGAATACTAGAATGTATTCTTTCCTCTTGAAACCTTTTCATGTGACTCACAACCAGAGATTTTCTCTTCCAAGGTCAAAAGTTATCTTAACAGTTAACTTCAATTTCATCTATTCTAGTAAAACCACTGGGCAATTTTACCCTGCCAGGTTCTGAATAAGATTTTAAGTGATCACATGAGGATGGAAAAGGAATAAATACAAACACAATCATTAAAGTAACACAATCCTGTTCATATGAAAGGCTTGAGTAACAGCGAAAAGATACAGATATGCAAAGATTGTAAAAAAAAGAAGAAGATACATTTATTACATCTTATTTCATCCTGTCCCGATGCAGCTCTGAGCACAGTATCTCCGCCTCCAAAATTTTATCTTTCCAACAACCCTGTGAGGTGGCTGGAAAGATATTTCTGTCCCTGAGGTCACCCAATAAACTTCATGGCTCCCTGGGTCAAAGTCCAACACGTTATTACACTGCATTCCTCGAAAGAGGTACAACCCTCTCAGTTTATACAGGATGCCTGAAAAAGGAGGAAAAACAATCCATGTGGTGACATGGTTAATGCTGGGAAAGAACTAGGGAGACTCGTGTTGAGCTCACGAAGCTCACTGGGTAACCTTGAACTGGTTACTGTCTCTCAGGCTCTTACGGGAAAAACAAAATAGATGCAGGAAGAAACACGTAAGCCACCCAGAGCTCTTTGAAGGAAGAGTGTGATGCAAATGAGACCAGGCAAGGAAAGGGGTGTGTACCAGAACTGCACATGCCCAAACTTTCTACCTTCTGAGGAGAATAGTAAGGTCTGGTCTCTGAATGCAAGAGAATGAGGTGGTGGAATGGATTACATCGTTTTAGACTACGAGTTGAGATATCACTTCTGAATGCTATATACTTCTTTTAAAAAAAGGAGCTCTCTGAAAACAGAAAAATAGCGTATCAAGGAGAAAAATGCTGTGCTGGTTTTCTATTTGCAGGGAGTTTTAAACATTTTTTTTTAACATACAAAAACATGATTCCCCTCCACACATGCTTACAGTACGAGGATGCATTCTTCCACTTCATTCTGCTGCTCACACACACCAAGCCTGAGGGAGCTTTTTGAGAAAACAAGGGGACAGACAATAGGTAGGTCTTGAACAATTTGATACAGGCCAGTGAGAAGTTTTTAAGAAGGTCCCTGGAGTTTTATTTTGCATGTCAGAGTGTTCTTGCTGAGTTGTCAAATAGTTTTATGCTGTGACAGGATCCTACTTTGGGGGATTCAAAAAGGATCCACAGAAGATATCATAAGGATATCAAGTATGAACTCAGGAACTTTGGACCATGAAAAGAGTATCCAGGCAACTGTTTAAAACAGAAACACTGCAGGGGAAATGTTCATTGTGCTAGCTATCCAGAATTTCTGAGGAATGTTGCAGGAGAACTGAGTAAACAACGCTCTGATCAAAAGCACCAAGTGGAATGAAGTGCAGACTTCACTAGCAATTCTGAAAGATCCTGGAGCTTTGAAACAGGAATTTATTGACAAATCTGCTCCGTGCTTTGTAAACAGAATGTAAAATTCCTGTGTTTGGGCACCTCAATGGATCAGCATGAAAACTGCATTCTTCATGGCTGGTTCATTTCTGTGGCTCAGAATGACAGATGCGGAGAATAGTCTGCAGTAAACAGTATTGACCGTCCTAATTCTTGGGTGCTTCTTAAAGCTCTTGAAAACTCCATTAAGTTTAATAGAATAGCGATCTTTATACAGTATGAGGCGTTTACCTGATCAAGAGGGAATTAAAGAGCAAAGGAATGAAAAGAGGTGTGAACAGTTGGGTATTTCAAGAACCAAAATAGCAAGATTCAGTATAAAAAATGTGATAATAGGCAGGGATATTTGAAAGCATGAGCGTCACGACTACGGGGCCCCTCTGTCTCAACCCAACTAAGGGGAGGAGGCACACGCTGCCCAGTAGTCCCGTGTCACACAAAATTACGAACCGGCAAAGGGAGAAAGTCTCACAATTGCCCAGGTAGGCTGCCACCAGCCTTTTTTAACTATCCCAAGGCAAAAGAGAAAAGGGGGAAAGCTCCAAAGCCTATAAGGGAATTGGGGCTTTTTTTCAGGGGGAACGCAGGGGAACGGAGTTCCGGAACCTCTTGAAAATGGTCACATGGCTGGTGGCCCCGCCCCCTGATCAGACAGAGGGGAGTTTAGACTGCCCTCTAACAGCATGGAGGGCAATCTCAACTCCCCTCTGTCTGGAGATCAGGGGGCGGGGCCACCAGCCACGTGACCATTTTCTCCAATGGCAACCTGCTGAGTTCCACCACCTCTTTTCCCAGAAAAAAAGCCCTGAAAGGAATTAACAAACAAAAGTCTGCCTTGCAAAAGCGGTTTGCAAGCAGAGTTCACAAAGCAAAATGTTATTTTAGGTAGGTGGTTCATGAGCATTCACCAAGTGAGCTCAACAAATGATTTTATAGCTTTGAGGCTTCAGAGTTACAAAACCCACACAAAAGGAAAGTTTAATTATTTTATTAAGGTGCATCTAAAACCACAAGGCAGAATGTGAGGGAATAAAACAAAAAAGCCTAAAGCAGTAAGTGCTATCTAATACATACCACAGTAGTTCATCAAAGGCAAATCAAGTTGGTATCAAAGGTATAAAAGCCACAGCTTTGGTCAAGAGTCAAAGTAGTTAGGCAGCATAGCAAGTCAAAGATGGGTGCCTCAGCATCCATCTAGGTCGAGCCAGAAATGAAGCAGGGGGCAAGTCTGTTTCTGAAACCCACCATGAACTCAGACTCCATGTTTCAGTAACCAAATTTATGCCAGTTGAGACCAGAGTGATGCAGGCCTGGGACTGCCAATCAGGTCGCAACTGCTGACATGCGGAAGTGGGCGTGTGACATGGCTGCAGTCCTTGGCACAGACCCCAGTCCTGCAGGTGCAAATTGTTAGTCAGTTAACTCAGGAGGACTCAGCTATGGAGGCTTGACTAGGTAACCAGCTAGACTGTCTTATCTTATCTTCAAGGACAGAGGCTGCAAAAATGAAAGCAACTTTATTAGCAGAGAGAAACGAAGAGGCCTCTCAAGGGGGAGAGCAAGGGGGGGGTGGAGAAGAAAAAAAACTCTCCTAGCAAGAGGCAGAAAAGGCTCTGAACTAAAGTCTCAAAAAAGAGCTGTGTGTACAAATTAAAGCATAGCATTTTTCCTTTACAATGAGACATTAGTGGAAAGTGTTACTACCTCATCATCATAGTTGCCTATCATTTGCAGTAGAATCAGCACAGAAAACTGGACTGCACTCCCTCCCAGACAACATGTCTGCAATGGTAAACCATTTCACTCTCTCTCACACACAGAAATTTACAGAATAGTGTGAAATAAAGCACTGAATATCATTTCAAGAAATAAAATACGAATAGAGTAACTATAATTTCAAGAAATTATTTATTTACTTAATTTATACCCTGCATTTCTCCCCAATGGGAACCAAAACATTGTTCTCCTCCCTTCCATTTTATCCTCACAACAACCCTCTGAGGTAGGTTAGGCTGAGACAATGTAACTAGCTCCAAGTCACCCAACATGCTTCCATGGAAGAGTAATTTCAACCTGGGACTCCTAGACTCTCTCTACTGAAAGCAACTCTCTTTTAGCCGATACAATTGAGCTGGGGAGGAGATACAAGAACTATTCATTACGGTAGCATTTGCTGCAGTCATGTTGCTTAATCTTACCTGATATTTTAACTGGGCTTTGAAAAGTTGGTTGAATTTTATGGACGTTGTCATTTTTTAACACCTGGTCTAAAGGAGATCTTTCAAAGAAGGTGAGGACAACTTCAGATCTGGAGTACTGGGAGGAAGATTAAAGAGACAATTATGACTAAAGAAAAACCTCTCCAGGATTGAATTTTTGGGATCAGATTAGGCATGATAAATAACAGCACTACATGATGAAATTGGAACTGTCTCACAATGAAATCCTAAACACAATTACACCCTTCCAAGCCCATTGCTTTCCATGTGCTCATACGCAATATACTTATACTCATTCTATAATATAATAATAACATTCAATTTACATACCACCCTTCAGGACAACTTAATGACCACTTAGAGCGGTTTACAAAGTATGTTACCATTGTATTGTCGAAGGCTTTCACGGCTGGAGAACGATGGTTGTTGTGGGTTTTCCGGGCTGTATTGCCGTGGTCTTGGCATTGTAGTTCCTGACGTTTCGCCAGCAGCTGTGGCTGGCATCTTCAGAGGTGTAGCACCAAAAGACAGAGATCTCTCAGTGTCTGAGAGATCTCTGTCTTTTGGTGCTACACCTCTGAAGATGCCAGCCACAGCTGCTGGCGAAACGTCAGGAACTACAATGCCAAGACCACGGCAATACAGCCCGGAAAACCCACAACAACCATCGTTCTCCAGCCGTGAAAGCCTTCGACAATACAATGGTAACATACTTTGTAAACCGCTCTAAGTGGTCTGAGAGATCTCTGTGTCTGAGAGATCTCTGTCTTTTGGTGCTACACCTCTGAAGATGCCAGCCACAGCTGCTGGCGAAACGTCAGGAACTACAATGCCAAGACCACGGCAATACAGCCTGGAAAACCCACAACAACTATGTTACCATTATCCCCACAACAAAACACCCTGTGAGGTGGGTGTGGCTGAGAAACCTCCAGAGAGCTGTGACTAGCCCAAGGTCACCCAGCTGGCTTCAAGTGGAGGAGTGGGGAATCAAACCCGGCTCTCCAGATTAGAGTCCCGCACTCTTAACCACGCTCTCTATGCGATTTACAGTAGAATCCTAAATAAAGGCTGGGTGGAGCAGCTTTAAAAGCAAAACAGACATGTTAGGAAGAAATGCAGAACCTGACCTCTGCTTGCAGCTTGTCTCTGCAGGCACACTTTTCTTCTATAGAGCTCCAATACTGCAACGTGCTTAGCTGGGTGAAAAGCACTTGGGAGATAAAAGAAGGATTCTACAGCTCTTACTCATGTATACTTGTTGTTTTTAAAACTACATCCCTCCCTCCCAGCTCTTTCTATATGATTAATAGTGCCGTCATAAATGGGATTACACCCTTCTAAACGCATCCGCCTCAATGAACCTAGAAAGGTGTCACTCTGCTTCGGAGTGCATTATAAGGTAGTTCTGTGTTTAAACATATGAAACAGCTGCCTTCAAATGCCACTGTAAGACATACTGCTCCACAAAATAACATTTAGGATACGAAGTACAGACTTTACATCATTGCACACTGTGGCATTATATCTATATTGCAGGTGTATAGTTCTGCTGCTTTAGGCAGATAGTAATGATGCCAATATTTAGGGCCGTGGACACCTCTATTACCCAGGCTCCATACCATGTTGGGGTTCTTTGCTCCAGTGGAAGCAAAAATAGGATGTAGGAACCAACATCAACAACACTTCCAACTGAATACCCAGAACTGACAAGACGTCATGGCACTCTAGAAATTCCATAGAGATTTGGGGAATTCCTAGAATCCTATGGTGTCAATTCTTGGTACTCAAGTGGAACAGACCTTCCAAGTCCCCACCCTCCAATACTTCCACTGCTTGTCATTACTTGTCTGGCAATCCTAATCCTACATGACAGGCAGGCCACAGTGAAGATATATCACTCCTGTCAGCTGTTTAGTGGGTTAAATCTTACGGAGATGGTGGAAACATCCACCCAATTCCCAATGAACTTTTCTATATACTTCCTTGAGAAATGCAAAAGTTGTTGACTCCATTGAAATAAATGGAGAAACAGGCATGTAGGAGACCTCTAGTGATGAATATGGGAAATTGTTTCAAGCTTTGTATAGTACAAGTACTATACTGCTAGTGAATACCAGAAATGACTAACAGATCATGGGATGGTCACCATTTCTAATAACTTGGTCCTTCCCTTATGAAACTGGCTGTAACTCTAAAAGTTTCACACTTCAGCAAACCCAGCTACAGACATTTTGTAACACTTTCTGAAGAGCGCAATATCATTAAGCAACTGACTGAAAGAACGGTTGTGTGCTTTACTTTGTTACACCCTGTCATTTGCTACAGCCTCAACTGCTGAAAATAAACTTCGAAGTAATTGCTCTAAACAACGAGAGGCAGTATTTCTATAATTAGCCCCAATTGTTTTGAAATTCACACACAAATTACAACATACAGATAGTTATTCTAGAGAGAATATGGTTTATGGAACTGTTCCTTGTGGTCAATGACTTGACAGGCCAATGCTTATTCCTACCACAGACGGGCTGTTTTAGTGGTGGACCACATCCAAAATGTCCTAGTCTGACTGAACTGCAAATAATTCCAGGAGGGTAGCCATGTTATTTTGTTGCTGCAAAAAATAAAAAGGTCCTGTGGCACTTCAGAGACCAACAAAAAAAAATTCCAGCACAAACTTTCATGAAGGAATTCTCATTTCCTCATGAAAAGTTATGTGGGAATAAATTGTGTTAATCTCTGAAGTGCCACTGGACCTGTTTTATTTTGTTGAATTGTACTTTCTCTAGCAGACCATCAAATAGGGAGGGGAACGAGGCCGTGCTTCTCTGTCACTTTTGGGTGGGGAGGGGAATGCGCACAGTGTATTGTGTGTGTGTGTGTGTGTGTGTCTCACTCTCTCTCTGATTTCACTGGGGATAGGATCTGTCACACTGGTGATCTGTGATAGATGGGCAAATGTCCTGCTCCTTTCCATACACAACCAACTCCTTTTAAGACTGGTTGGACGGTGTGAAGAATAGATAACAGCCAATCATTGTCCATGGAACTTCAGAGGAACTTGATGGCTATAACCTCGGCTGACAGTTGCTCTTTGCATCTGTACAGATACATTTTAAGTGATCAGTATAAGCTGTGTGACACAATGACAAACAATTTCAAGGCTCTTTTCAAAACAACCTTTTAGCCCAAGGAAGGAAATAAACCAGAAATGGAGATATGGAGCCAACAAACTCCATATCTAGGGTCACCGGGCCCCTTTATCCTCTCAGCAGGAGGGGGGACCTGGCACCTTTCTTCTCCCCTTCAGGCCTCTGTTTGGGGCCCAAATTGGCTTGCAGGAGCGCTTCCAGGCCCTACATGATGATGTTACTCCTGGGAGTGATGTCATCACACTGCACTGGGAGCATGCTCGGGAGCCTGTTCCCCCGCCTTTTCTCCTTGCTGGCCAGGTGAGTGGTAGTGAGGGCAGAGGGTGGGGGCAGAGGGTGGGGGCAGAGGGTGGGAGCCGAGGATTTCCTACCCCCACTGGAAGATCTGACCGCCCTATCCATATCACCTTATTCTATCATCAATATATCTAACAGTCAATGTGGCCCCATCTGAGGATACTTAAATCCATGCATCAGGGACACTGCAAAACTAAAACTAAAAACAGAAGGATTTACCAAAAAAACCCCAAAAACCTGCTGGCTGTACAAGCCTCGTGGCTTAGCCCTACTGGCCTACTTCTTACCTTCCAAGGCATATTTATGATGTTCTTGAGAAGTTTCTCTACTTCATTAAGCCTGGCTTCTATGTCTTGAGACTCTTTAATTGTAATTAGTCCTAGAAATAAAGCAGAAAATCTGTGAGGTCGTTTAGCCAAAAACATTGACATTTTATATGGATGTAAACATTTTATTTTAGACATTTGTTTACAGGCGGTCACAGATGCCTGGGAGATAAACAAGTATATACATATTTTAAATATTTTAAAAAAATATTTTAAACGAATTAAAGTATAGCTTGTGGACAGTTTTTAAAATTAAAACTTATTAAGAGTTCAATCAAAAAATAAAAATGCCAATTCATTACAATATTTCTATCCTGCCTTTCCGTACAACAGACCTACAAACATAAAATCTCAGTAAAGTTAATGATCACATCAAGCATGTATTCAATTTCAGATAAGAAGAGTCAATAAAAATGACAAAGAGCAAGGAAGTTAACCAGAAGCAACGAGGAAAATTTGGAAATGGTTTATGATCCCCCAAAGCCCTGGATGTTTTAAGTTGTCTTGAGTGGTTGCCTGGAGTTTGCAATCAGGAGGCCAGGCCTTCCTTCCTAGAAAGGGATTCAAATGCCAACCCTTTGCAACAACAATTACATTCATTTCCAACCCCTTACTAGTCTACTGCTGCTTGGCCTGCAAGAAAGACCTAAGGATGTTTTCATACCTAGAGACTTCAAGCAGTTTCTGCTTCAATTGGGCCTTGCTTTTGCTTCAACTGGGCTTGTAGAGTAAATGAAAATTAACATGAGCCAGAACGTGCATTTGCATGACAAATTCTCCTTCACATGGAGGACAAGACAGGATCAAAGGTCTCCTATTCGAAAATGCCCTTCATGGGCTTCCACCATAAGCCTATGAAGCTTCAGCTTTATGGGATCTCCAAGGGAATGAAATTTTCACAAATATCAGCAGCCAACGAAAGGCCTTCTCTGTACTCCCTTCCCTGAACACGGCACACTGTGGCAACACCATTAACACCCTGCATTCATCTTAAAGACTGCCCTGCTCTAAGTTTCCACTCTTCCCCAAATAAAATCTGTGGGACAAGCTCTAGCCCCATGGAAATGCATATTCCCCCAACAAGAACCAACTTGGGACCAAAATAAAAACCCACACAATACCTTCTATTAGGACCATACAAAATAACACAACCTGTTGTGCAAGCATTCAAGTGCTCCAGAACTTAAGGTTGGGATGCACTGCCTTATGCCATCATCATTATATCTAATAATCAATATGGCCCATCTGAGGATATTTCAGGGCCATGGAGACACTGAGCCCTTATTTCTACAAACTTGGGGGTACCTAGGTTTGCAGGAAAATCCTAGGACTAAAGAAAGGGATTTATGAAAAAGAGAGAGAACATTCTAGAGGGAAAGAGAAGCTTTTCAAGAATGTCAAAAGATCTGTAAAAACGGCATATTGCATTGTAAGGAGGTTAAAAATATATCTGCTTTTAATAAAGAGAGACAGAATAAAGAAACATAGGACAGCAAACCTCTGATTATGCAGACTTAAATGGAGGAAAAAATACAAATAGAAAAAAAATCATCAATTGTAAAAAATGTTAAAATGTTAAACAATGTCAAAGTAAAGGAAAGCTGGTAATGATGTACTGGAATGTAAAATAGGTACAAAATATAAAGGATGATATAGTACAATGTTTATGATATAATACATACATTACAGTGTAAAGAAAATTGTTTAGTCTTTGTTTTAACAATGCAGAATGGTTATATATTAATAAAAATCTATTTTCCTATTTTAAACAAAACAAATAGAGGGAAAGGGAAGCTATTCAACAATGTTGAAAGATACTTATCAAACTTTCCTGTATTATACAAGATTGATTTTTAAGTATTGCTCTCCCCACCCTGGGTTTAAATAATGATGTGTAGAGTTTATCTCCAATTGGAAAAATGCCTCTTATGAGATGTGCATGAGGGACATGTTGAATCAACTGGTTCTGGCCACCAAATCTATTACCAAATACTTTCTTTACAACATTTTCACTAACTGTGCTTTAAATTTTTTTTTATTATAAGATGAAATGACAATGTTGTTCATAAGCAGGGACCAAGGAGAATTTGAGGAGTAAGGGTCATTCATTCCCCCTGGCCCCTGCCTCCTCCCCTCTTGCTCACCCCTACCTTCCAATTGCCAATTTTTCTCTCCTCCTAGTCATTGTTTCTTCTCTCCCCACTCCCGTGCTTTGCTCCTTGCTTCCGTTCTTTCTCTTGAGTCCAGGACAATTTATGCCACAATCATTCATGCCACAATCATCATACACTCTAACCACACTTGGAGGTTAGAGTGTAAGATGAGGAGCTGGGAGACTCATCTTCAAATCTCTACACTGCCATGGAAGCATGCCAGGTGACCTTGGGCCGGTCACACACACTCAGCCTAACCTGCCTCACAGGGTTGTTTTGAGTATAAAAAGGAGAGGAGAACAACGTAAGCCACATTGGGTCCCTGGAAGAGAAAAAGGTGAGGTATAAATAGGGTTGCCAACTCCAGGCTGGAAAATACCTGGAGATTTTGGAGTTAAACCTGGAGAGTGCAGGGTTTGGGGAGGAAAGGGACCTCAGCATGGTATAATGCCATAGAGTCTACCTTCCAAAGCAGCCCTTTTCTCCAGGTGAACTGATCTCTGTGGCCTGGAGATCAGTTGTAATTCCAGGAGCTCTCCAGCCACCACCTGGAGGCTATCAACCCTAGGTATAAATGAAGTAAAAAAAAATTAAATGAGTCTTTAGGTTCAATCATAGAATCATAAAAGTTGGAAGGGGCCATACAGACCATCTAGTCCAACCCCCTGCCCAGTGCAAGATCAGCCTAAAGCATCTCTGACAAATATTCATCCAGCCTCTTCTTGAAAACTGTCAGTGAAGGGGAGCTCACCACCTCCCTAGGCAGCTGGTTCTACTTTTGAACTACTCTGACCGTGAAAAAGTTCTTCCTAATATCCAGCCAGTACCTTTGTGCATGTAATTTAAGCCCTCTGCTGCCAACTGGAACAGCTCCCTGCCCTCCTCCAAATGACAGCCTTTCAAATACTTAAAGAGAGCAATCATGTCCCCCCTCAATCTCCTCTTCTCCAAACTAAACATTCCCAAGGCCCTCAGCCTTTCCTCGTAGGGCTCAGTCTTCCAGACCCCTGATCATCCTCGTCGCTCTCCTCTGCTCCCTCTCGATTTTGTTCACATCCTTTTTTAAAATAATACTCTTTTTCATTTACACAGCTATGTTTCTCATACATATTTTTGTTATTATTTGATATGTGCTAATTGCTCTTTAATATTAAAGAAGGTTGGCTAGAAATTCAGTCAGCAAAATCAAAAATGAATGTTTAGAAAACCGTGTGCAAAGGCGGATTTGTCAGATTAAAAAAATTCCATTCCATGGCCATCCTACAAGTTATCCAGTAGAGGGTGCCAGAGCTCCAAGATTCTCCCATCAAAAACGAAGCACTAGTCTCTCTCAAAGTTGCGCATTCCTGCAGGATGAAAATGTCATCCGTTTTGCCAAAAAGCTTCCTTTGCCAGGACTCTTGGACTTCATATGACTCATTTTTTCTCACAGTGAAGCATTTCTTTACTGCATGGATAAGTATCAATCCTATAAACAAACAAACAAACGTGGCCAAAAATATTACGTCTCAGCACCCTCCAAAGGGCCCTATATCCCCCAAAGCAATCTCTCCTCTTGTTCCCAGAACTACAAGTTCTTTGGGAAGAGAGAACGAAAGTTAGTTTGTTATGCTATCCTTTGTTATCCTTGCAAAAAAGTGAAGCTGGTGGGAGCAAAGAACCCCCTTAAAATAATGCAACAAAAAAGGGAACAAATGTTACTTAATTGGAATATATGAATATTTATATTTAAAGAAGAAATGTCCAACGGGTAGGAATAATATCTGAACAATGTTACCAAAAGCTATTTAAACACTCATAATTGCCACCATTATACTGCAAGCATCAGTAAGGTGGTTGGCTCATGCGAAAGCACGAATGCACTAAACCCAGATTTCTGCATACTTAGGGGGAATGCAGGTATGCAGAACATACTGATTTTGTAAATTAACCAAATGGAAATTTAAAAAAAAATCCCCCAAAGAGCCTAAATAGGACTGAACATGCTCTAGGAAGTACATAATGTTTACAACAGTTGGGAATCAGTTAAATACAATTCATTTGGAGGTGGTCCAAGAGCTTGTAATATGCAATTTTGGCTTGGCACATACAAGGGCTCAGCTGCAAGCAAGGAAATACATGCACTCTAGAGAATGTTGCCTCACCTTTCTTACATTCTTGCTACACGAAAGAAATTTCTGAGAAGCAACGGCTCCCAGACTCATCTGGGGGACTGGATTGCGGGCGTTGCGGGGGAGGCGAGTGGGGAGCTGGCATGGTGGCCGCCATGTTGTGGAGGGGTGGGGAAAGGCCAGGGGTCATGCCCAGGTTCATCCGGTGCAGCCCCAGGCCTGGGAAGCTGGCCCCCGCCCTTCAGCACTTGGCCCATGGCGGCATCCCGCCCAGCCCTCCCTTTCGTCACAACTTTGAAGTGAGTAGGCTGCATATTGGGCATTGGGCACTGATCCGTTTAGGGGGAAACAGGGCCCTCAGGCTTAGTTTCCCTATTATGGGGATCGCCATAAGGGGTCTGGGGAGTGAGGAATGGCTGGTGCATGCCCAGTCGGGGGCTGTCAGTCCACCTCACTCCCAGGTGGCAGGGGATGGGTCACAGAGGGGTGTACACCCACGTGGCATCCCACTGACTGTCATCCCATGGTTCCCCCCCTCAGCACGGGTCTGAGGGGGCGTGTGGGTCATCGGCTTGGCAGACGGGTCAGCCGATGCTCGGATCTGTGCCCTATGTGCAACTTTGCTCCCTGAGCTGTAATCTCAATAAAGTTGTGGCCTCTTTACCTCCAGCACTGTGTCTGTGTGTTTTGTCGCCGTGCCTCCTCTCCACTCTCCTCCCCCACTCAGTACTCGCCTGCAAACCAAGCTATACTATTTCCTGTGGGCACCAAAATGAGATTACAGTTCTTATACCTGGTGTTTGAAATGAGAGTTAAGTGCCATTTTTTACACTGGATATGACTTCCAGTCCTCTAAAGCCCATGAATATATAATAATTACAGAGGTATAAGTAATTATGTTGTAATGTCAACTCAGCAGGCTTAACTTGAGTTTACTATGGCCCCTCATTATCCCTTGATGACAAGAAACATTAGTTAGCTCCACAAGCCCTTTCCCAAGCCCTCACCAGGCATCACCCATGTACTTTTAATCTGATCTTATTCTTACATTTATTCTTCCATCATGTAGCTCAAGGCAGCGTACAGGAAGTTCCAGGTCTACCATCAGACCCAAACCAGCAAGGCTGCTGTATCATGTAACCTCAGATCACCCTAATTGACTTCAATGGACTTGGAAGGGCGTGACTCTTCTTAGGATTATGTTGAATTAGAATGCTTGGATTATGTGCTTGCCCAGCCATGTTCACAGAACTGCATTATAGTGATGTTGGGGAGGGAAGGCAGCATGGTATAGCCTGATCTCATCAAATCTCAGAAGCTAAGCAGGGTCAGTACTCGGATGGGAGACTCCCAAGGAAGACTCTGCAGAAGAAGGCAAGGGCAAACCACCTCTGCTTCTCACTTGCCTTGACAGCCCCTTGTTGGGGTCACCATAAGTCGATTGTGAGTAGATGGCACATACATACATATAGTGATGTTGACGCAACGTGATTTTATATTTACTTCTGTATCCTCCCCTTCCTCCAAGGAGCTGAGGATAGCGTACACGGTTCTTGTTTGCCCTCCATTTCATCCTCATAACAACCCTGTGATAGGCTGAAAGACTGTGACTGGCCCAAGTCAGAGAGCTTGGAGTGTTAAAGAGTGTCAGACTAGGATGTGAGAGGCCCGGGTTCAAATTCCCACTCTGCCATGGAAGCTCACAGGGTGACCTTCGGCCAGTCACACCCTCTCCACCTAACCCAACTCACAAAGTTGTTGTTATGATAAAATGGAGAGGCAGAGAACAATGTGAGCTGCTTTGGGTCCCCAGTGGGGAGAAAAGAGAGGTGTAAATAAATAAATCCGTTCTCACTGCTATCAAAGACCAGGTATAACACTGAAAAAAATAGTCTACCCCACTAAAGTTTATGATTATGTGCTAGTTTACCATGAACTTCATAAATCCAAAATTTCATTCATTCCAACTCTGCTGCTGCTGCTGTAGCAGAGCAGTTAAGTGGTTCAGCTGTGAATCAGCACGCCGCTGGTTTGAGTCCCACTACTGCCGTGAACTCAGTAGGTGGCCTTGGATAAGCTACTCCTCTCAGCCCCAGCTCCCCAGCTGTATTGTGAGGATAATAATAACACTAACTTGTTCACTGCTCTGGGTGAGGCACTAATCTGTCTAGAAGAGCAGTATATAAACGCAGTAGTAGTTGTAGTAGCTGTAGTTGTTATTATTATCAGTGCTCAGACTCTTCTGCTCTGGGACTATACCTGGAACATTCATTGGCATAAAGGAATTTGGATACGTTGACATAGTGTCAGCTTCAGGAATTAATACTGAATGCATGACTATCAGGCAAACAAATCTATAATAATAATAATATTTGATTTATATACTGCCCTTCAAGACAACTTAATGCCCACTCAGTGCAGTTTACAAAGTGTGTTATTTTCCTCATGACAATCACCCTGCGCTATCACAATCACAGTGGGGCTGAGAGAGCTCTGAGAAGCTGTGACTGACCCAAGGTCACCCAGCCCGCTTCAAGTGGAGGAGTGGGGAATCAAATCCAGTGAAAGTTTGACTACTTGTTTCCTCTTCAAATTTGGATCCACCAAGAGGTAAGGGATGAAATAAAACTATTGTAATGTTTGAAATTTCATGCTCTGCAACAGTTTAGGGGTACACTTGTACCTAGAATCCCAAATAGCGGAAGTTCATTCCCACAGTTACTTCAGCATTGAAGTACTTCTTGTATGCACTGTTAACTCTGTTTATTCCCCATCAAATCTGTGATGAAATCAGCATAGAAATCAATACTGGTTACTGCTATTTGACATCAGGGTGAACAAATCCTTAGCTAACTATAATCACAGACAGGCACTTACTTCAAAGTCTCTTTCCAACATCGGATGCTTCCGTGCTTGGATAAAGTTATATATTATGTGATCAGACAAAATTTGGTTTTGACCATATTCATTTCATTTTCAGGTGTGCATGGATCCTAATCCATATCAGATCCCCATCCAAAGAGAGCATTATTTGACCCAGAAGGTGTTAGGGCCACTTCAGCTGTTACTAGCTTACTGCCACGGCAATTCCTTCCATTTAGGAAGTTTCTAATTACAGAGAGGGAAAAAATGGGCGGTCCTAAAAAGGATTACTCCAGTCTAAGCCCAATGAAATCAATTGGCTTAAACCAAAGTTACTCTTTTTAGGATTGCACTGTAAAACAATTATGTCATAAAATAAACCAATACATGGAAAGAGGTTGGATGTAGGCACATTACTTCAAAGCAAAATCCAAACCAAAAAAAGCCATATTTTAGGACCAACCAAAATTACACAACTCTTTAATGGGGAAAAATTTGGAGTAATTATTTAAGAGTATAAAAGCCATACACAGTTCTCATCTGAGAGACTTCTCTTTCAGTATGAGAAAGCAGATGGTGATTGATTGGAAGGATTGAGAACCAACCCCAAAGGGGGGGAGGCAGGGACAAATCCCAACCAGCAACCAGATCACAGCAGAATTTATATATCTTGCTGTCTTAGTTCAGACTTGCAACAGCATCTGCCTAACACCTGCAGCGAGTAAGGATTGCCTCCAGGGAACCAAGCATGAAAGCTTTCAACGATTAGATCATTTTGTTGTCATTTATTTAGAGCAGGGATTGATAGGTTTGTGTGGACAGGTGAGCTAACAAAAATGTATGACATAATAACTTTTGTGGACTTACTTGTGCCAAAGTTGGTGGAAAAGGTACATTCAGGATTCAGCTGATCTCGTGACAATGTAAAATTGGCTACTCAGCAATTCATTAGAAAATATATTGTGACAAACGGAGTCTTTATTGTTTGAACTGTGCAGCAATAAGGGCCTATACCATATTAAAAAACCCCACTTAAATGAGATCAATGCAGCCCAAACCCATACTTTAGGTTAGATCATTAAAAAGTCAGATCTTTTATTTACCAGACAAGCTTTGTTAATGAACTGTTGACAATGCCCACAATAAAAGGTGCCACCTTTGATGTAGAGTATTAATCTTCGCTGCTGCAGCATAGCAACTGCAGCTGTTCTCTTTAGAAACTGATTTGCTCCAGCAAAGTTAAAGGCGGCGGCGGCGGCAGGGGGGGGGCAAGTAAACCAGCATAATAATAGGTCTATACAGATAACAGGCTATGTGCGTATGTAATGTACACATACCAGTTTGTGGTAATTACAGCACATTTCAGAGGAACATGTTAACTGGGAGCAGGTTATCTGGGTAGAAAGGAAGGGCAAGTGTACTTTCTATTTTTGCATGGTTGGTGCAACATTGAAAAAAGAACTTGCATAGCAGAATTGTGCAAACTCTGGACACAGAAATGATGTGCACAGTTCTTCCATGCAAGTTTCTTCCTGAGGATTATATTAGTCATGGGAAAACAGGAAATGTAACTCACATGCTTTCCTTCTTCCCCTGTGTAGCATGCATTGCAAGTCTGAGATGCAAGAATAAGCAATCAAAAGCTTGGGCTCCCCCACCCACTTGCGGTATAAATAGGGACAAGACAACAAAATAGAGATGACACAGTGCAGGGTTGGAAACGGTGCATGACCAAGTGTGCTGGACTTTCATTTTAAATGAAAGCTTTTACAGCCCTAATTGCATTCAGCTTCATAAACAAAACTGAGATTCAGTTTACTGTTATAGAACTGTGACATTTGAGACAGCAACTTGCACAAGGGAAGTTAGTAAGTTTACTGGCTAAACAGGCTCTTAATACCTGCAAGCCAATCCGGGTTCCAATTCTCACAGCCCCAGCAGCTTCATTTTGTTAAAGGGGAAAAGGTTTGTCCAAAAGATTTTAAAACTACACAAAATATGTAGCTCTAACCTTAAAAACAAGGAACATTGCACTATAGAATTTCAACACTTTGAAAGCAATCTGGAGGAACAGGCTGCTGGGATAAGCAGCCTAGAAAAGAATGAAAGGAGACTGAACTTTGAAAGAAAAATATTGATCACTGCTACATGATACACACTATAAAATGTGCCTATAAAAGGCTTGGCAGCTGTTACATTCATGCCCATTCTGGGAGCAATTCTGAATTTTAACACTGTTGTTAGGTTTCTCAACAAGGATGATACAAACACGCAAGGGACTACTAAGATGTACAAATGGTACACATTTGCCTGAAGCAAACTCTATTCCCAGGAATAAAGCTGCCACAAGCAGCATTTGAGTCTTTGAACAATGACATTAGAGTGACTTTGACCAGCTAATTAGGGTTGTTAATTGAAAGCCTGGTCAAGAGGCCTGCTGCTTAATAGTAATTATAAAGCTTAAGTCGTGGACTTGGTCATGCCTATCAAGACTTGGATGTGTCACCTATCAAAATATGCAGCAACACAAACAATGACCATGAAAATGGGCTTCTCTTTGGGCAACATTACATCTTACGCCTAACAAGCATGCCTAAACAATTGATGATTCTATATGCTCTATCCTCCATGCTATGTTCCACATAATAAACCTAATTTTGAACTTAATCCAAGAGTGCAGATCAAAATAACCAAACTTTGGGACTGTATACAGATAGGGTCGATTTTCCTACAAACCCCGAGCCACCCCTAGATTTGCAGTAAATACAATTTTTTTTAAAAAAATGAGAGGATGAAGTAAAACAAAACATTGTTGCCTAGATAATCCAAAATGGCTGCCAGGTTCATTTTGAAGCTTGAGGAGGTAGCTGTGTTGGGGGAGGGAAGCAGGTAACTGCACACATAAAGGACAAGTGGAGGGGGCAGAAGCCACCTTGAACCTTGAGGAAAGATGAGGCTAAAATGTTTAAACTAACAAACTGAAGCTGGAGAGTGAAAAGAAAAATTGAACAAAAGTGGAGAGGAAATGGGGCAGGAAGGAAGCAGAAAAAGGGAGAAGCCACAGGAACAGCTGGAGGGGGGATAAAAGAAGAGTAGATGGGAAGGTGGAAGACAACAGGGATGAGAAAAGTAGGTGGAAAGAAAGGAAGGCATCAGGGAAAGTGCACTGTTGGAGGAAGGAAAAGAGATAGTGCTAGGAGGGATATCAAGAAGGATGATATTTCTCCCCTCACCACATTACAAGCCTTGACCATACATTTCTGATCAATTCTGATACCTTCTTCCATCAGCCGTGCCTCTTTCTACCTTCCCTCTTGTATTTGGATGCTATTGGAAAGTGGGTTTCCCCCCTGCTTCCCTAGAGCATGAAGATCATTCTATGCATCTCCTGAGTCTTCCTTGTCTAAACTCTCCCACATGTGTTTTGCTGTGATGCGTGAAACAAAAAAAGATGGTAATTTAAAGAACCAGACACATTGTTATAATGTCATAACATAATAATGTCAATTGCTTTTTTTACAACCCCCCCAAAGTCCTCCATTGCCCTGGGGGGGGGGGGTGGCCACTATGAGGAACTGAGGGATAGAAAATGGGAGAACTATGTGGAATTGTATAAGTTGTATAAGCAGCTTCAGCAAAAGCAGGGAAACCATATAAACCCACCTCTATGTAGAAAATACCTTACAGTAAATCAGAAGTTCCCAACCTTTTTGAGCTTGCAGACACATTTGGAATTTTGACACAACATGGTGGCCGCAGCAACAAAATTGCTGCCACAAAATGACTGCTGCAGAGTAGAGATGGGCACGAACAGCAATACGAACAAAAAAAAAGCCATGAACAACCCAATCCGCTGTTCGCGAGCAAGCTGTTCATGAGGCCCTGTTCTCGGCAAACGTGTTCATTCCAAGCCCTCTCCGTGGCGTTTGTCAGCCGTTCATAAAGCCAGACAGTCTGGCACCTTTCAATCAATTCCCCTGGCAACATAGCCATGGACTGTCTGAATTCTGTCTGAACGCCTTCTGGCTTTCCTTCTGGCTTGTAACCCCTCAAAGTAGCTTCCAGCAGACAGTCCAGTTTTTGCCACTGTGAAGAGAAAATGACATGAAAGGGGGAGACCCATGGACTCTCCTTTCCCCGGCTTAAGTTCAGCTAAGTCCCAAGGGGGCCGTTCTGGCTCCCGCGAACCTCCAACTATGAACATGTTCATGAACATATCATGTCCGTCGATGTTCATGAATCCCTGTTCGTGGATGGCAACGAACAATGAACATCGTGTTTGGGGTTTTTTTCCTGTTCGTACCCATCTCTACTGCAGAGATGGAGCCGGTCAGCTTACCTTCAGTCACACAGTGAAGATCCTTTGCGCTGTGGAAGCAGCTTTTGACAAAGCAACACTTTTTAAAATCTGCACAACCAATCAGAAACGCTGCTGGACAAAAGCCCCATGTGGCCCCACTCCCTTTCCAAATCTGCTTGGCAGGCACCAGGAAAGGTGTCATTGTGCCCAGCATAATTGTGCCCAGTGCAGGTAAGTGTTATTGCTAATGAAACAACAGAGCCAACCCAACAGAGCTAGTTCCAGCTAGTTCTGAACTGCCAATCAAAGCAGAAATCTCCCCAACCCACAGATGCTGTCCTCAGTAGAGATGTATATTAATCATTAAATTCTATAAACCTTTGAAAATTCTGTGGACTTGATTATGAAATGTTGTTTCCAAAAACTGGAAGATAAACTTACACAAAGTACTATTGTAAGCTGAACACAATCACTGCTTACAGTCCCACAACATATAATGCTTACCATCGTTCTGACAGCAGGGTGGGCAAAAGCATTCAGAAAGTCAGACAGTTAATGCTATTTTAAGGGTAAGCGTTTTAGCTCAGCAGCACAAGGTATTCATTTGGTACTGATGTTTGACAAAGTATGTCTAAGAAGTAGGATAAACTAATTCTTCAAAGGTTATTTAAAAGTATCCATAGTAACGGCAAATTCCTACCATGCAGCGCTGTTACTTTCAAATCATATTATCAAGAATTATCAGAGAACTTTTTCAGCCCTCTTCTGCTGTTGCTGTGCACATGTGAAAAAATAATTTCAGAGATGCTTGTTACAGAATCTATGAACGATGTGCAATTAGACCCAAGTTCAAATCCCCACTCTGCCATGGAAGCTGGCTGGGTGACCTCAAACCAGACACATAATCTCAGCTGAACCAATTTCACAGGGTGGTTGTTGGGATAAAACAGAGAAGAACAATATAAGCCATTTGGGGGAGAAAGGCAGATACAAATGAAGTAAATAAGTTACATTTCAGATCCAGTAGAAAAGAGCAAGAGTCCAGTAGCACCTATAAGACTAACAAGATTTGTGGTACGGTATGAGCCTTCATGAGCCACAGCTCACTTATTCATCTCACAAAAGCTCATACCCTATCAGAAATTTTGTTAGTCTTATAGGTGCTATAGGACTCTTGCTCTTTTCTACTGCTACAGACAGACTAACACGGCTCCCCATCTTGATTGCAGATCCAGTTTAAGGCAACTGCAGATTCTACACAACCTCTGATTACCTGAAAATCACCAGTTTATAACATTATGATATTTGCAACCCACCTTTCCTTCAAGGAACTCATGTAGATGTGCACAGAAGTAACTTAATTCTACTGTCACAACAAGCCTGCAAGGCAGAGTGCAGCAGTGTGTGTAACTGGCCCTTGATTAAACATTAATGGCTTCAAATCCAGGGTCCCTCTGATTCCAGCACAAAGCCCTATTAACTATGTCACTAATACTAGTCATAAAGAGATGACAATATAACACAAATCTTAGTATTCATTCAATCCTCACATGAAAACAGCTTGTCTCTCTTCCACTGAAGTTAAAAGGAATGCTTGTCTGAGCAAACTGAGTCAGACAAACACTGGCCATTTCCACACATCCTTAAAGGGACGCCACACTAACGGAATGCTGGGGTGATGTTTCCGTTTGTAAAACAGATGTGGGCCATTTGGCTTCCATTTTTTGGTGCCTTTTCTGGGACTGTGGAAAGTGTGTTCCCAAAAAAGGCATAAAAAAAACAGAAGCCAGACAGCCCACAACCGTTTTGCAAATGGAGATGTCTGGATTCATGAGGAAAAGCCTCCAGCATTCGGTGAGTGGGCCGTCCCTTTAAGGGCCCATGGAAATGGCCAAGGTTTCCTCAAAGGGTTATGCCTCCCAAGGCTAACAATGTATATTCTTTCATGACACTTAATTAAAATATTATTCATTAGTCTGTAGTACAATGTAGTACAATATGTGGCTTAGAACTGGCACATTTGGAAATTAACTTTATGTACAGGATGGGGCTGTGGCATCTAAACATTGTATTGGGCCCAGAGATATTGAGCTGAAGGTCTGTATGCAGAAATAAGCATAGAGAGAATACCACCAACTGTTAATCCAGCGCTAACAAATCAAACTATTGTGAAAGGTCCAGCTACAGGGAAAATAACTGAAAGATTTCTACAAGCATTACCTGGCCCTTTATTTTTTTGATAAATTATGTCAAAAACATATAAAGAAATGATCAAAATCTAGCCCTCAACTACTAACCCTATTTTATTCTTCACTGTTTGCCAGAAATAATGGTGATACAAAGAGCTACTAAGTGAATATGCTATTAAGGCATATTCAAGTATTCAGGCAAAAAGAACCCAGTTATAGATTTCAGTCTTCAAAATGTTAAGCGAGGTTTTCATTCCTGCATAACTAATAATTTTTACTTCTGGCTCTCACATAACAAAATTAACTGGTATTTCTTCATTGTGCATGTGTCAATGAAAACACTAATACTATTTTGAAGAAATTTTGCAGCTTTTCTTTAGGGTTCATCATTTGATTATTGTGGCAAAAATATCACCGTTCAAAGTCCTGGGAAGCTATTTGTAGTTGTGTGCTTTCGACAGAGCAGGCCTATGCAACTTAGTGGAATCTAAAGACAATGACTGGATGTGATGAAGAACACTGCAGTCATGGCTGGCTCTACAAAAAGATGTGGAGATGACAGAGGTCACCATCCCACCCATTCAGGACCTGCAGCAGTAAACTCAACTTCTTGTTTATGGGAGTCTTTAAAGAGAGTTCTAAAAAAGGGGAAGGATCCTTCCTCTGGAGGCATGCTTCTCCGTGAGGAGAACATATTGTAGGCTCCAATCCATTATATGCTATAGAAAACAGTTTCTATATCAGAAGATATAGAAGTTCCAAGCAGAAAAGAGAAAAAAACAGCATTTGACCTCTAAAAGAAATACACTGTACACACTATTAATAGTGCTACTCTAATTGTAACAGAAGCTTTCAGCAGCTGTATGTGGTCTCATTGGGAGAGTAGTGAAACAAATTACACACAAGTATTTTCACAGACAAGTACTTCCATGGAAACCAAGCACTCACTCATAGCCTGATTACTATAAAATGGCAATAATACTCACAAAACATTAAAAAATACCCAAATTATGTTCATCTTTGATTCTGAACAGCAGTGTTTCAGACCAGTCTGCAGGGGGCACCTTGAGACTGTCTGCTTCTACCAATAGATCACTCCTTTCTGTCAGCTGAGCTGAGAGAACTGTGAAAAAAAGTTCACATTTCCAAGCTCAGAAAAGGAAATGACAGCTCATAACTATGCAGTGAGGACTGTGGGGTGGAAGCAAAGGAAACTGAACATGCACAAATACTTGGGACAAAGCACCATTACAGGCAGAGGCTGAAGAAAACTTGAGCAATCCCAAGAATCAGGAAAACATGTGAAAGTTTGCTCCAAGGCAATATAGCCTGGCACTTAAAACATGTCGCCAGCCGACAAACACGAAAGATACATGCAGATTGGTCCTCAGGCTGAAGAGTTTCTCGGTTGGTTGGCTAGCCATCTGGAAAGTTTGGACTAGCTCAGACATGCATGTACCTAATTTGATCTTTCATTACTTAAGTCTCTTTACACAAACCAATAGCCTCTGTGCATTCGGGCCTCTAGGCGTCTGCATCCAAAGTCTGCGCATTCAATTAAAAATCTGCAGACATCCCTATGTGGTTCTTGGAAACATTCTCTATCCCATGTAAGAGCTGACACGCATTTACATGTACACATCTAGGGCTCTCTGCAGAAGGTCGTCTGAAAGCACAGGGAACGGACCACTGGATGTGATACTGGTGTCTGCTCCATGTGCATACATTTTTAAATATCTGTACAGACCTAATGTGGTGCATTGATTGAGATTACTGGACTTCAGTGATGACAATCTGGGTTCAAATCACCATATAAGTTCACTACGTAACCTTGGGCCACTCATTCCCTGCCAACCTACCTCGCACAGTTGTTGTGAAGGAAAAGATGAGATCACCCCATTCATGTATGCCACTATGCACTCCTTGGAAAAACGGAGGGGATATAAATGTGACAAATTTAATTATAAACTGACTGGGATCAAGAGGGGGGGAAGTGCCTTGCTTTGGATTTGACAAAGCAGATACTAATGTAACAGACTTATATGGACAATAAAATGTACATGTTTTGATGCTTACCCTGAGATACTTCATTTTATAATTCTGTAGTCTTATTCTGTAATTATTGACCAGATTATTTACCTGACTTATTGTTTATTATAGTGTTACACTCTTATACCATTACACTCTATACCATTTGTTCAATTGTACCAGTCCCCAAAAGGCCAGCTAAGTTCATGCAAATGGCAGCAGTTGCACATCCCACCCTGCGTGGAGGAGAGAATCCATTTGCAAGCACAGCTTTGGCCTCTGCCTCTACTATCACCTGTGTCTGAGTGAACACGGGGTACTCTGAAAGAAGGACCAGCATCAATTAATCTGCAATGGCTTGTGCACACCTTCAGCTGATGCAACAGTCATTTATGTGCATGCGCATTAACTAATCTGGTCCACAGTGAGCCTAGTTTGTGCAGCATCTCACTAGGAAGGGAAAGAGTTGCGCTAACCTAAACAGAGGGTTCTGACAGCTCTTTTGTAAGTTACGGCCACCACCTGATGACTAAGAGAGAGTATCCCATGTGACAGTAACCTATTCAGGTAGAGCAGCTTTGGAGATACTTTTCATAATGCCAGCACGCGCACACACCCAAATTTAAAAGTTTGTGCTGGCACAGAAAACTGGCCAATCTATATGGCAGGACTACTTTTTGACTTAATGTGATTACAGCTACCAAGCTGAATGATTTCCAGGGGCTTCCACATAATGCCTTACAACACAGAGCCTGGTCTGAAATTACTGAGTATCAGTGATGCTCAGCTTCTGGACAGCCAGTTTGGTGTAGTGGTTAAGAGCGGCAGGACTGTAATCTGGAGAACCAGGCTTGATTCCCCACTCTTCCACTTGAAGCCAGCTGGGCGACCTTGGGTCAGTCACAGCTCTTCCAGAGCTCTCTCAGCCCCACCTACCTCACAGGGTGATTGTTGTGGGGATCGTAATAACATACTTTGTAAACCACCCTGAGTGAGCGTTAAGTTGTCCTGAAAGGTGATATATAAATTGATTGTTGTTGTTCTTGTTGTTGTTATTATTCTGATAGAGATTCAGAGATTCTACCAAAAACACAGGACAGGTACCACAAAGGAGAGAGGCAGGAGAGTCCCCTCCAGTTTCTCTGGGGATTTTTGCCAGTAAAGTTGCAGTAGGAATGGATTCATATATTGCAGACTGTACTGTTTGGGTCTGTGGTCTATACACTGTGTAACAATCAGATGGGAGCAGCGTGTCCTCCACAGATCCCTGCAAGTGCAATGCTTGATTTGAATCAAGATTGTAGAGCATATGGAGAAGGCGATTCAGCTCCCGCCCACACATACTATTTTCCTGACCTGAAACAGCCCCGGGGGGGGGGGTCCTATTTGGCCTACTGGGGAAACCCACTTGTACTCTAGGACATGTGCGGGTTTCTCCAATGGGCCAAATAGCACCCCTCTGCAGCCATGTCTGGTTGGACTAGAGAGGAAAGCTGAAGCCACTTCTCCATATGGAGCTGTGGTCCCAATCCAAATTTGGCACTGCATTCAAGGGAACTGAGGAAGACGTATAACTTGCATGTGCTACATATGGTGGGGACCTCAGGCCCCACCTCAGGTGAACCACACAGTGCAAACTTCATCTTTGATTTTCCCTTCTGGAGCAAAAATTGCAGCTTGGTGAAGTGGAGGAGGCCAGCTAGATTTTTCTAAGAAGACCCTTCACTTCTTTATTCCTTGCCTGTCTTTACTTCATTCTGAAAGCTTCACCGGTGAGCCACAGTCTGTGTATACAGAGCTTGATTACCTAGTTCAGTTTCCCAGCAATTGGAGCCAATCTATGACAACACATCTCCCACTGTCTGCTCAATGCTTCAGTGTGACTCGGGAGCATTTGTTTTCTTCTGCCTGATATCCATTTGGCATGTGCATCAATGACTCTACACAGTGTCACACAGGGGACAAGCAAGCTCATTCACTTGGTGGCACTTTCACCAGTCAATCCAGAGCCAAGTCTCAAGCGACCAAGAAGCACGGGTCCTTCTCATTTCTTTGACAGCCCTAAAATGTTTGCCAAAGAAAACAGGGAAAGGCAAAACATTCTACTGGCTACTGAATGTGCCATTATGGACAAGCAGCCTTCCCTATAGATAGCAATGATAAAACAACCATCTGTGTGTTCAGAAATAGTCCCACCTCCCCGGAAGACAGGTGGAAGATCCCACATACCCTGCTCTCCCCACATCCCAAACTCTCAGTGAACAGATATATAGCATGTCACAAAAAGGGATTCTAACCTAGTTCCTGTTCAATTTTTTCTTTAACAAGAGAAACATCCAAACATGGTGCACTCCATCCCATCTGCAAGTGGTACAGTCCTTTCCGAACATATAAATTGTCTATAAGACCAGAGTCCAGCCCCGCCAAAAACTTCTTACAGATAGCAGTATCCTATTACATCTTCAATTGCTTATAGCTTTCCGCTTCTTTCATATTTTAGCGTCCTGTGTACAATTTACTTGTTAAAAAATATATCCCTCCTTTCAAAGTGGCTTACAACATAAAGTACAACAAAATCAAAATGCTTATAAAAAAATCACCTGAACACAGCACTGCCCAATTAATCCTCAAACTAAGAGCAACAAATCCCTGTAAACAAAATGTTTTCATAGGGGAATATCTTTTGAAATACTAACACCTCAAATAATCTAAATCTTGTCAGCGAAGGGGCTTCCTATAATTCCTTTGGAAGGTTGTTCCAAAGCAACAGACACATCAACTGAAAAGGTGTTAGATCCAAACAGAGAAGACTAAGCCTGGTGGAACAATGGCTCTTCAAGTAACATTGCCAAGAGGACCTCAAGCGGCACATGGGTTGGAGCAAGAGAGCTGCTCCTTCAGATATGGAGGTGGCAAATCGTGAAGAACTTTAAGGGTGATAAAAAGCACCATGAATTGAACCAGGAAACAAATAAGCAACCCAGGAAGCTGGTTCAAACCAGGCATCAAAATGTCCTTGGCCTGTGCCTGTCAACAGGTGCCTCCACATTTTAGACCACATGAAGTTTCCAGGATGCCCTCCAAGGCAGCTTCACACAGCACTCGTATGTGACCTCACGCTTAAAATGATGGGAGACCTAGTCACACCTCCATTCTGGACTCAGGTTAGTCACCCTAGACTACCATAGTGACATCACAAGGTTGTTGGAAAGGGGAAAGAAGGGCCAGAGATTGCTTAGACACTGGAAGCGCTGATACATAACAATCTTGACATTTAGGGTTTTTTAAAAAAAAAAACGTTTCTGAATACTGCAAGTGCAAGTAGGTTGAAAACCTACCATGGGGATGTTTTTGCAGTTTAAACTAGCAATTCTCAAGTTGTGAGGAAGGACCCAAAAGTGGGTCACAACAATTCTTTTACAGGTGGGTTACAAGGCCAGGGGGAAGAAACAGGATAGAAAACAAAGCCCAATGGCGTATTTGCATTTTCTTCTGCTTAATGTGTGAAATGGCCAGGAAAAAGGCCTGCTGTTCAATAATGCTATATTTTTTTTATAAATAGTAAACTGAGGTGTGTATATTAAACTTGTTTAGTCGTAACGGAAGAATCCTCCATTTTATACTGGGGAGGGGAAAGGGGCATGGACTAACTTTATTAGTGGGTTCCTGAAAAGTATAGTAAGTTTAAAAATGGGCTCCACTTCCAAAGTTAGACAACCACCACATTAAACTAAAAAGGCCTTTAAGCACTTTTAACAGTGGGACAGAAAGCAGAAGAGAGCCATTTTAAAACCACATATAAAAATGTGCTAATCTAGTTGCTACTTTTGACATACAGGCTCAGGAAACAAAACACAGGGAGCAATTATAAGCAAAACTACTCAGAAGTAATCCCTATTCAATGGAGCTTATGCCCAATGCAGCCTCAGCGTGAAAAGTGCTTCCTTGGTTTTACGTGATGATTATTTGGAAGATTAATTTGGTGCAGAATGTAGAGAACTAACTTTGGACTGAGAAAGGCTGTTCTTTTGGGAGGGGGATCATTCTACTCCAGTATCTGCACTGGCTACCTGTAGCTCCTGTGCACACCTGTCTGTGTCCAACCTGGATTGCAAGAATGTAAGAAGAATGCCTATTCTTAACTTCTTGCAATCCAAGTTTGAGACAGAAGTGGTGTGTGGCAGTTCCTTCAAATGGCTGTCAGGAACTGACACATACTAGCTTGGTGTCAGATCTTGATTGCAAGACGACATGAATAATCATTCTTAAGAACAGACCCCCCCCTAGCGATGGGATTTCCTCCTGCTGACTTCAGAAAAATTAAGCCTAAACATCAGTCATACCTACTTTAAATTTGAGGTTTTAAGTCTTGAGGCTTTGCCTGTTTTAAAATACATCTATTTTTAGACATGCTTCAAGCCATTTATTGCTTGCCCTTAGCCTTCACAATTCATCTTAAAAATCTGGAGAAGCAGAGGGATAGAAGAGGCCATGTGTCCCACCCAAGGCAGAACACTCCTCAAGTCTGCCTCCAGACTCTGGCAGGGAGTCCGTGACCGGATATTCTCGCTTGGCTTAGTGACTCGGCCTCTCTTGCCCCGTTTACACATTAAAAGTGCCAGTAAGTCACAACTGCGCTGAATCAGCACAGGAGCAGTCACAAGCGACATAGAGATAGAGGTGATCCCTGACTGATGATAATCCAAATGGCTAGTGGCACATCAGAGCAGGTGTGTTGCCAGAGACTGGTATGCAGGGAGTGTGGGCTATACTGAACAGTTACTTCTTTCTATTACTTCTCTAACATCTCATCTGGCACTATGATAACCAATCTGCATGCTGAAAGATGCCACATCAACACACAGATAGCACCCCCAAAGCAGATAATACACTGGAGGTTAGCAACCACCGAATGTACAGTGTCCCTCGGTTCTTGTTTTTTTTTAATTTGGCAGCCCTATAGAACCACAGCACAAAACCCCAAACACATCATCACTTCCTTTCTAAAAGGAGAAGTGATTGTCTCTCACATAAAGTTTATCAAGAAACTTGAAACTGCATCCCCCACATCCCCCTTTCCCAGCATTTTCCCATGCTAAGAGGCAGTCACTTGTTCCAGGGTTTACACCTGGAACAGCCCCCCCCCCCCGGGAAGAGGGACCTTACATTCCATTAAGCCCTATCATTGGAAAAGCATTTTGCACACTCTCAGAGGCACTCTGTTCTTTACTAGCATCTTCTGTGGCAGAACAGGCACCAGTGCCATGCCCTGGCTCGAACTAAGCACCACTATACAAAACGTACTCTGCCCATGCTTAGGGGCACACTCTTTTATTAAAAGGGGGGGTTCTCTCCCGGAGTTTCCAGGGCAGAGCTGGGATACTGAAAAGCCGGTCTCAAATGAAGGCTCAGCAGCAGAAATTAAAGGCAACTTTGGGGTGGCAACGCCCCCATGCCTGGCCCCGATCCTGAAACCCTTCCCGCTGCAGGAAGCGCCACGGTTTCCATGGGACTTGCTGCCAACGGAAGCGCGACTGGCAGGCAAAGAGCGAGCGAGCGAGAGAGGGAAGACCGGCCAACCTTGCAGCAAAGGGGACTGTGACAGCTCGGGCCGATCCTCGGGGAAGGAGTCGAGCAGGCGCTTGAAGAGGCGGCCCAGGTCGGAGTAGCTGCGGTGCAAGTAGAGGACGTTCCTGTCCGACCACTCGGTGCGGATCTCGAAGAACTCCTCCTCGTCCCCGCGCCGGTTGATAATCAGCCTCCGGATGCCGTTCACCCAGCAGCCCCGCACGAACATGTTCACCAGCGAGGTGCCCTCAAACACGGCCGAGGCCATCCCGCCGCCGCCCGCGCATGCCACGGGCCCGCCGCCGCCCGCCACTACTCGCGGGCCAGCCGGAGAGCGCGGCGCACCATCCGCCCAGGCGCCACGGCCGTCGACTGCGCGCAGGGGCCCCAGCGCCGGGCAGCGCCTCCCGCGCTCTCCGCCCGAGGAAGGGCGGTCCCAGCCCTCCGCCGCCGCGCTGGCTGCGTGTCGCCCCGCAGAGCTGAGACGGGGCCGGGCGAGAAGAGCGGTTGGGCGCGTCGGCGAGGCTGGCTCGGCCCCTTTCGCGGTCGGAGGGATCCTCCTGGCGCTTTTGACAGCCAAGATCGGTGGCGGAGGGTCGAGGCTGCGGCTGCTCCCTTTCCCAGCCGATCTTCCCGACTACTTTGCAGGCAACGCCGGACTCGCCTCGCTAAATCCCTCCTTCCAAGGGACCGCGCGCTGATGGAGGGCTTCCGAATGCAACACGTGGAAGAAAACTGAGACGGGGCGGGGGAGAGGAGAAGGACCCGCGCCTCCCTCCGTTGGGGCGAAGTCAGTCGAGATATCCGACGTCGGCAGAAATGGCGATGGATTCGATAAGAGGTTTTGAAGTTAGGGGAAGAGAAAAGGAGAAAGAACGGGAGAAGCTGGAGCGGATCAGCTACATCGGCGGGGCACTGGAGTGCTAGACAGGGAGAAGAGATGGGACCGAGACGAGCGATTTGTTCTCTCTCTCCTCTGATCCCGGAGTTCTTTCATCGACTCTGCAACTGGGGTTCAGGCTGCTTTCCTCGTGAGCAAGCCCCGGCTGGCTCTTTGGAGAAAAGGGCCCTTCCCACTCGGGATGGAACCCCCCGGGGTTTTCCTGCCTGCCCCCCCCCCCGCCGCCTCCACGCCCCTCGTCCCTGCTAAGGAGGGGCGTCAAGAACGTGACGCGGCTGCCGCGAACTCGCTCCGTCCTGCTGCAGACTGCTCAGAAAACAAAACCCCTCCAGTTCTGCCTCTCAGCCCTTGCAACAGCTGGAAAGGGTGGGGCTGCTCGGCTCGGCAGCAGTCCGCATCGATCCCGGCCCGCGAACCAGAGGCAGGAGCGGGGGGAGCGCTAAGCCGTCCCCTTTGAAGCACTTCCAATGGAAGCGCTTCTCGATAACCGAGGAGCTCGTCCCATCGGAAGGGGAGCCGTTACGTCTAATGCGGTGAAAGCCAACAGCTCCCTTCTTCAGATACAAGACGCGCACACACGTGGCATGTCTCCCCTTGCATAGTTGTGACAGGGAGGAGGGGTGAGGAAGTAATCCTCAGGCAATGAATGCTCGTGCAGGAAACAAACTAAGTTCTTCTGTCCCCAGACTCCAACCTGGAATCCTCCGGTTCTTCAGTCATGGAAGGAAGATCTGAAATGGTCCATCCAGTGTGGTGTAGCAGTTAGGCTGTACTTGGGAGACGACAGGTTCAAATCCCCACTGTTGCCTAACCACTCTTTCCTAACCAGCTCATAGGGTAGGGTAAAATAGGAAGATATGTACCATGTAAGCATAGTGGTTAAGTGGTTGGACTGTGAATCAGCACTCTGCTGGCTCGAATCCCACTACTGCCATGAGCTCAGCAGGTGACCTTGGGTAAGCCACTCCTCTCAGCCCCAACTCCCCAACTGTATTGTGAGGATAATAACACTAACTTTGTTCACTGCTCTGAATGGGGCATGAGAGCAGTGTATAAGCCACTGGCCGATTCCAGACGGCCCTCCCCATCCCGAAACGTCACGCGTCGTCGCGCAGAAAACACGAAATACCGTGTTTTCTCACGTGAGTTTTGCGTGACGTCGCGCAAAACTCGCGCGAGAAAACGCGATATTTTGCATTTTCTGTGCGACGACGCGCGACGTTTCGGGATGGGGAGGGCCGTCTGGAATCGGCCACTGTCTATCATCATCGTCATCTGTACTAGTCACAGTTCCTTGGAGGAAGAAAGGAAGATTGGCATGATGAGCATTCACAAGAACGTTTTCCTTCAGTATCCACAAATACAGGGTTTGAGTCCTTAATACTTTTGAACTTCCGTGGTGTTCGCTCAGATACTGCTTCCACACATTTGTTTCTTTCTGCATTACCTTCCAAGTGGAAGCTCTTTTTTTTTAAAGGTCCACATGAAATTGTCAAGCAGTCATCTGTCTACCTTCTAGGTTTGCTGACATCTTTCCCAAATCTGTTTTGTTACGATATTTTCAGAAAGACTGCAGTCAAAGAAGGGTTGCCCACCTTGTGAGTGGGAAGGAGCAGGATTTTCAAACCTCCCTACTTAACATCAATGCTATTTCCCCTCAGTAACCTGCCCCCACTCTGCTTTTTATTTTTCCTTCCCTGCACCACTGGTGGACTTTTTGTTAGCTTTTAAAACGATTAGTAATTTCTGAATTGCTGTAGTGATATGGCTACTACAGTTTTTTTAAAAGGCAACAAAGGGGGGTAGTGGCTAAAAGGATTTAGGGAGCACCCAGGTTTGAATCTCTGCTCTGCTGGGTGACCTTGGGCCAGTCGCCCACTCTCAGACGAAACTATCTCACAGATCTATTATGAGAATGAAACGGAGGAGAGGAGAACAACGTAAACCATTTTGGGCCCATACTGGGAAACAAGGCAGGGTAATTTAAACAAAGTAAACAAATGAATTAAATAAATAGTCCTCCAGTGTCATTGGGGCAAGAAACGGCTGGCACGAGGGCTATTGTGAGCCATCATCATGTGGATGCAGCCAGAGAGAGGAGGAGCTGATAGCATTACAGCAGAAATGGCCTTAGCAAGCAGGGACGGATCGAGGGGGGGTAGTCTGCCCCCGGCGCCGCCAGGGAGGGGGCGCCAGGAGCAGCTGCCAGCTGCTGGAGCACGTGGGCAGCAGCGCGGGCAGCCTTGCAGCCCCCCGCGCTGCTTTTTGCCTGCCCCATGGGACAGGGGGTGGCCAGCTTGCCGCACACCCTCTGTCCTGCAGGGCAGGCAAAGGGCAGTGCGGCCGTCCACGCCATTCGTCTGCCCTGCAAGCGAGGGGGCAGCTGGCCGCCCCCGATCCTGCGGGGCAGGCGCATGGCACGGGTGGCCTCGCAGCCCCCCGCGCAGCCTTTTGCCTGCCCTGCAGGACAGGGGGTGTGCGGCAAGCCGGCCACCCCCTGTCCTGTGGGGCAGGCGAAAGGCAGCGCAGGGGGCTGCGAGGCAGCGCAGGGGCCTGCGGGGAGGCGAATGGCGCGGGCGGCTTCCCAGCCCCGCACGCTGCTTCCGCTGCCCTGCGTGATGACGTTACCAAAATGACGTCATCACATCGTGCCAGGAGCGCGCGCGCATGCGCACGCGCACATGGTCAGACTAGGGTTGCTGCGGGCGCCAGCAACCCTAGATCCAGCCCTGTTAGCAAGAGGCAAAAATGAGGCTCCCATCACAGGTGACAGATTTAAGACTGCGGTTAGGACACTAGTGGACAAGAGATCTGGCCCTTGGGCCAAATTTCTCCTTGTGAAATGAGTGGAAACATCACGGAAACATGGCGGTGCTCTTTCACGACTCCTGTTCATTTTGGTGCTGTGGACACAGGACTGCTTCCTAGGGGAGTGTGGTTTATGTTAATCAGTGGGAGGAGGAGCACTGTTCTCATCCTTTAAGGCCCTGCATAGCCAAGAACACACACACCTTTTTTTTTCAAATTTAATACTAGAAGTGATAAAAACTGTACAGTACAAACAAGAAAGGGATTAAAACTAAGCCATAAAAGACATTATCAAAACCACTCTTGGCAAATTGTTAAAAACCCAAGAATTACAATAAACAAGCATTTAAACTTTGTTGCATTGGGGGAATTACTTCTTTGGCATTTAAAACATATAAAATTGGTTTCCATATTTCATCATATTCAAATAAAGGGACAAGAACACACATACCTGAAGGACTGCCTTTCCTGATAAGTCCCCCATGCTTTGGTGACCAGATGACTCCTTTTTCACAGGACAGGTTCTGCCTCTGGCTAGTTAAATTAGCTGAAGCGGCTATGGAGACTTGAATCCTGCAGTTGGAACTACCTGCAGTTGGAAGAAGGGTTGCTCTAACCAACTATCATGTTTGGCTTGAATTAAAGATGGTGAGACCAGCAGCCTTGAAAGGGAGACCAGCAGCCTTGAAAGTTTACTAGCAACAGTTAGCATCTGGAGAGCAGACAGAGCTGGCACCATGCTGAGTCGTATTTCCGTTTAAGTTATAGTAATTAGCATCTCGTTTGTCTTCTTTTTTAGGGCTTGTAACGTCCGTTCTAATCAGTGGGCCAGATTACATCTCCTCAGAACTCTTTCTTGTTGCCCTTCGCTCAAGCGTATCAGATCAGCCACATCCTGAGTGTAGTCATTTTCAGCAGGACTGGCACTGGAGATTTGGAAGAGTGTCCCAGAGGTCGGGAAGGCACCCGCACTGGCAGCACTGGAGGCACTGCAAAGCTCTCCTGCTTAAGGGGTCTTTTGATGGAAGCAAGAATTGTAAATATGGCTGTTGGGGGTGTGTTGTTTTGAATAATTACAATCAGGGCTTTTTTTCAGCTGGAACGCAGTGGAACAGAGTTCCGGCACCTCTTAAAAATGGTCACATGGCCAGCGGCCCCGCCCCCTGATCTCCAGACAGAGGGGAGTTTAGATTGCCCTCCACACCGCTTGAGCGGTGTGGAGGGCAATCTAAACTCCCCTCTGTCTGGAGATCAGGGGGCGGGGCCACCGGCCATGTGACCATTTTCGCCGAGGACAATTTAAACTTTAAAAAACTCCCCCCCCCCCCCCCGTTCCAGCTGACCCAAAGTGACGTTATTGTGCGGTCTTTAGTTCCACCACTGAGTTCCACCACCTCTTTTCCCAGAAAAAAGCCCTGATTACAATGTTTTAAATTTGTTGTGTGCAGCTTATTTAGCACTTTCAAATAGTAAGCCACTTTGATCCACTGTGGATGGTGGGAAAAGTGGGATATGTCTATTTTAATTAATAAATAAATACACACATTTGGATTTTTCATGTTGGGCATTAAAACGTCTTGGTGAGGCCCTGTAGTAGTGGAGGTCACTCTTTCCTTGCCTTGTTCTTCACAGAGGAACAGCTTTTATTTATTTGTGTTTATGTTATTTATAGTCTGCCTTTCACACTGAGACTCAAGGTAGATCACGCAATGTAAATCAATGCAATCAATAGAATGATACAAGTGATATAATAGGACTAAGATTGCAGAAATCTGAAACAAAGCATGAGTTAAATATGACATGCTAAACAAAGCAGAAAATACTACTAAATAATAATAAGAAATAATACTACTAAATAAGAGGGAGAAGAAAAAATACTACTAAATAAGAGGGAGAGCAAGATAATGCATACAGCAGATAATACTGTAGTAAAGGCCACACTCCCATTCCTCTTATTAAAGAATCTTCCTGAACCGTTCTGTTATAGTATATCACAATTATCTTTATAAAAATCCTCTCCTGAACAATTCTATTTTACATAGTTTGTGGAATGCCAGAAGCATGGGAGTTTTCCTGATGACATCAGGTAGGCCATTCCACAAGGTGGGGCCACTGTGATGAATGCATATGTACAGGCAGTTCCTTGCATCATAGCAGTCCCCCTTTTTAGTGCCTATAGATGCCATGGTGGCCTGGCCACCAATGGGTTTCTTGGCACCCATTTATCTTTCTCCCAAAGCAAGTAACCAGCTCTGGTTCTCCGCCACGTCATTGGAGCAGGACAGGCTTCAGAATAACCCAGGAGGCATCAGCTTTATGTATTCCACCAGCGCTGTTTGGAAACTGCTGCTTCTGTCACAGAACAACTTCTGGCTTGCCGTTCCAGCACACCATGGCAGCCATTTTGTGATAGCGCCTGCTCCCTATTTTCTAAATTCCAAAAGTGCCCACGGGCTCCACAAAATTGGAGACCCCTGCACAACAGGACATGGAGACTCCCCGCATGTTAAACCTTCATCACAAGCCCTATTGTCTGCGCCCCAACCTACAGAGACCGGTAGCAACCTGTAAGGTGTTCACCTGTCATACCCAACAAGACCCTGTGTAATATTTGTTTGTGCTCTGATGCTATGGGTATAATTAAAGACTGAAGCTATATCTTGACTGTGATGTGAAAGTGTGCAAGGGAGTGGCTGTGTCTACTGTTGTCTATGTGTTCTCCTACACTCCTCTTGCCTGAGCCTGGGAAGAGGTGCTTGCACAGACACTCAACATGACCTTGAGACTTTTATTACATCTTCCTTTTTGATCAGTCTTGAGCAGCTCTCTGGAGAGGTGGTATACACATTTTTCTAAATAATATCAGTAGAAGAGACTCATAGGACTTTGGTGAATGTGAAGCATTTTTTTTAAAAAAGCAGGGTCTATCTTGCAATGAAAACATGTGAGCACTCCAGTACATCAGCAAGGTGTGTCCTCCTTAATTATCATCAGAGAAGCATCTTCATTTATGCATGTTCACAGGCGCCTAGCCTTGAGTTGGAAATCTAGATGATTTTGCAGACAGCCTGAGAAATGAGGAAAGGTTTCCTTCTCCTTGGCCCCAGTTGACTTACGGGAGACATGATTAATCAAGGAAGTGAAAACTTCTCCCACCCCTGCCTGAGGAGCAACCTCATCATGAAGTGCAGCTAGTTGGCTCGGCCTCTACATAGTTTCAGACCAAGGCTAAGAAGAACTGTTTGTGTTTAGGGAAAACTGATGTGGGAGGCAAGGGCTGCAAAAAGCTAAGAGTCTCCCTCTCAAGGGGAGGTTGGATGGTGGATGAGAACCAAGGCCTTCTCTCAACTTCCCTAGGAGAAAAGTCTGCACAAAAGCCTGAGCTGACACACTACTGAGGAAACAAATGACAGATAAAAAATGTCCACTTTTGTTGGTGGTAATAGCACCCTCACAGTAGTTAAACTCCTTTGTCTAATGAAAATGCGTGTTTACGTTACAAACTGAAACAGGTTTAACAGTCAAGGCTTTGGCTTCCCATGTTAGGGGGAGTTAAGAATCTTTAACAAAGATTTGTCACATTCCACACCCAGCTCTAGATGAAGCCATGTTGATTTGAATGATTGATTTGTATTGTAAATTCTACATTAATACACGTTTCTCACTCTTGGAGTGCAGTGGTATCTAAAAGGTGGGCTGACAAACAGTAAGAACAGACAAGTAAGTCATAACAAACATTGATCTTAGTAGCATCCAGTCATCACACACAGTAATTGTCTGGGGACAAGATTAACCACACATGAAACCCATATTCTGTCAGTTAAATGTTAATTTAATGCATGCTGTAGCTCTCCATTGATGTCTCAAGAAATCACCTGTGTGCTGGAAGATTAAAATTAGATCGGCATTCCTGCATGGACAGCAGTTGATTCAGAAACCCATATAAAATGGCCTTTTTTCCCACAGGAGCACACTATTAGCAGGGTTTTAGGGTCTCTTCTTCATGCTCCTTTGTTCTGTGGCCCTCCGAGTCAGTTTCTCTGTGTCCATATTCCATAGTCTAGTCTGGACTTCAGCTCATGTGTACCTTCTTTTTTGTGGTCTAAATGACTTTATAAACCCTGGACTTGTGCAGCATACAGAGGAGGTGTATAAAACTCCACTCCTGTCCTGCTGCTGGGTTCTTCCTAATATGCAGCTTTGTCTCCTAGAATTACAACTGATCTCCAGATAACAGAGGTCAATCCCCCTGGAAAAACTGGCTGCTTTGGAGAGTGGACTCTATGGCATTATACCCTGCAGAAGTCCCTCCCCCTAAACCCCATCAAACTCCACTCCCAAACTCTCTAGGATTTTACCAACCTGAAGTTGGTAGCCCTATAAGAAGCCCTGGAATATTTTCAAGGTACTCTCCATGGATGTCCTGCAGCTAGTCCTACAGACTCTCTGCAAAGTTGCATGCCAGCTGGGAGCTCCCAAGTTTCTCACCTATAAACCATTCAACCACTTTGGGATCCTATTTTCAATTCTTGGTTAAGCCTTGCAGTTCTAGAATCTTATATACTGATAGCCAAGTAGACCAGATCTGAGAATATTTAAGTCCAGACATTGGAGCCGTGAATGGACAAGACGTATCTTCCTACACAACTGAAAAATGCAGAAAAATCTGACATCTAAACAAAAATACATTGGGGGAGTTAAAAAACTCAAAATGATAAAAGGAGGGCCTTTTAACCAGTTGCCTTCAGTGGCTGTTGCTAGGCAACCATAACAGTTCAGCCAGTATTCCAAGCTTGATTTCTGTCAGGAAAAAGCAGGAGGAAGGAGTAGGGCCCTTTCCAGGGGTGTTTTGGCCTTTGAAGGAGGACTCATTGGGGCAAGGCCCAGGAGCAAGCACCGGACAACTTGATACCACAAGCCTGTTCAACAACAGTCCCTCCGACAAAAGCCAGTGTAGTACAGTGGTTAGAATTTTAGAGTAGGATCTGGGAGACCCTGGTTCAAATTGCCATTAGAAGCTCATTGGATAACTTTGAACCTGGGGTTATCAGGTTTCCCTGGTGACTGGCAGGGGTGGTCTCTGCACTTACCAGTCTTCTTCCCCTCTGATGGTGTCACTTCTGGAAGTGACGTCATTGTGCTGCCCATGGGAGTACTCCCGCATTTTGTGTGGGGCTTATTCTTTAAAAACAGGTTAATGGAGAATTTTAACCCAATATTTATTAAGAGCTGGGTAAAGCTGTACATATGAAAAAGATATCCAAAGTTATGTGAATATTTCTTTACAGAGTGATGAGAAACATTTCTCAATTTACAGTTATTGAGAAGGATTCAATATAGTTAGAATGTGTAGCCATGCTTGTCATGAATAAATGTCTTCTGCATCCCTAAAACGCTGGAGGAATAAGAAAGAATTCTGGCTTGATTCTCCTGGGTATATAACCTTATGTCAACACTGAAACATTACATACATTGTGAATTGTATCACAAAACCAAGGACTTATATGAGTTCTGGCAATGTTCTTTTAATGTAATTTTTGATCCTCTATTCATATAGTCAACTACTCCACAAAGTCTTTGTGTGAGTGCTTAAAAACACAGAGGGAACTAAAGTCCAAGGAAAAATCCTGATGCATTAGATTTAATGGAAACTTCATGATTTTTTTCAACAGGTGGTAGTTTTGTGCCTGTTGGTTTTAAATCTGGATACATAAAGGGTTTTGCAATTTCTTTGCAAAACCAGATTGTGTGTGTCACTTTGGGCTATGAAATACTTCACGTTGTTGTATAGAGCAGTGTAATGTTTTATAAAGTAGTAAAAATGTACAGGGGGAAATGTTGATTTTTCATTGCAATCTACATAAAACTCAATTGTCAGTAATTTCAGTCATTTTCAGAGTGAATTTCTGAAAATTGACTTATTGTGAAGCAGATGAGTCAGGAAAAAAATGCATCCCGTTCTCTTCAAAACTTTCATACATTTCATTCACTCAATGGGGTGTTTTTTTAAAATCAGTGCAGCTGTCTTGAATGCATTTTAAAGTTAATGACAGTGTCACAAAAGTGTGCAAAGCTCTTTCGAGTTGTGTTTCCTTAAGCAGAAATTCTAAAACCTTTTCATAGCACATCAGAGTCTATTTTGATTACATACTGGCAACTAATTTTTTGTTACTTCTGTAACCAGTGAAATGGAAAAACAGTACACCGATGCTAGATCATGTTTCCCATGCTACAGTGTTCCTATTAGTAGGCCTGGTGTACTGCTCAAACACATATGCTCAAGTTGGGTATTGATGTGTCATCAGAACCAAGAGTAGACATGGACATGAACAGAAAAAACAAACATGGTGTTCGTTGTTGGTTGCCATCCACGAACAACAAACATTAGTGAACATGACCTGTTCACGAACACGTTCATTGTTCGTTGTTCGTGGGGGCCATCAGGCTCTTCTCCAGCCATCAAGATCCCTACCACACCACTCCCAGAAACCCTACCTGAACAGGCAGCAGGAAATGTACTAATAATAAGTAATAGCTTGGCCCCAGAGCCTGGCAGCAGACCTGGAATCTGAAGGGGTAGATCCCTACTGCACCACTCCCAGAAACCTTACCTGAGCAGGAAGCAGGAAAGGTACCAGTAATAAATAATAGCTTCGCCCAGAGCCTGGCAGCAGCCCTGGAACTTGAAGAGGTAAATCCCTTTCCTACCACACACACAGAAAATTCAAGCTCCAATGCACTCTCCCTGTGTCTCTCTCAAAATGCCAATAGCAACTGTCTCTCCCTCACTGTCTGCAAAACCAGAGCTGGGAGCCCCCCTCCCCCCTGCTCTTTGCTTCCTTGTAACAAATTTGGAGCTCTACACTTGAAAGGAAGACCTGCCTATCAAGCTAAATTGGGCTTAGATTGGGGTTTCCAGGGCAACAGCAGGAGTTCAGGCAGAGTTCAGGCAGTCCCTGCCTCTGGTTGCCAAAGGAATTGATTGCAGGTACCAGATTGTCTGGCTTGACAAACAGCAACGGACGAGGCTTGCAATGACCACCTGTTCATTTAGAATGGGGCCTCACGAATAGCTTGTTCGCGAACAGCAGATTGGGCTGTTCGTGGCTTTTTTTTTTTAGTTCATATTGCTGTTTGTGCCCATCTCTAACCAAGAGCCAGTGGCTCAGCAGAAGTGCACCTACTTTTCACTCAGGGTCAAGCTAAACATGCAGGTTTTTAAAGAGTTGGGTCTGGGTTCCCACAGCCATACAGCAGTTAAAAAGTAAATGGCTGTTAAAAAATAAACACCCAAACGGCCTCAGAATGCTCCCGTGAGGGGAGGAGGGGCTTCTCTTTCCCTCTTCAGCTGTTTCCCATGTCAAAAAAGCATGAAAGGGAGGTTTCCCCCTGTTTTTACTGTGCCACAAGCACAGAATACTCCATGTAGAACAGAAAAAACGGGGGACCCCCCCCCCCCGTGCTGTCTTGACATAGGAAATGGCTTGAGAGGGTAGAGAGAAGCTCCACCTCCTCCTGCAGAGGCGTTCTGAGGCTCTTCTTTATTTTTTAACAGCTATTCCCCAAAGCTGCTGTGTAGCTGCAGGAAACTTGAGTTGGGTCTGGGGAACACAGACACAAGTCTTTAATAACCTGCACATTTAGCTTGACCCTCAGAAGCTCCCAGGTTCAGTTTCTAGCATCTCTATTTAAAAGGAGCAGGTAGTAGGTGATTTGAAGGACCTCTCCCTGAAACTCCGGAGAGCTGCTAGCACTCACAAAAGAAAATACTGAACTTGATAGACCAATAGTCTGATACAGTATAAGGCTGCTTCATGTGTTCAAGAGATGTACATTCGTGATTGCAAACCCATTTTTCTAAAATCAGATCTAGTACTATGTAATTAGAACTGTAGTCCCAATGAAATCTTCTCACATCCTATGCATGCCTAGTCAGAAATGTCTCACTAGTGAGTCCCTTCACATAAGTTAGTTTTCTTATGCAGACAGCACCGCCATTTAGGGGAAAGGATGAATGTCATACGCCCCGCAATTCATGTAAGGATGATCTATGTCTATTTTGCTACTTGCACATTTGAGAACTTACATGCAATGCACACAATGTCTCCTGCCTGGGAGCTGGAAACTAGGGCTGTCACTAGGGATGCCAGGTTCCCCTACCCTCCCAGTGAGAGGTCTTACCTATTTTGCATTCCTGGGTGCTCCTTGCATGTACTCCCATGCCCACACGATGACATCTCTTCTGGGAGGGGTGAAAACAGGGGACCCCTGCCCCCTCAGGGGAACGGCATCCCTAGCTGCCACCCATTTTAAGTCAATTACTTGTATGAGAATTGGTTAATTAAATATGTATGTTAACAAAAGCAATCTCGTTGGCTACAAAATAATCTCTCATGAGTGGAAGGGAACTTCTGCTTGCATTGAGGAAGGAGTATGTTTGCCATTCCTGTATTCCCATGGTAGACTGCCACATTGTACTGTTTCTATGGTTTCCTTGTCCCTATGGAACCAGGAAGCATGGTGGGCTGCAGGGAGAAGGGGGAGGTAGGAAGGATCCATTCTGTGAGCAGAATTCTATTCATGCTACAATGCACAGTTCTGAAGCAAAAAGAATATTTTATTTATATATGATGTGCATGTCTGTTGTTGCAGACCAAAAAAGCTCCGTGTGTGTGAGAGAAGTGGGTATCGTCTTTTAAGACAGTACTGTCCATTAGCAGCTGTTCTATTAAAAAAAATAATATAGCTTGCAAGAAAATCTACACTGACAAACAGGCCCACACACTTTCTTTTGGCTATTGACGAAAGGTTTCTCATATCATTGACAGACTAGACTTCTCTTCTGTATGAATTATTAGCTGTTGAGAATATTCAGTATCATTCAAGAAACAAGGGTCGACGTGAACCTTTGTAGCAGAACAACTTAACATGGTTCTTTTTGTTCAAAGAAAGCTTTTGTAATCTTCTCTCTTCTTCCAGGACATGGTGGTGTCTCCCAGACTCTTCAAGGCAGAAAGCAAAACAAAAAGAGCAATTTTATTTCCAACAAGTTGCTGTGGCAACCCAAAGGAAGCACAATTCTTAATGAAACAGAATGTAGTCAGAGGTCTCAGCTAATGTTAATATGTCATTCACGGTTCCAAACTGGTCAACACCAGAGACTAAAATACCTCAAGAGAGCTAGCTGCCAACCTCGCCCCCAACACACTCAATTTAATAAATGAATATAATTTGGTCAAATCTAAAAAGTTTAGTGGGTATTCCAACCCTAAATATTTGCCCTTATAACAATGTAGTACTGTTGTAATTCAAGCAAGATTAATATTTTGTAACATTGCATAACTGTTAGTATATCCTGTCTCAATTAAAGCACTTGTGTGGTGACTTAGCAAATATTAGTAGGCTGGAGTGAACAGCAATGTTTTTACAACTGTAGTTCAATTATTTTTCTAACTAAAGCCCCAAACAGTTCCTACCCACCTACTTGCCCAGATTTTGTTAAATCATTCCTAATACAGCCCATCAGTAGCATTTTCTTCAGGGAACCTCACAGGGGAAAGATGATGTTAGTTACTTCCACAAGATGTACTTACAGCTCATAGCTGAAGACAGCTCTAGTAGGGGAAGCAATCTTTCCAGCAGCATACCTAGAGTAGTTCACAGGCCTGGAGAAAATGTCCTCCTCCATTAAATACTTATTAACAAGATTTTTACCCTGCTTTCTGCCCTCACAGGGCCACCAAGGCAGCAAACAATTTAAAATGTACACACTAAAAAGTATGCATGTATTTATTTACGTTATTTATAGTCCTCCTTTTTCAATGAGGCGGAAGGTGGATTACATAGAGTGAGTCAAAACGATCCATGGTTTGGACATTCAATAACAATGCAACAGGGTGTGGAATGGATTCCAGAAATTTGAATACATGCAGACATCTGATACAAAGCTGAAAACAATGCTGAAACAAAGCAGCAAGCAATTAGACACAAATGACACAACAGCTACCCAGTAGGTACGCAGTAGTATAGTTTACAGCTCCTGTCTCTTAATCAAAACATTTCTCTAAATCATTTCCTTACAGTACAGCCCTCCTACCTGTGCAATCTCATCTTAAAAACAATTAAACCCAGCACAGAAACACATCACTAAAAAAATTTAAAACCAGGGTTTAAAATAAATACAATGGATAAATACAACAGTTAAAACATTGGGCACAAAGGAGGGATCACCGAGGGTACACCAAACATAAAATGTCCTTATATTGTCGAAGGCTTCCACAGCCAGAGAACGATGGTTGTTGTGGATTTTACGGGCTGTATCGCCGTGGTCTTGGCATTGTAGTTCCTGTTGTTTCACCAGCAGCTGTGACTGGTATCTTCAGAGGTGTAGCACCGAAAGACAGAAATCTCTCAGTGTCAAACACTTCCCTAACCTTAATGCCTGTGCATGCACCTCTGCAACACTGGAGTAACCATTCAACTCCAATTCTTTTCTAAAAGTTCAAAAAGCAGCAAGAAGTATATTCCCTTCATTCTATAGGGTCCTATTTCAGTAGTGCAAGTACTGTCTAGTGATTAGAGTGTCAAGACTAGGATCTGGGAGACCCAGGTTCAAATCCCCACTGTACAATGGAAGCTTACTGGATGATTTTGAGCCAGCCACACAAACAGCCTATCCTACTTCACAGGATTGTTTTGGGGATAAAATGGGGATAAGAGAACAATATGCAGCTTCAGTCTGTTCCATTTCCCCATAACTGTTTGATGCACAAATGTGAGCTGGAAAGTTTGAGTCAAGAAAATGTACTTCTTTTATACTCAGATTAACATAATATATGATTTCTTGGTAAACAGATGCTATTTATTTCTTCCATAGGATCTTTTAGATGTCAAGCTCTAACCAAAGCATACACATTCAAATCATATCATATCATCTCTCCACCCCAATTAATAATGGTATTTATTCAAGCTTGCCTAGAAACTTGGCATATAAAGATCTTTACGTAATTCTGCACAATTCTAAACCAGTATGGCCGTTTCCACACAGCCGGTCTTTCCTACCCTTTGCCCACTGTTTGTGAGTGTTTTGCTGAGTTGTTCCGAAAACTCAGCCTCTGCACATGCTCCCCAAAAGTGCTTACCTTGCACTATAACTGAACCCCAAGAACAGGTGGTCCGAGAGATTCATCCTACCTTCTCACATTCTTATTAGCCACTTTGGTTTAGTGGTTAAGAGCAGCAGGACTCTAATCTGGAGAACCAGGTTTGATTCCCCACTCCTCTGCTTGAAGCCAGCTGGGTGACGTTGGTTCACTCACAGCTCTCTCAGAGCTCTCTCAGCCCCAGCCACCTCACAGGGTGATTGTTGTGAGGATAATAATAACATACTTGTAAACCACTCTGAGTGTGGCATTAAGTTGTCCTGAAGGGTGGTATATAAATTGAATGTTGTTGTTTTTGTTATTAATATGTGGATGCAGAAAGAGAAATGATAGGAATGATCTGATGGGTAGGGGTTTGCACCAGGGAAAAATTCAGGTTTCCCGCTTCAGGTTTACCCGGAGCGGAAAACTGATCTGGAATAACCTGAACCTTGAAGCTGCAAGCCGCTTCAGGATTCAGGTCTTTAAATAGCTTCAGTATGCTCTGTAAAGATTCGGGCCTGGCGCCGGTCAGCGAGGAAGGCCCGGATCTGCCACGTCCGCCCCCTCTGCAGCCAGCTGGGCAGCTGCCACCTCCACCACCGCGCCGGCCAGCGAGGAGGTGAGGAAGGCCTGGAGCCACCATGTCTGCCTCCTCTGTAGCCAGCTGGGCAGCACAAGGGCATGCTGCCGCTGCCTCTGCCACTCCAGTGGCCAGTGAGGAGGCAGGGAAGGCCCAGAGCTGCTGCCTCTGCTGCCTCTGAGTCCAGCAGGAAGGCCCAAGTAAGTCGGGTGATGGCCTGCCAGCCAGCAAGAAAGCAGAGAGGTGGGAAGTTTAAAGGGCACCGAAGCTTCCCAAAGCAACCCAAATCACTTCGGGAAGACATTTCCATAGTTTAGAAGTATCACCTGATTACTCGACCAAAGATTTCATATAACCTCTTCCAGTTTCTAATACTTTTTCAATTTTTTAAACATAAAATGAACACCAAAAACCCAGCTTTTTTTTAAAACAAGGAGAGAGACAACATCACTGTATGTTTTTCCTAGGGTGAATTCATGTTACACAGTGCCCTGCAGAGATATTATTAAGTCCAAGGACTAAGGATTTATAAGTCAAAGACCATTGTTCTCCAAACTGTGGGAATAATAGATTTGTATGCAAAATTGCTAACTTAATGACTCTACTTTAAAATGTGAAAATTGCAGGATGAGTTGAGGTAAGCTTTTAAGAGTACTTTCTTTTTTAAAAAAAATTACAGCTACAGTGTGATGAATGTTTTTGCACGTAACTACAATTTAGATGAAATATTTCAATGCACACCAAACAATCTGCAGCAAAATGGCATCCTGACAGAATGACAAGCTAAAAAATGATCAGTCCCACCTGCCAATAAAATAGTTAATAACCACAAGGGAATGTATTTTGCTGATAAAAATTTCTAACTCTCCCTTCCCTTCTCAATCCTTGACTATTTATTTATTTCTGTTATTCATTTTGAATCTATTATGCCAGAAGCTAATAATTTACATTCATACTAACTCTGGGCAGAACTAAAAAGAGAAGGGGCATCTTCTTCCTTGAAGATAATTGGAAATATTTATCTATGTTCTACAGACAGGTCTCTTATTAAAAACGTTGTTGTCCTGTTTCTTTCTAGCTAGTGCTTTCTATGCACAGAAAAAAAAACTGTTAACCAACCTTTGTGGAATCTAGAGGCTTTGCTATTGGTAGCACTTGCCCCTTAGAGAATATGGTTGCTATTAGTATGTGTCTATTACACCAATGGCAATTTGTGAAAGTGATCCATCTTGTTATACTCTATGCCATTTCTTAAAAATACATTCATACAGCAATTTACTTTTGGTTTTCAGGTTTTTCCTCTGCATATTGTAAAGAAAATACTCTTTGCATGCAACAAAGTATTTTAAAAAATTGGTCAATTCTGTAAAAAAAAACCTTGTAAAATTTTGATTTAGTATAAAGTTTTTATTTGTTACAATTTGTTTGAAAGACTAATATTTGCAAGTTTCTCTGAAAGCATGCTTTTAATTACCTCCTGTTGCACATATTTAAATACTTTAGTATGAGATGTAAACATTTTGCTGTGGTATTGAACAATCATTGCATGAAAACAGCATGCTAGAAAAGTCACAATCCTGCCCTTTAGATAAAAACGAAAACTGTGCATATATTATATAAGCGTGTGTGTGTTTTTTTTCATTCTGTGTACCTGCAGTATACATACTTGTTTTGCTTAGGCTGGAAGCCACAAGAAGGGGATTGTGCAGATAGCTGTAACCTTTTAACTCTGTTTTTTTGAAATCCCATGATTGCCTTTTCTGGTTTCTGTTGGTGTTTTTGTTCAGACATTCAGCCACAACCCGTAGAAATCTTCCATGAAAACGTTACAGCAGATTCTGTGGAAGTCAAATATGCATCTCATATTGTATGTTATCAGCTTCTACTCTCCTGGACCTACCAAGAGAGTCAATAAAAGAGAAGGAATTTCTAGAAATGATAGGTTGGATCCAGACAGCTTTCCCCTTCAACTTCACTCAATACCCCTCTTTACTATACCCCTCATTCCACAAAAATCCCACAATCCTTAGTCTCTGGGTGGTCAAAGGGGACCACACCCTCCCTTTTTCATCAGTAATGAAACTGGCTACATCTTGAAAAACAGCATTCCAGACATTTGCATTGAGTTCTCATATTCATACTGTTATTTTATTTATTTTCAATATGAAATTTCACTAGAGAAGCAATTCCCCACCTGAATTTCTGCAGTACAAAATCATCTACGGCCTTTTTTGCACAGGTGATTTTGCCGCTTTTGCCCCCATACCTCTTTGGGTTTCACTAGAGAAGCAATTTCTCGGCATAGAAAATTTGGAAGAGAACCCTTGAAACGCTGCATTGAAATCTGAAGGGGCAGTTAAGTGTCTGGAATTCAGAAGAAAATCCAAAGAGGTATGGGGCCGAAAGTGGCAAAATCGCCCAAGCAAAGAAAGGCCTTAGAAAGCTTTTCCTGAAAGGAAGCGTATAGACTAGTGATTGTGAAATATCCTTTTGGGCATCTAAAGAGTGCATGTTTGATGAATGCACAGGAAGAGCTGTTCTCATCTCCATTCATTCAAGTAAGAACAGGAGCCTCCGGCGTAGATTTCTACTGCCTTTTACTACAAAAACCGGGGAAGAAGATGCCCATCTGTGCTTTGCTGGGTCAGATTCTTTATACCATCACTATTTTGACCAATAATATATATTTAAAAAATCTTTTAAAAAATCTATACCATTTCTCCTCCCTTTGGTGAAAGCAATGTGAAAGCATCCCAACCCCTTCTAGTGTCAACAATGAATTTGATGTAATGGAAGAAAAGTCTGAAATTCATGCCATTAAAACTGTTATCATAAATGCTCATGGATGTGTAAATAAAGGTTAAAGCCAGGTATATTGATGCCAAAGGGGAATTTGGTTCCATTTAAAACTCCATTTCTCACAGAAATCATGTCACACTTTTTTCTCTCTTAGAGGGAAAAAGGTTATGTCTAAGAATATATTTCAAGCGTTGTTAAATATACTGTTGACAACTGTCTGCCTTGTAAGATGGCAAACTTTCAGTGTTCCACTGTGTGAAAGAACGAAGAGGAATGTGAGACCCCAAAGATCTAGATGGTCATGGAGTTATATAAAGTGCCTGTGGTGAGCTGTGATAATAACTAAACAATTTGGGAAACAGATTCACTTGTATTTTACTGCACTGGTGAAATAGAAAAAATAGAGAGATAAAAGACATGGTGAACTGAGATTGGGTCATCCATATTAGCTTATACATTCCAAGCTCAGTGCATCAAGTTCCATTGAAAATCTATTGGTGTAAACTAGATCACATTATAATAGTTGTATTGAGCAGCTTCATTAGATTCTTCATTCGTTTCATAGCCTGGACTATCCCATAGGATCAGGATAGGTATCCACACTGGCAGAAGCTCTTCTTCTGGATTCAGTGGTAGAAGAAACATTTTATAAAATAGAAAGGAAAACCAAAATATTCAGTTAAAATTCAGATCGGTAATACCAAGCTCCAACCTGTGCCAGCTCAAATTCAGTCATGCTAAGATAGCCCAAATAAAAAGGTGTAACAATATTTTTAAAAGACATTCAAATATTAATGAGAATCCAGATTATATCCTCTCACTAACAACTTTTCAGTCAGTCTTAAAAAGATAAAGGAGGGAGAAGTTTAAAGGTGTTTTTTTTTTTTGACAAAGTTAGAATAGGAAATTGGTTCAAATGTGGTACATTGCTATGGTTGTTGTGGGTTTTCCGGGCTGTATTGCCGTGGTCTTGGCATTGTAGTTCCTGACGTTTCACCAGCAGCTGTGGCTGGAATCTTCAGAGGTGTAGCACCAAAAGACAGAGATCTCTCAGTGTCAAGGTCACACTGAGAGAGCTCTGTCTTTTGGTGCTACACCTTTGAAGATGCCACCCACAGCTGCTGGTGAAACATCAGGAACTACAATGCCAAGACCACGGCAATACAGCCCGGAAAACCCACAACAACTATCGTTCTCCAGCCGTGAAAGCCTTCGACAATACATCGTGGTACATTGCCATAACCTACTTTGAATACAAACAGCCATTCATCAAGCAGGAATTGGTTGTCTGTAATGTTTGTCCCCATGACAAGAAGAATTTTTACCACACCAGCTTCACACTTAGGCTTATGGGTACTGCAGGAAGTTACCACTTAATAAATGTTCAACTTTATTAATTGGTTATGAATCAAAGTGGGGGCTCAAAATGTGAACGAGTACCGGTATTTCGAGGAGTCCTCTTGCATATCCAGCCTGAGAAAGTATTGCATGCAATAAAGCCTTCCCTATGTACCACATTTGTATTATGAGGATTATATGTATGTGAATTCCAGGAGATCAGACCAGTGTGCAGGAGGTAATTTCATGTTGTCATCACAACAACCGCATGAGTTTGGTTAGGCAGAGCAACTGTTATTGGCCCAAGGATTCCCGGTGAGCTTCCTGGCTGAGCAAACACTTGAGCCCAGTCCCTGGTCTAGTTCCAACATTGCATCACATTGGCTCTGTATGAGTTTAAGTGAGTGAGAATGCGGAAAGTCTAGAACCAGGCTTTTGGAATGAAGCTGAACAGATGGAATGAACTGTGTCTGTTCCCAGAACTACCATGAGTAATATATGGCTCTTCAATGTTTACCACTGCAAATGTTTCATGTCCAAACAAGCGTAAATGATTGGATGTGTCTGCATAGCATAATTAGGGATGTAAACAGACTTCCATTGCAGAAACTAGAGCAATACAGTAAGTAATTACCCGAATTATTTCGGTCTAGTTGCAATATACATCATTACTATAATTATGCAACTTCAACTTGAGTCCATCGTACCTTTCGTCATTCAGTTTGTGTGTAACAGCCTACTCAGTGACTTTAAAAAACATGCAAATTCCTGTGCTACCTGGGTGGCCCATGGTTTCTCATGATTGTTCAACTATTTGACTTCTGAAGAACATACATACCTTCAGGCCTAGCCTTTGTTCTATGGTTTCCTGAGATCCTAAAAGGTCTGTGGACACCATTATTGTTGACTTGCATCCCTCTGCACAGGAACCTAAGAAGAACCCTGTTGGATCAAACCAAAGGTCCATCTTGTCCAGCAAGCTGTTGTGCACAATGGGCCTGGAAGAACAGGAGCACAGAGGCCAATTTTCCAATTCCCTTTTAAAGCTGTCTAAGGTAGTGTCCATCATTAACTCATACAGCAGTGAATAATGCCACAAGTTAATTATGTGTGAAGACGTACTTTCCTTTATCTGCCCTGAATCTACTGTCCATCAATTTCATTTGGTGCCCAAAGTGCTAGTAATTTGGAAGAGGAAAAAAACAATTTTCTCTATGAAGTTTCTCCATCACATGCATAATTTTATAAACCTCTATCACACCACCACCACCCCGCACACACACCACTTAGGCATTTTCCTCTAAACTAAAAAGCCCCAAACTCCTTAGCCTTTTCTTGTAGCAAAGGTGTTCAAATCCCTTGATTATTTTGGCTGCTGTTATCTACACCTTTTCCAGTGTTATATTATCTTTTTTGAAATATGGTGGCCAGAACTGTACGTACTAGTTTTCCAAATACAGCTTTACCATACATTTCCAATATGGCCTCTTGTTTTCAATCCCTTTCATAATAATCGCTAACACATGATTTGCCTTTTTAACTGCTGCTGAACACTGAGTTGGCATTTTCTCTTAGGTATCCCAAGATATCTTTCCTGATCTAACACAATGAATTTATAACACCCCCCGCCCCAGCATCAGCACATATTAAAAGTTAGGGAGTTTTATCCCACTGTGCATTACTTTGTATTTATATAGAATTCATTTGCCGCATTGTTGCCACCTCACCCATTTTGGAGAGATCCTCTTGGAACTCTTCCAAACCCACTTTGGTTTCCAACGTCCTTAGTGACTTGGTGTCATCTGCAAATGTGGCTACGTTCTTGCACAGCCCGAGTCCCAGATCATCTATGAACAAATTAAAGAGCACCAATCTTAATATAGATTCCTCAGAGACACTACTGCTAATTTCCTTTCATTGTTAGAACTGTCTGTTTACTCCTACTTTTAGCTTCCTGTCATTTAATCAGTTATTAACCCATGTGATAAGTGATGCTCACATGCTTTTGGCAAAGGGTTTTTGTCAAAACCTTTCTGACAGTCCAAGAATATAATGTTTACCAGTTCTGCTCAACTTTGCTTAAAAAAATCATAAACAGTATATTTATTTTTAGTATTTCTCACGCCTTCAAACTCCTACTGGTTTGTTTGTGGTATGTGAGAAAGCATGGGTAATAATATCAGTATAACAAAGTTTTCTTGATGAAGTTCCCCAACCCTCCCTCCCTCTCCCTCTCTCTTGCTCACTCGCACACTTCTCTGGAGCCAGGAGAGAACAATACTTTTCTTCTCTCTTCTGTTAAGTGGTGTTCAGTTGTATTGCCTGTGAATATATGTATGCTTTATCAGTGTTTTATATTACATATGAAGGCATTATTTTGTTGAAAGAAATCACTGTAGCTTTATAACCCAATTGTTGACCGCCCACAAACTAGTGGTTGCTAGGAGATCATAAGTCAAGGCACATTATCAGAGGTTGGGACCTGTAGCAGCACAACATAGGTGCTTTATCTTCTACACCATCATAGCTAAAGAAAGGAAATGCCCGTGTACTCTCTGCCGTACTTCAGCACCCCCTTTGTGGGTGGCTAGAAGGTGGTATGGTAGACGCTACTCCGTAGAGGTCAGGCGAGAAAGAGGCCAACTGTCTTCTCCTTGATTCTGCAATGCTGGTCTGGATTCTCAGTCTGAGTTTTTAGACTGCCTGTCCTTCTCTACAGTACTGCTTGTATCAGCCAGGATGACAGACCTTTTCACAGTCAGCTTTGACCCTCTCTACTGATGTTTATGGGAGTGTGAGGCATCTGAAACCTAAGTTTGAGTTCTGGACAATGTAGGATTTACATTTGCTCTACAAAATGATTTAGTTAAAAACTAGGCTGAGTTAAAGAGAAGCTTGGGGGACAGAGACAGTGTCATCTTTTATCTATCTCTCTGTCCTGACAGATAATATAATATTGTTTTGCATGAGGAAATGGGATCTCTCCTGTAGAGCACTGAGCCCCCTTTAATTCAGAACAGAATGAGATATAGTACTGAAGGTAGATTTGCTACCAAAACAATCATCTCCCCTCTAATTGCCTCTCTTTCTCTCTCCATAACATTAAGTTCTTGAAACTTGTAGCCTGATATCACCCCCTCCATCAACAGGAAGTGGTAAGGGAGACATAGTGATGCTGCAACACACATTTCAGAAACCAGACCTTACTGGGAAAATATAAGAAACTGGATGGAGAGTGCTAGGTATTGTGGGAAATGTGAATTTGGCAGCATGTCAAGCTCTGCATTCACTTCTGTCATTAACCTCTTGGGAGACTACTAATACGATAGAGACTGAAGGCGCAACTTGGCGAGTCAGGAGAGATCTATGATTGGATTTTCCAACATCTTTAATTTTATTTAAAAGCAGTTATGTGGAGAGGGCAGTTATGGGGAGAGGTAGGGAGTAGTTCCCCCTTCATGCTGTTTCCCAGATGGAAATCAGCCTCCTGAGCGGCATTAACCTTAATGGGGCAGAGGGGAGGCAGGGCACCTATGGCTGGTTTTCAATAAAATCAAAGTCATCAGGAGAGCTGATCATGGCGGACCTCCCACATTTTGTCTAATTGAGTTCTGAAGGACACTGAAGGAAAAGCAAATCTTGGTTGGCTTGACAGAGTTTGGGCTAAGGGGACTACAGCCGGGTCCTGGGAGAAAGAACATTAATGTCCTTTAGCTACTGTGGATGTTTTCTCCAAATGAAATCATCATTAGAAGATGGTCCACTGGTTGTGGAAGCAGCCCTCAGAATTTGCATGAGGTGACCCTCCCCCCGCCGTGTGTGTGTGTGTGTGTGTGTGTGTGTGTGTGTGTGTGAGAGAGAGAGAGAGAGAGAGAGAGAGAGAGAGAGAGAGAGAGAGAGAGAGAGAGAGAGAGAACAGGTAAGTTTATGGTTTATGGAAAAATGAGTGGTTTTGAGAGTACAGGGACAGAAATTTGGATGGATACTACAATTTCATTCTGCCAGAGGTCCTCATGGCCCTCCAGTAAAAAGACCTTTCCACTTACACAAGGTATTCGTGTGCCAGAGATTTTTAAAAGTTGACAGACAGTGTTGAGAGTTGGCTGAAGCATCCTGGGGTGCAAGATCTCTCTAAGGATCTAATGTAGGGATCTAATGTAGGGATCTAATGTAAGCAATGTATCTGCTTAGGAGTGCTTTTATATTTTTAAACAAAGCAATAATCAGTGCTTCCAGTTCAGGGCTGTCCTCTTCAATATGCTGATGACACCCAACTATATCTGATGATGGACGGCCAGCCCGACTCTGCCCTAGATGTCTTAGAGCATGCCTTCGAAGCTGTGACTGGATGGTTGAAGCAGAGTCGGTTGAAATTAAATCCCACAAAGACGGAGGTCCTGCATGTGGGTCTGAGGGCCATGGGCACGGGACTCTGGCTTCCCGCTCTTGATGGAGCGCTACTTGCGCCAGTTTCAAGAGTTAGGAGCCTGGGGGTGATCCTGGATGCCTCCCTGACTATGGAGGCACAGGTCGTAGCGGTTGCCCGGTCTTCATTTTTCTATCTAAGACAGGGCCGGCAGCTTGTCCCCTACCTATCAACCCATGACTTAACTGCAGTGATCCAAGCAACGGTCACCTCTAGATTAGACTACTGCAACTCACTCTACGCAGGGCTTCCGCTGGGCCTGACCCGGAGGCTATATCTGGTCCAAAATGCAGCTGCGTGAGTAATTGCAAGGGTCCCAATTAGGGAACATATAACACCTATACTACGCCAGCTGCACTGGTTACCAGTTGAGTATCGGGTCCGGTTCAAGGTTTTGGTGTTGACCTATAAAGCCCTATGCGGACTGGGCCCAGCATATCTGCAGGACCGCCTCTCCCCATATGTACCCCAGAGGATGCTTCGTTCAACAAATAAACAACTGTTGGTGGTCCCTGGCCCAAGGGAGGCCCGCCTGGCCTCGACCAGAGCCAGGGCCTTTTCAGTCCTAGCACCAACTTGGTGGAACTCTCTGTCTGAGGAAACCAGGGCCTGGCAGGATTTATTATCTTTCCGCTGGACCTGTAAGACAGAGATGTTCCACCAGGCATATGGTGGAGGCTAGGTTGGGCCCCCACTGGCCACACTAAAGATCTGTCCACCACCCCACATATGAGCCAGGGCTTGAAAAATCTAATATAATAAACAAACAAACAAATAAATAAAACAAAACAAGGGAACACTGCCCATGAGACTTTTCCCCACTCAGGGAAGTGGGGACCTCATAAAAGTATTGACCCACAACACAAGACATGATTTGTTATGACATAAGAAAGCTAGGGTCCTTTAAAAAATCACTGGAGATGGGTTACTTAGCATTTATTCATGTAAGGCAATTTCCATGTAGTAACACCCATTTTTTTAAAGTGCATAGTGAAAATGTTCTGTGTTATGTTTAACTTGCTTAAACTGGAAGCTGAATTTTTGCAATTCTTCCTCGAGTAACTGGAGCCATCCAGGGCTCACCCTGAGACACAAGCAATGGATGAACAAGGAGAATCTGAAAACAAAGGTTTTTTTTGCAAGGGCAATTTTTGCTGCTTTTGGCCTAATACCTCCTTGGGTTTTCTTTTGAATTCCAGACAATTAACTCCACCAGATTTCAATGTGATTTTTCAAGGATTCTCTTCTGATTTTTCTGCCTGTACCTTTTCTGAGTGGGGAGAAAATTTGGAAGAGAACCCTTGAAATGCCACATTGAAATCTGGAGGAGTTAATTGTCTGGAATTCAGAAGAAAACCCAAAGGGGTATGGGGCCAAAAGTGGCAAAAATCACCTGTGCAAAAAAGGTCAAAACCAGACAGGTTTCTTTACTCTAATATTCTGGGCATGTACTAAATTCTTCACGCTAGGCTATGCATGTAGGCACACTAATTCCAAAACCAAAGAGATGAAATCACCAAGAGTACATAGCAACCACCCGTCAAAAATCTTGTTATTTCAGCAGGCTTTTAGAATCCATTGGAAACTGGATGATCAGGAACTCACTGTATTCATCTCAGCCGTTCCATTAAAAGACACGAGGATCAGAAAAATTTATGTTACAGAAATCTTTGTGTCACACGAGTACTGAGTCAAGTTCAGAAAGTACTCTTTGTGATAAACGACTCTGCCGTGGCACTCTAGATTAGATGTTTACTGCTCTGTGCACACCCAATGGCATTCAGGAATGAAAGGAAGGACATTCCTTTTCTGCTAAGTCATTCGCTTGCATTCTTTGCATTCGTTGTTTTCCTTTTAAAGGGTGTTTTGATTCACACTGTCATCTGTCATTCTAGTCAGACCAGGTAGATTCCCTTCTAGGTATTGTGACTGGGACCTGCCCAGGATGTAGTAGCATAGCTTTGAGGAGTGTAACAACAGAAGGGGATGGGTAGAATGCATTGATAAAAATGCTGAAGAGAATTGGGTCCAAGACGGAGCCCTGAAGTGCCTCACCAAAGACCTTTATCCAAGCTGCTGAAGTGCAATTGATAAGTACTCTCTGGCTCACCAACCAATGTGAATCTACCTGATATTACTTTAATTTGGCCTGCAGTTTGCTAACCAAAATACCACGGGGTGCTTTTACAGATGCTTTATTAAAATCAAGTACTATTTCATCCCTAGCATTCCCATGACCCCCTGCTGTGGCCACTTTTGACTTTCAAACTAGTGAATGCTTCTGATTGATGTATAAGATGATGGAGTTACACTAGTAAATGCTGATAACAAACTTTAGATGACTGTTCAAATTTACTAGTCTTCTTTGCAGACATTTGCCAGATGCGTGAAGGGACTTAATTTGTCATCACTAACTTGTAATCAGTGACAGTCTCTGGATTGTGGACATTCACTGCAACATATACAAAATTACAGCATGTCTTCAAGCAAAAGATTTGTCCTGTAATCCCAAATATCCAAACCTTTAATAAACTGTTGAATAAGGGAGCACTGAATATCCAATGTCTCATAAGAAAATTGTGATTGGTGCCTTATAACTACATGATAACAACAAGCCCTAGAGCAGATACATGCCTCCAAAACTGGTCACTGTAATCTATATCAGTCCTAAGGTAAAGGTAGTCCCCTGTGCAAGCACCGAGTCATTATTGACCCATGGAGGGACGTCGCATCGTGACGTTTTCTTGGCAGACTTTTGTTATGGGGTTGTTTGCCATTACCTTCCCCAGTCATCTACACTTGTGTAGATATCAGTCCTAGTTAATCCTTATAAGTGTAGATATCAGTTCTAGCTAACTCTTATAAGCCAGTGCCTGTCTTGATCAAAAGATTTCCATATTTGGCTCACTGGGAATGCATTATGCACTATAGAGGAAGTGTGGGGCGAGTTTGCATTGCCATGTGTCATTTTTTCTTCACACAAGTGAAATGGAAATGTAGGATTTTGCTAAGAATTTTATGTGGCAACGGGAAAATTAGAACACCTGAACTGTGAGACAAAAGAAGGGAATAGCAGCAAGAAAGGAGAAAACATTTGGTCTATTTATCCTAGCAACCCAAAATCTCCTGGATAAAATGCACTTCTTCTGGATTAGGGTCTGAAGGGATTGAAATTCATATATATGGATTTACTTCAAATCACTTGTGCACCAATCCATTGTCCCATTTAGGAATATTAATCCATTAACGTTAATAGCCCATGTTTATATACAATGCTCTTTGCGGACACAAACATGTTTTGTTGTTGTTTAGGCAGTCTCTAAAGTGTTCTCAAAAGTAAAATAGCTTTTCTAAGGCAAAGAATTTCTGAGAGACATGGACAAAAGAACTGAAGAAACATGCTTGCTATATATAGCCCAAATGAATCTGTTTATTGTTGCTAGCCCAGTGTGATGTAACAGGAATGCTATTGTGTTGGGTCAAATCAAGAGAGCACCATCTCTAGGGTTATTGTAGAGCTCTTCGCTAAAGATGCCTCCCTAATGAACCCAGAAGGCCAGAAAGTGTTTGCTTGTCTAAATGATCCGTAAAGACCTTTGATGCCTAGTAGCTACTAATTAGCAGTCATACCCAGAGCTTTATTTCTGGGGAAAGAGGTGGTAGAACTCAATGGGTTGACCTCAGGGGAAATGATCACATGGCTGCTGGCCCCACCCCCTGATCTCCAGACAGAGGGGAGTTTAGATTGCCCTCTGTGCCACATGGTGCGGAGGGCAATCTAAACTCCCCTCTGTCTGGAGATCAGGGGGCGGGGCCACCAACCATGTGACCATTTTCAAGAGATTCCGGAACTCCATTCCACCACGTTCCAGCAGAAAAAAACCCTGGTCATTCCCAAACCTGCTTGGAGAGGACTTGGCAACCACTTGGCAGTTTGAATGTAACTACTAGGGGCAGCATGGCCGGCAAGGAAAGTTCCCAATGGGCCCCTAACCTGGAACGCTGCTGGAGGCCAGGAGTAAGCAGAGCCAAGATCCAATAGTTCTTCCAGCTCTGCAGTGGCCACTTGACTAGGATCCACCAGCAACAAAAATGATCAGGTATCAGCAGATCTGCTGCCTCCTCCTGCACCATTTGTCACTGGTGCAGCTGGCTAGGACTGAACAGAGTGTTCTCTGCAGCAGTGACTTGTAGCACTGTGGACAACACTTGCATAGCTTGCTCCTTGGGCCATTTTCTGAACTGTATTTATGCAAAAGATAAGTAAGCAGCAGTTCAGGACTTTAGATTATTAGATTAGGTTACTGCAGTACTACATATAGATTAAATTACTGCAATGTGCTTTATGTGGGGCTGCCCTTGAAAAGTGTTCAGAAACTTCAATATGTGCAGAATGCTACAGCTAGGATGTTGACTGGAGTGGGTTGTAGGGAACATATCTTGATTCATCTACACTGGCTTCCAATTTGATTCTGGGTATAATTCAAAGGTAAATTTAAAGTCCTTTGTGGTTTGGAAACAACATAACTAAAGGACCACCAACCACTGTGGTCATCTTTGGGTACCCTGCCTTCCAAGATGAGGCAGATGACAACCCAGGAGAGGACCTTCTCAGTAATGGCAACTAAACTCCAGAACTCTCTCCTAAGGGAGATTTGCTTGTCTCTTTCTGTTGCCATCTTCCACCAGTGGGTGAAGGATTTTTTGTTTCCTTTGGCATTCCTCAGTGATCCTCCCTCCCTCACCAATGTTTTTTTAATTGTTGTTTTTTGTTTTATTTATTTTACTCTGGTTTAATTTGTTAACTGCCTTGATAGCCCTATGAAGCCAGAAAGGCAAGGTACAAAAAAATCTTATAAACAAACAAATAAATAATGGAGGACCTCTCGGTCCTTCATTAGTCCCAGGTCGGTGGCCAGGGTAGGGGGGAGAGCTGGCGATACTCACTTGGGAGTCTTTCTCCTTCAGGCTGCTCCCTGCACCAAAGATCACTGGCATTGATTGTGTAGGCCTGGTGTAGGGTGCTGTGGAGAGTTTGGCTATCTGTCTGGTGTACCGGCCACCTAGTACACCAGCAGCTACCCTGCTGAGCCTGCTGGAGGCAGCGGCAGTGTTATCGGAATTGGTCTCCTTGCGAGTAAGAGAATTTGTGGGGGGGGGATTAGCAAGCAAGGAATACAGCTATGTGAAAAGCTGGTAACTATGGGCTCTTATTCACCAATGTCTACGGGGTCTCTTCTGAAATAACAAACGAAGCTGATGCTTAAGTTCAAATAATAATCTTTTATTAGAAAGGAAAAATGCATGCAGATGTGGGGGGAAATGGTCACACACACATAAGAGTCCTAGGAAGCTAGCCAGAAGTTGAGATAGGGAGAGGGGAATAAGTATATCTGCCTATCCTGAAGAAGTCCAGTCTACGAGGAAGAGAGTAGCTTCAAACATCCAGCGTCCTTGGCCAAGAGAGCGAGAGGCTTGGGGCAAGGGAACAGAGCTTTGGATCCAGTAAGCATGTATGGAGAGAGAGAGGTTTAGGGAAGCGACCCTAAGGGAGCAGCCAGGGAGTGTGCACAATTTGAATGGGCCAAGGCACTACTCTTATAGGGTAAAATGTGCCCTGAGGTGGGGTAGCCCACCTAGCTGTTAGAACAAAGACTCCAACAGTCAGTTCCTGGGAGTAACAAAAGGTTTGATTACCTTGATTGGTAGCTGCCAGGGTGTGTGAAAGAGAATGCAAATCTTGCCTGGGCTCTGTGCAAAAGTGCAGTTTGTTAATGAAGTCCACCGGAGCTGAGTTGATGAATTTAGTTAAGGAATGTACCTCCCCAGGAATGAATTATAAATACTTATGAATGTCATTTGATTAGTTCCTCAATCAAGGACAGGAGATCTCATTACAGAAGAAGGGAAAGGAATGTGTTAAGTGGGGATGACTCTGCGAGACCTTTGTTGCACTGGATTCCTTAGGGGCTGGGGGAACTGCAAATCCAGTCACCACTGATCACTTTGCATTCCTATGCAGCATTCCATTCATTCCTGTGTCTCCCAGGCAGGACTCAGCAACTGTCAGCTGTACTTTCCCTGGCTGTAATGTAAACTGCCATTTTAAATCCAGGGGCCTGGTGACATTTAATATCACACGAAGCCATATTAAATGGCTATTAAAGATGGCAGAAGCCGGGCCGACTGCTTACAGCGAGCGGGGCCTTGGGGTATCCCAAGCTATTAGTTTTGGGTGACTTCAATGTCCATGCTGATGACACTTGCCCGCGGAGACTTATGGATCCGCTTGAGTTCCGGAATGCTTTGCAGGATCCAATGCCCCCTGGGGGCTCACTGGATGTTCTAGTAGAGGACTGGCATGCCTGTCTCTCTGAAGCCATCAATGAAGTCACTCCCCATCACCCATTCCGCCCTGTACCAGACTAGCCCCATAATATACTGAGGAGCTACAATGGATGAAACAGGAGCTGAGACAGCTAGAACGAGTGTGGAGGCGTACTCGTGACAAAGGAGCAAGGACATGGGACGCTTATGAAAGCCTATGAGAAGGCAGTGAAAGCGACTAAAAAGGAGTTTTATGCCACTTCCATTTCACTCACAAGCTCCCACCCAGTTCAATTATTTAGAATAATTCGATCTTTAGTCTCCCTATCACAGGAAGAAAGGCAAATATTTGATTTGGGACTTAGCTCTGAGCCTTTTGGGAGCTTTTTTGCAGGTAAAATCTTGTCCCTCCACCAGGACTTGCCGGCCATGGTTGATACAGTACATGAACGGGAGGCTCCTTGGCTGTCTTCTGGTTCAGTTTTAGAACACTTCAGATGCGTCTCCCAGGATGAGGTTGACGGGACCCTCGCTGCTGTGAGGCTTTCCACTTGCCCCTTGGACCCTTGTCGGTCATGGCTGTTTAAATCCAGCCAGATAGTTTAAATCTATCTGTATGGAAAATCAATAAAATATTTATAAAAATAAATAAATAAATCCAGCGGTGACAAACTCCGGGTTCCATTGGTGATCATGAATTTATCTTTGAGCTAGGTGAGTTCCCTAGAGTGTTGAAGGAGGCAGTGGTAAGGCCCCTTCTGAAGAAGCCATCTTTGGACCCCACTGATCTGTCCAGTTACCACCTGGTTTCGAAACTCTTGTGCCTGGGTAAGGTGATTGTGCGGGCGATGGCAGAGAAGCTGCAAGTATTCCTGAATGACTCCTCAGTCCTGGATCCACTTCAGTCTGGTTTCTGCCCTGGCCATGGGATGGAGACGGTGCTGGTCACCCTCACAGACGATCAGCAGCATATGAATCAAGGTGGGTCAGCGCTGCTGATGTTATTGGATCTGACAGCAGCGTTCGACATGGTCGATTATGACCTCCAGTTCCACCACCTCACCAATGTGGGGATACGTGGGGCCGCTTTGCAATGGTTGGTCTCTTTTCTCCATGGTCGGGGACAGAGGGTGGCACTTAGGGAGCAGATGTCGCCGAGGTACCCACTGGTACATGGTGTTCCTCAAGGGGCGATTCTCTCCCCAATGCTATTTAATATCTGTATGCGCCCCCTTGCCCAGTTAGCCTGAAGTTTTGGACTGGGATGCCATCAATATGCTGATGGATAGCCGGCCAGATGCCGTCCCGGATGTTTTGGCCAGGGCTTTGGATGCTATGACTATGTGGATGAAGCAAAGTAGGCTGAAGTTGAACCCTGTGAAGACGGAGGTCCTGTATCTGGGTCAGGGGTTGTTGAGCTCAGGAATCCAGCTCCCACCCTTACAACTGTCACCTCCAGATTGGACTACTGTAACTCACTCTATGCAGGGCTACCCTTGAAACTGACCTGGAAACTGCAACTGGTCCAGAATGCAGTGGCACTTGTCCTCATGGGAACCCCATTTAGGACATGTATCTGACCTGTATTGAGCCAGTTGCAGTGGCTCCCAGTTGAATTCTGGGTCAAGTTCAAGGTGATAGTGTTAACCTTTAAGGCCCTTAACAGACTGGGACCTACATATCTTCGGGACCGTCTCTCCTTGTATGTGTTGGAAATACAATGTGTAGAGAGAAGGCAGAAGACACAGAATACCTGCAAGGGGCAGTGAGTCTGACAGATAGATGTCAGAGTGGGATCCTTCTTTCCTCCTCTCTTCTGTCCTTGCATATCTCCCGATTGGTATTCTTAGGCTACTTGCTGCTTCTTCCCGGAAGTCCCTCCTCCCCATTTACTGAGGTAGTTAGTATCTATTCTGTTTCTCTCCTTTCTGTCAAAGTTGTTGTTGCTGAATAAACTCTCTTCATCCACTCCTTAATCAGACTCAAGGTCATTCCTAAGATATACCAGAGCCTACAGTATGTTCCCCTGGGGGCATTATGCTCTGTAGATAAACATCTGCTGGTAGTCACTGGCCCCAAGGCTGTTCGCTTGGCCTCAACCAGGGCCAGAGCCTTTTCAGCTCTGGCTCTGGCCTGGTGGAACGCTTTCCCAGTTGAGACCTGGGCCTTGTGGGACTTATTACAGTTCTGCTGGGCTTGTAAAACAGAGATGTTCCACCGGGCCTGTGAGAGTGGTTGAGGAGCTGGCAAACTATCCTGCTAGCCCCTTGCCTGGTTTCCTTTGTTCTGCTCCACTTTTTAATGAGATCTGTGGATTTTATTATTTTCTAATGATTTAAACTATTTATCGTGTTTAATTGTGGTTTTTATGATTTTATGATGTTGTGACCCACCCTGACCCCACTTGTGGAGGTGAGGGTGGATTATAAATCGAACAAAACAAAACAAAACAAAACAAAACAAAACAAAACAAAACAAAACAAAACAAAACAAACAAACAAACATTAACACACCCCACCTCCATTTTAGGGTTAGAATAATATGCTCCCCCCTTTTTGGTAATGCTACAGGGCCTCTTAAACTAGATATAATTTAGGACCTCAGCAGATCTTAATCCAGCCCTGGCCATTTTAATTTTCCAGTCTGCTCCTGGTAGCCAGTGGAAGATGCAGAAATCTGAGTTTTGTGAATGAATTCAGGAAAACAGAATGGGAGGGGGGGTCGTTAGCTCCAGGTTGGGAAATTCCTGGAGATTTGGGGGGGTGCAGGCCAGAGAGGGTGGGGTTTGGGGAAGGGAGAGACCTCAGAATCCACCCTCTAAAGCAGCCATTTTCTCCAGGGCCTGGCAATCACTTGTCATTCCAGGAGCCCTCCATGCATCACCTGGAGGTTGACAGCCCTACAGGGATTCCAAGTTTGTGCTCTTTGCTGTGAGGGAAACTACCTCTGTTTGTATGGCTTGCCTAGGTAAAGGTAAAGGTAGTCCCCTGTGCAAGCACTGAGTCATTATTGACCCATGGGGGGACGTCGCACCACGACGTTTTCTTGGCAGACTTTTTACGGGGTGGTTTGCCATTGCCTTCCCCAGTCATCTACATTTTACCCCCAGGAAACTGGATACTCATTTTACCGACCTCGGAAGGATGGAAGGCTGAGTTAACCTTGAGCCAGCTAGTGCTACCTGAACCCAGCTTCCACCGGGATCGAACTCAGGTCGTGAGCAGAGCTTGGGCTGCAGTACTGCCGCTTACCACTCTGCGCCATGGGGCTCTTGCCTGCTCCTGTTAATAAACAGACATTTCTAAAACACTATAAGCTGTGGCAAAGTTCCACCTGCCTTTCCCGTCTTCCCGCTGCAGTCTCACCATGATCTGAGTCACAGTGTGTCACATGCTGTGCCATGGAGGAGCCAAGCAAACTTGTCAGCAGGAAGTGGACTGAGATAGCAAGAGGAAATCTGGCTTCATCCCGTAACACTTAACTCTACTTGCTAGATGATTCACATGTATACCTGGGATGCTTTTCATTGGTTCATGCTAGCCCTTGGCCTGTGGAAGTAACAAGATACCCAGTTCCCAGTGAATGGATATGGATGCAGGAAGAGAAATTCTTTTGCAGCAGCAGAGAAAACCTGCTGTGCCCATTTAGAGCTGGAGAAGTGCTCCACTGCTCACTTTGCACCCCTGGGAAAAGCCTGGTTCCAAAAGGATTCTTTGAAAATGTAAAAGTGTTCCTAAAATGGTCATACAGCTGTTGGGCAGAGAGGGGGGCTAAGAAGGAGGTAGTATTGCTGCTTTTCATTTCCATGATCTGCAGTGTGTGATCATTCCAGTACTACAGTGGCATTATACACAGACATTAAAGAAAATTTAAAAGTTTATTTTATGAATGTTTGCAAAACAGTATAGGCCTGTATGGGGAGAAGAAGGGTTGTGTTGCTGCCACAAATGACAATCTAAAGAAACTTGCAATGCACAAGTGGCAACCATATTTGTGATGGATACAATAATTGAAGGATGTGTTGCATTTTCCCAGATACGAAATATAGCACTTCCTGTGCAGGGAAAGTGTGCCATCATTGCAACCAGATGCGAACCCTGCATAACAGATTGAGAACAATTGCACGTTGACTGTGCAGTCCTAAACAGAGTTGTGTCCTTCTAAGGTAAAAGAAGTCAAAGAGCTTTAAAGGGCATGACTCTGCTTAGGATTGCACTGTTAAACTATTAAATACCGATAGTCTGGAAATATATTTAACTGTAAGCAATTAGCTATGAATTGAGCCCACAAGTATTTTCAAAATAAAGAACCTCTGGAAGCAGATGATGCATGAATTTCCTAAGTCTGGAAAGGCTCTTGAGACAATGAACAAACAAGGCATTTGACTGTGTTCTGGCTCTAGTTCCTCTCTGACTGATGTCAGTGGGAGTTCAGCCAAAATATATTTAATGGAATCATGATGGAGCCATTTGACCTCTTTTCCTTTGCATTCCAAATTAAGTGAACTGGGTAAAACTGAAAATCATCTGAATTCAAATCTACAGTAGGAAATGACATTCTCTTATCTTCCATTCCTCTCTGTTCCTTTGCCCCCTTCTGACACCTGGCTCCTGAAAAGGCACACGGAAGAATAGCAGTATGAGCTGGGGGGAGCTGGAGAGATAAAGAATAAAGGAGTAAAATTGCTCCTCCTCTTGTGCAAGTGGAGCCCCACGGAGGGAAGATACTGATTCCATGCCCTTGTTCCTCTAGCCCTCCAACCTGCATAGCTATTCCTTTGCATGAATCCTGCACCCTCAAGAATGATCTTCTGAGGGGCTAGAAGGCTTTGCAGGAACAGAGAGGAATATGGGGAAACTATGAGGGCCTTCTGTGCATAGATAGTTGGATACAGACCATTATCAGGAGAATTGACTGCTCCCTCCTCTTACTTTCTTTGCATATCGTTCAAAGGCTGAGGATTTCATGGTTTGCAACAAACTGTAATTTGTTCTGATGTCCAACTCAGTAGTTTGTTCTCTTGTCTCCAACAAGGATGCCAAATGAGGGTTAAACTGTAGTTTGGAATCCTGGTTTGTCGGCAAGAATAAATCCACAGTTTGTCATTTCAATCAGATTTGTTGTCAAAACTTTGACACTTCCGCCCCATCACCTGATCAGATAGCCTTCCCTCCTTGCTCAGGCAAACAGCCCTTGGATGAGCAAGTGAAACTAGCCCTGCTCAGACGCTAGGGAGGAAGCCATTTTGGCGAAGGAACCCCTTTGTCCCAGTGGGAATCTCTTACTGCTCTCCAACCCTGTTATTCACAGCCTTTCCTACCGCCTGATCCCTGCCCCTCTCACCACTTTGTTACCAGGAGGAACATCAAATGGGGCTGTTTTCATAGTGTGAGCTGTAGCAAAGAGCATAGGTAGGAATTATGGCAATGGTTTCTCTTAACAAACACAGCCTTAGTCTACTGGCACCACTCTAGTGTAAATAAAGATGACAGGACTAGGTTAAAGAATAAGAACAGAAAATGAAATATGGGCCGATTCCACACTACCTTGTTTTAGCGCTAGTTTTTTGCTGCCGCCGCGCTACACATTCCTCTGTTCACACGTTTTTTTTAAAAAAATCGTAATGGTATCGCTACGGCATCGTAGCAGACCACCGCGATTTCATTGCGCTATGAGCTCATTAAATTGTCCATCCCATAAAGCATCACCCAATCAATACGCACCCCTCATCTCCGCAGCCCCACCCCCGCACAAAGGGGAAAAAAAAGAAGGGCAATTCATCGGTATGCCGACACCGCGACTCAATCAACCTCCATGCACCTACCCGGAATTAGAACGGACCGCATCGTTGTTGGGGAAAAAGGTTAAAAATAGCTTTAAATCATAGGTGCAATGGATCTTGAATCAATAGAGAGTTATCACACGAGTTTAGCTTTTAAAAAACATTTACTTCTAAAGAGAAAAGGGTCACAGGTTGCCTACAAAACAACAAACACCTGGAGCTACATTTTTCCTTACTGTTTACAACAAAGAACTGAGATAATGGAAGTGGAGAATCTTCTTCCTCCTCCTTCTTCTTGACCCTGAAAGGACAGTCACCTGACCTGTTGACCAATAACAGTTTACAAACACTCTCAAGTTTCCCGGGCTTGCAGATTATTGGCTTTGTGCCAGGTTCCCTTTCCAGGTCAATCTAAACAATAGCATGGTAGGTAAACACATTAACCCCATAATGACTGAATCTCAGACCTTGCAACACACATATATTCCAACAATCGTAACATTTTTCGGTGCAAGCTGTCATGTCAGCTTTCGGCTTGACTGCTCCGTCATGTTGCAAGAGTGGATCTTCAGATGAAAGCTGGGGAGAATGATGCATAGGACGGACAAGGATGTTGATTGCCCCTCACAGAACCAGTGTCATGTAGTGTGGAAACAGGGGTCCGCAGTGGGTGACCCCTCCCCTGTCACAGGCGATCACCCGCCTTAATCAGAAGATATTTATTTTGGTCATTTGGTCACAGGATGGTTTCACGAGGAGCCATGACAAGCAATCCCAAAATCCGCCTACTACCCACAGAGATGAAAACTCCACAGACCCAGTATTGAAAGACATTTCAAAACTGCCTGCCCAAACAGGGGGCCAATCACTGCAGACTATAGATGGTGGGAGGAGAAAGAGCCAATCAGCGCCAATTAACGGGGTGTGGTTTCGACAGGACAGGATAGTATCGTGTCGGTATACCGACCGCCTTAATATATATATATTTTTTAAAAAGGCACATGACTTTTCAGAGCCAAACCATGCCCCCACGCGTTCATTGCGGGTTTTGTTGAGGGGATGTGATCGTGGTGTCGCGCGAAAAAGACAGAAGTCGGAAGGTGATGTGAACACGTGCGTGATTATTGCGCCCTCGAACATGACGCAATGATATCGGAAAAAAAGCGGGAGGTAAGGTGGTGTGGAATCGGCCATGGAAAGATTGCTAACTTACTTGAAACTTACAGATCCTGAGTATCTGCTCGGATATTAAAATGAGTGTATGGGTAAAAAGGATGCTGTCCTTCGCATGTTCACACTTCACCCATAGTCACATTCACACATACACAGAAGGGACAACCCTTTTCAAGTCCACCCCACCCCCCACCCCAAGTGTAAGAAGGCCTTAACCAACCAGGGCATCGTGTTCTGGAAGCAACAGTCTTTCAGAATCTGTTCAGCAAATAGAAAGGCTCTAGCATATCAAAGAGTTGTCATGTTTTCACTCCTGGCTGTAAAACTACGCCTACTCAGCAGGATAAGTTTTTTCCCCAGCCTTAGTGTAGCCACAAACAATCATCAGTTTCCATAAGTGTCACCCCTCATCTGCTTTCGTTCATGGCAAAACTACTTGTGGTTGGCTAAGGACAGGAAGTCTTGAGTATTCAGGTTATGGATTTGGAGAGGGGGGAGAGGGAACACACACAAGGCAGAGGACTTCCCAGACTCATTCCTATAATGACCAGACACCGATTGTAGTTATGTCTGAATACCCCCAAGATATAAATTGGAAGTCAATTTTGACGGCAAAGCAGGAGAAAAAGAATGAAATATATAAACAATTTATATCAGGGCCAGATCAACATGGGGAAATGAGTTCCTGCCATTATAATCAAAGAGTCTTTATTTCCTTCTTTAGTTTATTGCTGCATGTGTCCAGTACATCATTCCAAGTAGTACGTAACAATGTAACTGCCACAATCTTTGAGCCTTTAGGCAAGGGCTTGATGTGGAATGTTACACCGATATAAAAGCAACCACAGCCTTGGGAAGAAAACAAAGTGAAGTTTTGCTGGCAAGCAAGCCTGGCCTGAGCAGTATTACCTACCATCTCCAAGAATGCTTTTTCCCCCCCAGTTGGCAAGAAGTGGATGCACTATAAATAAATTCCAGATGAAGGAAGGCTAGATACGCATCAGATTTTCCCACCGTTGTTCCGGGTTGTGATTTCACTGATTCACCCTGTCATTAGCTACATTGATTGTTTTCAAACTTTCTTCATTTGAGGAACTCTTTCCACATTGTCTGCTGAAGAACACCTGAGTGTCAAGTTGGCAGGAATGAGATGCCAGTTAGACACCAATTACTGCACTTTGTTCAGGTCTGGGTCTTATTGAGCCCAGGGGCTGGTTTGAGGGCACAAGAATATGACAGCATTGCTGAAAATAAGCAAGTCTGGGTCCAGTCAGTGTTGGAATGGGAAATCTCTTGGAAACTTGTATGCTGCCTTGTGTCCCATGATAGAAAAAAGTGGGATATAAATGTAATAATTCATAAATACAGTTTAGGCTGCCTTTTTACCTGTGACTGCAAATTTCAGAGGAAGAACAGTCAAGATGACATTCTTTCATCAAAACTGTATTATTATTATTGAACTTGCAAAGAACTCCTACATTCGCTACCAAATAGACTGTAAACCACCATGATTCCTCAGATCCATTCAGACATGCACATGAAGCTGCTTTATAATGAGTCACACTCTTGGTCCTGATCTTGGTCAGTATTGTCTGCTTTGACTGGTTGCATCTCTCCATCTTCTTGGGTAGCGGTCTTTCATAACATCTACTACCTGACCATTTTAACTGGAAATGCCTGTGACCTGTGCACAAGTCAGATGCTCTGTGACTGAGTGACAGTCTCACTCCAGGGAGCTTGATGCCTAAACTGGGACAAAGCTGGATTTCTGACATCAAAATGAAAGCAACCTACACAACACTGGCTGCAGAAGTTAAACCCAGTCTCTTCATTGATCCAGTTTCAAGATGCCCTCACTTTTGAGGAACATGCTGGCATTCAATTTGTCATGGCATGCATGGCTCCAGGTGCACAGATGGAAGGTTACTTTGGAGTAAAATAATTTAAAATCTGAAATTCCACGAGCAGGAAGCATTTCTGTCAGGCTTGCCCAACCTTGTGACCCATCTGGCTGAAAGCAGGCCCACCGGCTATTTACTGTGGCCTGCCAGGTGTTTCCTTGTGGCAGCCTCTCATGCAAATACTGTATCGATTTCTGTGACTTGGAGCTGCTGCTGCTGCTGGTAAAGATGTTCTTGAATCTGTTGCATTGATACAAAGCTCATCTCTTTTCCTGCCTATGTGCGGCTCTATCACAAGACACATCCAGTCCTAGAGACACTCTATCACCAACCTTTTTAAGGTTAAAGTCTTTGACTGACTGACTGATTGATTAGTTGTTTGATTGGTTGGGTGGGTGGATGGGTGGGTGAGTGCATGTTTATCTTGCATTTCTCCCCAGTGGGGGCCCAAGACAACTTCCACTGGGTTAGTCCATTCCTTCGGCTCACACCCTCAGCTGCAACCAAGGCTGTAATATCTGCAGCAAGAGAGAGACATTCAACCTGGATTGTACAAACTGGCAGGTTAGAGCCACCAACTTCTAGGTGGGGCCTGGTATTCTCCAAGAATTACAAATGATCTACTGCCTACAGAGATCGGTTTCTCTGGAGGCAAATTCACTCCATGGCATCACACCTGAACCAAGTTCCCTCCCCCAAATCCATACACCGAGGTACACCCACAAATCCATTGGGATTTCCTGAGCTAGACTTGGTAGCCCTACATCTTCCCCCAATTCCCTTTTCCGTTTTTGTTCAGGCAAGTCTTTATACCTTACATTGTTGGAATAATGCATAGTTTCTTCTGTAACTGATACTTTCTCATTTTTAAAATGATTTTGATACTTTTCATATATACTTTAATGTAGTTTTAAATTATTTAAGGCCATGAGACCCCATGAGATTATTTTAGGTAAAGATGGTTCTGGTGGCTTTAGCTGATGACCTACACCTGAATATAGCATCATTATTGCTCCTCTTGGATTTATGTGCAGCCTTTGATACTGTAGACCATGTCATTCTGTTGAGGCATTTAGAGGCAGAAGTTGGTATTAGGGGAAGTGCCTTAGATTAGTTTAAGTCCTCATGGAACAGACTCAAAGGGTTGGTTGCTATTGGAGACCAGCAGCTATCCTCAGTCTAGGAATTATGTTGTAGGGTTCCACAGAGTCCAATCTTATCCTTCATGTTATTCAATCTCTATGTAAAGCCTTTAGGAGAACTCATTCATCGCAATGGAACTGGATGCCATCAGTACTCAGATGATACCCAGCTCTATATCTCGCTATCCAAATCTTCTGGTGATGGAATAAATGTCCTGAGACGCTGCTTGACAGCTGTAGTCAAATTTCTAAAAGGACAGAAATTGAAATTGAACCTGGGCAAGATGCAAGTGATGCTGGTTGTTAAGATAGAGATCTTGAGGGACGTTGCACTTTGCAATTTTGATGTGGTTCAGCTGACCCTGGTAGACTCAGTTAATAGCCATGGGGTTATATTGGATCCAGCACTGCTGCTAGAGAAACAAGTAAATGCACCTGCGTAAAAGACTTTCTCCCAGCTCATACTACCCTACAAGATGGCCCCCTGCCTTGACATGGCCAGTCTGGCCACCTGAATTCATGCCACAGCAGCATTAAGAGTAGACTACTGTAATTCACTCTAAATAGGTTTTCCTTCAAAGTTAACTTGGAGACTCCAGCTGGTAAAAAGCACCACAGCTCATTTATTATCAGACGCTAGGCAGAGCATGCATGTAACTCCCATTCTGCATTGACTCCACTGGCTACACATCAGTTACTGGGCTCAGCTCAAGGTTTTTTGACTATCTCATACAAAGCCCTTCAAGGCCTTGGCCCCATTTCTGCAGGAACACCTCTCCCTCTATGCTCCGCCACAACAGCTTTGCTCATCTGAACAAGGTCTTCTGCAGAGATCAGCCTGCAGTTGGGCAAAATCAGCAACTATCCCGCATACATATGGTAGTTCCATCTTTATGCAATGGCCTGCCAGAACAAGGGCAAATCCACATTACTCATTCTAAGTCGCATGTTCCCCGCATTCCCCACACAATCCCGAGTGCCGGTCACATTACCTCATTAAACAGACGCATTTCATTCGCATTTCTCCCGAATATGTGGTCACAGGTTTTCAATGGGAGTTTCACGGTGGCCGTGAACGGGCCAATGCGCAATTTACGCGGTTTTTTTAAAAAACCACCCCCCTTCCTGTCTCTCCGGCCGTTCCGAGAGTTCCTATTGGCTGATTCAACTTGCAAGTGCTCCCTAGTCTGCAAAAGACTGTTTTTGACTTCATAGCATTGGATTTATTGATTGTGCTGTTTCTGAATCAAATCTGGTAGTTTGAAAAATCATTTTGGGGTGAATCCATCCTCAGAACGGACTCGCGAAACTTCCTTTTTAACTGTTTTTTATTTTTTTTTATTTTATATTACTGTAATATCGAAATTACAAAATATTGAAATAATGACACTCCAAGGAAGTGAAACTTCAGTAAAATTCAGGCACTGGACTGTCCTGCATAGGAAATGCCCACGAAAGCTTCCCACATGCTTTCAAATTTCCAAAAAAGAAACGGGAGAGAGCCATCAGTGCTGTCAGTGGGGGAAAGAGAGGCATCATTATCTTCAATGATGTTTCTTTATAACGCAAGATCGAAATAACGGAAAAGTGCGCTCAAAAAAATAAAAAAAAATGGGCGGGAAAAAAGGTCCCGCCCAAAAAAGCGGTTTTCGAGCGGCCGTGTGACTGGAGGGACGCGCGAGAAAGACGGATTGGAAGCAGGAATGTGAACGAAGAGGAAAAAATTGCAGATTGGAGGCAAACGGAAGATATCCGAGAAACATGTGGGTAATGGGTGAATGTGGATTTGACCCAAGCCAGGAAAGCTCCCAGGGGTGGCACTTTCCGGAAGTGATGTCATCGCATCGCCCTAGGAGCATGCGTGAGGCATCTATAAGGTGAGCTTCAGGTCTACCGCCTCCCGCCCAGAGGGTAAGGGGATCTGGCAACCGTACTGTTGATGTAGATATACTCCTGTTGGGTAATTTCACTGTAATGAAAGATGTCATTTTTAATTACTTACATTTTGTTTCAGCAATGTTTCATCTCAGTATTTCTGATTTATGCCCATTTCAAATTTCTGCATCTCATAGGCTATTGTATTTGTTCCTTGAATGTTGTAGCTTTTGATCATACTGCACTGTATAATCTGCCTTGGGTCTCAGTGAGAAAGACGAACTAGAAATAAAAAACAAATAAATCATGCATAGTGTGGATCATGTTTGGAAGCGCAAATGCAGTTCCTGCCATAGCTATTTTGATATTTAAAGCTTGATTATTATTTTAAGCTCTCAAGCCAAGCACAACCTCCCGCCTTTGCCAAAACATTTATCCGGGGGTGTGCCTTTGTTTAGACAGGAAATAAAAGATGATCCCCGGATTTTCTAACTTCCTGCCATCCCTTCCCCCAATATTTTGAAATGATTCCTCAGCCATGTTTTTATATTGAATATAAAAGCACAGGATGTAACTAAACATACTATTTAATTCAGCATTCTTCATATAAAACATACTACAGTTCAGGTCATCTGGAGGAAAAAAGTGCCCCTCAAGAATGTAATAAGCAAACAACCAGTGCATTGTACATCCAAGATGCTCCTCACCTTTGTTCTGCTACAGGGAATTCTTACTGTCTTCATAGTTATTTATATATGGTCCCAACTCCATGTAAACTATGAGATACTTTAAAAACAATGGATCACCAGATTTTCCCAGTGCTGCCAAACATCCACAGTTCTCGTTTCTTTTCCACTTGCAGAGTAGGAGCTGAATTAGATCAAGGCTGGGGAGCTGCTGAGGGGAAAGGGGCTAATCCTTCTCCCCTGCAGTTTTCTAGGTACAAATTGCACTGCCTGCCCCAGAATTGCTACTTGACCCATTCAGGTCCCTATATGGCTGTCCAGTCACAAGTGGCACAGAAGCTGGGGGTTTGTGGGTGGGACTCCTGGATGTAGGGTCTTTGATGCCTGAGTTAAGTATATGATATAGAACATGACCTTCATAGCTGCCAGCCTATTCAGCCAGTAGACTCAAGGCAAAAACTACACTAAGGCATGGGAAACAGCATTTGTATAGAGGTGTATGATAAAGAAGTGCTGTCCAATACTTTCTGTGACACCTTACAAGTGACACCTTACACAGGTTGGACACTTGTCAGCTTCCCTCAAGTTTTGATGGGAAATGTAGGCATCCTGGTTTTACAGCTGTAAGGGAGAGCCAAGCTGTAAAACCAGGACACCTACATTTCCCATCAAAACTTGAGGGAAGCTGACAAGTGTCCAACCTGTGTAAGGTGTCACTTGTAGCTTGGCTCATATAGTTACAAATATTGCCCAATCTCTACAGCAGCAGACATTTTAGTTTGATGCCACAAGAGCTTTAAACATTCATGCTCTACTTTAAGCGGACATTGGTAATTCCACTTTTATGACTTCTTTACACTGCTGAGGGTTCCCTTTTCCACATTCAACTGCAAGTGGAATTGAAACAGTGGTTCTACATGGTGCTTAACATAGCATTGTTTTCCTCATAAAAAGCCATCCCCATGGGCAAGATCCTAGCGTAACTCAAATGTTACACCCCTTTGGCAAAGATTTCACTTCTCCCTGCAATTTTCCTTTTGCTTCTTTGTTTTCAGCCTAACCATTTACTACCTGTTCTCCCACAGCCCAATGATTCTCTTGTGGCATTCATGGAGCAATGGTTAATTACAGTGCTTTTTAGTAAAACAGAGAGAGAGAGAGAGAGAGAGAGAGAGAGAGAGAGAGAGAGATGCCCATACTTATGACGTTTCCAACCTTGGGGGCCCAAGCCCATTGCCCAAAAGAGCTGCTGGTACTGCAGAAAGGGTGCCAGTACTGGGTACCAGTACATACCACCAGAAAAAAGTCCTGCTTAATGATCAGTTCCCATTCCCTCAGTAAGGCAGAGAGGCTTTAGTACGGCTTTTAACTCTGTAACTATCGACAGACACTGATCATAATATTTTTATTTTAATATGTATGATCATAATAGCAAAAGTATGAAATAATGATAATAAAAAGGTGATCAGCAACTCTGGCAGACTACAAAGTAGAAAGCAGCAGTTAAGCCCTCCCCCTCCCCCCCCAGCAGTAATAACTGCTGATTTACAAATTATTCATGAATGCCCTGAGAGAGCTAGTCACGAGAGAACAGGGCATTAATTAAGCCAGAAGGAGAAGGAAAATAGTAAAGAATCTAGCAGCACCTTTAAGACTAACCAACTTTATTGTAGCATAAGCTTTTGAGAATCACAGTTCTCTTCATCTTGCATCTGACGAAGAGAGCTGTGATTCTTGAAAGCTTATGCTACAATAAAGTTGGTTAGTCTTAAAGGTGCTACTGGATTCTTTACTATTTTGCAACTACAGACTAACACAGCTAAGTCCTCTGGATCTAAGGAGAAGGAAAGAAAGCACATTTTAAAAAGAAGTCCTGAAACATCTCAATGGCATGTTGAATTCTGCACACCACAGATTAGCACTGCAATTGTATTTTTAGAGAATTGTCTCAAATTGGGTCTGAAACAAAAGATGGGAAAACAAAAAATACCAGAATGCACCGGGTTGCCAATGACATTGAATGGATTCTCCATTAAAACTGAATAAAATAATGGCTATTCCTGACCAAACAGCTATTGTGGAAACACATCTTATCTCCAAAAATATTGGTAGCCATCCAGAAAGGATGAAATTTACCCAGCAAGCAGACAGAATGAAATGAAGCTATTGGGAGGCAAAAATAAAAGCCAAACATACTGTTTTCATGTAACTATTAATGTAATTCTTTACAAAATTAATTACTGTACCAAGACATGCCTAATAACCAGAGCCTTGGATTCCAGCCCTTCCATCACACAGTTGCTTGGCTATTTTAATGTTCATTAATGTGTTGAAGTGGGAGGCATTTTTCCTCCCTGACATCGCTAATTAAAAATAGCAGTGGGATGGTAGGGGCATCGGTAATTGGCTTTGTATTGTAGCTTTGCAGTCAAAACTGATCTCTTGGTGCAACTCTTTTCAGCTTCACTAGATCAAGAATTTATTTACTCAGCTCATGAAGCAAGATTGGAAACACCAGCAATGTTCGCCTCCCACCCCACCCGTTCACATTGTGATATATCGGTAACCACCTTCAGAGGTTCAAAGTACATTCCCACCCACTAAACACGCAATCAAATATCCCTGACGGTTGAAGCGAAATGTAGTTATTTTGAACAACAGGAGGGCTCGGGTCAAATTCGTCATTCAATTTTAACATGCATATATTTTTGCATCAATAAACTTTTGCTTCAAAATCACACCTGAAAGTTTTAAAACGTATAGTGTGTTCATAAGTTGCATGGCTCTTCAGACTTTACTGATGTCCAGGGTGCTGAGAATACTATCTTTTTTCTCCTGTGTGTGCCTTTCCAGAGATGCAATAGTCCTGGGATGCAAACTAAAAGGACTACAGCATGAAGCATTTAGTGTGGTTCTGGTACCAGTGTTTGACCCTAACATAACTAAGACATACTAGGGCTGCTTCTACACAAGGATTTTTCACAAGGATTTTTTCTCCCTACATGGAAAGTAAGACCTCCCCCGCCCCCAGGTTAAATGGTAATATCCACCTGATGTGCACTTATTCTGAATAGGACTTGTGGCATTCCCAGGACTATCCCCTTTCATCTGGAGAAAATCTCAACCTGTTTTTCTCTGGTTTAAGGGGGAATCTTGAGAATGGCTGTGGGAGAGTGTCTCTGTGGACACTGCAGCCATGCGTCAGTCCCCCCCCCTTTGATCTCTTTAAAGGGCTTTCCCTCCTTCCCCTGCCCAGGTACGCTGCAGAATTACAGCATGGTTTGGTGGGAAGGGAAGGGAAAGGAAAGGGCCATTGGTGGTTTAGCTGTATGTATGTATGTATTTTACTTTATTTATATCCTACCTAATTTAATTTAATTTATTGTATTTATATTCCGCCCTCCCCGCTTTCGCATCTCCCCCATGGGTACTCAAAGCAGCTTACAGTACATTATTCTCCTCTATTCCAGTTTTCATGCATCTACTTTTCTATTGTCATGATGGGATGAAAGTGGGAGAAGCAGGAGTTGAAGGCTCCTCTGTCTGAAATAGCTGTGCTAGCGGAGAACTAATGGGATAATTTTAGTACATGTCACTTTTAATACCACTAGAGTGCTATAATAGGATACCTGCAAAAATTCTCCACAATTACAAGCACATTTGCCCTTTCTCAAGTTGAATCTGGAAACTACAAATTGAGCAGAAGCAATTCCCTTTTAGATAAAGGAGAAAAGGGCAAAGTGGGGAAGAAAATAGAAGGAGAACCCCCATCTACAAAGCCACGCACGGCACATGTGAATATGCTCGTACTTCTCTTATGGTCCCTGTTCTTATACCTCAAGTGGTTTGATTCTCTTTTTACCCCTTGACATCATTCCTCTTTATTAATTAAAAGTGCATATTCCCTGGATTAAAGACCAGTCTTTCGAACTATGAAGCACAAGGAATGCATTCTTTAAAACAAAGCAGAAAACCAATTTTTTGTTGATTAGTGATTTTTGTTCCTCCTTGTCTTCATCTTTGTCAAACCCAAGGCTGTCTGCTTCGTTTTGCTGAGGCCAAAAGATAAGGCTGTTCCTGATTACAGTCACTAAATAAAGGTGGTCAAAAGACCATCGGGAAGAAAAATTCTACAATACTATAGTGCAACAGTTTATAAATCTTTTCAAGTGATTTTAACAATAATACATGATTACATCATATTATTTTTCATATCATTTTTCAACATTTTTCAGCAATCTTATCATTCATAATACACAGAAACAAGAGTCCTCTTCAAGCGGACCTGAGGGTGTGACGGCAATTCAGCAGGAAAAGTCTTTAAAGACTCAAAATAATGTGTCTTCTTTAACTTTTTTCTTTTTTCCTTTTTTCAAATTTTTCAAAAGCCAAGATGGAAAGGTACGTGGCTGGTCCAGAGATGAAATTTGGAAAGCCCAGCGGTGCCCGGAACTAAGACCAGCAGATTTTCCTATAGTTCTTCATCCATAAGGACTTCCTCAGGGGCAACCAGCTATTTCTGTACACAGTTGCATAATATACGCGCTGAAAGAACACCCATGGACGTGGAGATAATCCTACGTGTGGAGCATCTTTGTGGATGCTCCTTCCGCAGCCACTATGGGGAGGGACCAGAGCTAAGCTCTAATTACAAAACAACACAGGACAGCTCACAGCCACATGCCAGCCCTCCTCCTTTTTATAGCTTGGCTCAGCAGAGGAAGTGCTGTCACATCTTGTCTCTTACCCTAAAATCCCACTTACCAATTCCTCCTTATAAGACCGATATTGGGAGAAGAATATCTCTGCAACAAAAAGAGCTTTAAAAATGAAAGCTGGGAATTCAAAGAAGCTGGTAGGTCATGGCAATAGATCAGTAAAACGTCAGTGTGCATTAGTGCACTAGCAATTGACAAGTTTTAAAAGAGAACAACTAAAGAGCCCTCCTGTGCAGCTACAGGTAGTTGTTTGGAGTACTTTTCAGTTTATTCAGTCTGAGGATGTCAACAGGATCTTTGGAAATCTGAGGCCTACCACTTGCTTGTTTTACCACTGCTCTTCCTGGCTACTTAAATCTGGACAGAGGGGGTTGGCTGACTGGGTCTACCTCTTTGAAAGTTAATGACTCTTTGAAAGAGGGGGTGGTTGCCCCAGCCTTGAAACAGGATATGGTGTGTCCAGTTCTAGAGAAGCCTACCCTGAACCCAGGAGTTTTCAATAACTATTGATCAGTAGGTTTGCCAGATGTCTGGTTTCTCCCTGGACAGTCCGGTTTTTTATTGGACTGTTTGGGGGAAACATGGTTAAAATACCACACATATTAATGTGTGGCATTTTGGGGCATGGGAGAGGATCAGCCCCTGGCCTGCAGGAGCTGGCAGCAGCTCCAGTGAGCCTCCTTGCGCTGTCTCTGCCTACTCTCCCTCTCCCCTGCTTCAAGCACTCTTGCGGGAGTTGCACTCCTCCCCCTGCTTCCAGTCCACCTGTCTGGCCACTTGAGTTTCAGGGAAGCTGCCAGCATGCTCGCCCGGCCTCCTGAGTGTCAGGGAAGTAGCCAGGGAAGTGGTTGGCCACCCCACCCACTCGCTTGACCATCTGAGTGAGGGGGAAGTAGCCAGCCCAGAAGTGGCCAGCCCGCTCACCCAGGAGCCAACATCACTTAATGATGTTATCACACTGGAGTCAGGAGCTCATACACACTTTGCATGAGCACAAAGAAGAGGGGAGGCCATCTAGCAACCCTATCGATCAGTCTCAAATGTCCCATTCCTGAGCAAGGTGATTGGATGAGTGGTGGCTGCACAACCTCAAACTTACTTGGATTCAACATACTGTTTAGATCCTTTCCAATCTGGGTTTAGGCCTCTTATGGGACTGAAACAGATGTCAGGTCCAGAATGCTTTCTTGTTTGCCTTTGCTTAACCGACTCCATTTTTAATCCTTTCAGTGTTTAAGTGCTCTCTTCACAGGTGCCAAGGTTCCCAGGCAGCTATCTCACAGAAAAGGATTGTTTTGGCTACCGATGTTCCACCATGAACCGGCCTTGAAGAACTTTCGCTTTCCTAACTTCAAAGGGATTGTTTTGAGAACTGTGGGGGGAGGTTGGGCCTGCTGTGATCTGTTACTTTGTACCTCATGCTTTGCCTGTCATTGGTAACAATGCATATGTACCATCCTGAATATTGTATTCAGGCTAGTGGACTATAATGAACTAATTCTTCAGTAAAAACCTTTTGGAAACAATGGACTGTTGTCTAATTGCAGAAGGTAGTCTGGAGTAAGGACATTATCTAGCCACAGTTCTGACAACAGCCTGGGTTGCCCTGGTGGATGACCTGCACTTGGAGATAGACAGAGGGAGTGTGATTGTTGATTCTCCTGGACTTCTCAGTGGCTTTCAGTACCATAGATCATGGTATCCTTCTGGGACGCCTTTCTGAGCTGGGATTGGGAGGCACTTTTCTGCATTGGTTCTGGTCCTACCTGAAAGGTAGGTTTCAGATAGTGGGGGGGGGGGGGCTGCTGCTCAGTCCATTGGCCTTTGGTGTCCCACAAGGTTCCATCTTATCTCCTATGCTCTTTAATATCTACATGAAACCACCAGGTGAGGCCATTGGGAGATTCGGGCTGGGTTTTCACCAGTATGTGGATGACATTCAGCTGTCTCTCACACCTGAACAAGTGCCTGGAGGCAATTTTTGAGTGTATGTGAGCTAATAAACTGCTTAATCCCAACAAGATACAAGTGCTACTGGTGAGTGAAAGATCTGACCCAGAATTTAAGATGTCACTTATTCTGGATGGGGTTGCTTTCCCTGTGAAGGAACATCATTTGGGGGTGTTGGACCCAGGCCTACTGCTGTGGCCAGGAGTGCCTTTTACCAGTTTTGTCTGGTTAGCCAGCTGCAGCCTTTCCTGGGCAGTAAAGATCTGGCTGCTGTGGTGCGTGCATCGGTTATATCTAGATTAGATTGCTGCAATACATTCTGCATGGGCTGCCCTTGAGAAGTATTTGGGCACTTCAATTGGAGCAGAACACTGCAGCCAGGGTGTTGATTGGAGTGCATTATTGGGACCATATCATTCCAGTCTTGGCACAGCTACACGGACTCCCAGTTTGTTTCTGGGCATAATTCAAGGTGCTGGTATTAATTTTTAAAGCCCTATATGGTTTGGGATTGGGACCAACATACTTGAAGCGTTGCCTATGAACCTTCTCAACCACTGCAGTCATCTTCGGAGGCCCTGCCTCACCTTCTGAAATTAGGTGGGTGGGAACTCAGGAGGAGAGACCCTTTTTGGTCACAGCACCCAAACTCTGGATCTCTCTCCCCAGAGATACTTGTGTGTCCCCGTCTGTTACTGTCTTCTACTAGCGGATGAAGACATTTTTGTTTTGTGTTCCCTCAGTGATATCTCTTTCTTGCTCATTGTTTTAATTGTTTTAAAAGTTTTAACCATTATTTTTATGCCTTTGCATGTTTTTAGCTTTGGTTTTAATTGCTTTAATGATGTGCTTTTGTTATCTGGTTGGTTTTACTGACTTTAAAATGTGATCTTGTTATGTATGTTTTGTTAGCTGCCTTGGTGGCCTTGTGAGGGCAGAAAGGCAGGATATAAATTTTGTAAAATAAATAAATGAATGAATAAAATCAGTCACAAATCATATAAACCAATCATAAATACAGTGTTTTGTTTTTAAAATCCTTCTGTTTGGTTTTTCTATAAGCTAAGTAGTGCTTAGCAATGTTAATGACTGCCTATCTGTTTGATTAACAGTGTTTTGGCACATGCACAGTTCTGAAAAAAAAATAACAACTGGTGCAAACTTGATCAACAGGCATTCAAGTTGTGTGATGCAAATCAAACAGACCCAGAGATTGCCTCATGTCAGATCTTGCTCGACTGTCAGACATGTTCGGCATGAAATCCGCAGCATCCCTGGGCTCTTCCTCAACAGATTATTGCTCCAGTTCAGCTTCTTAACTGTATCGGTTTCACCATCCCTTACATACAGTATTGTTTGCTGGTCATTGCTCTCCCTGGTTTGGGGTTTGCAGAGCAATGACTGCCGAATGATACTCTCTGTTTAAGGGAGGGGGGAGGAACAGGTTAAGAAACCAAGATGAGCAAAAACTTTGTGCAGAGAAGTCCCTGTTACAATTTTATAAATGGTGGCCAGATCTATTCCCACATCTCCCAGTGTCATGTCTTGTTTGCCGTTTTGTGAATGGAAGACGAAGGAGTATTAAGCTTCCCAAGGCCCAACATTTGTGATAAGTTTCTGGTCTAGCTGCACGTTCCACTTGTAAGCTAGTAAATATCCCTGGTGAGCCCAGCTTAACATTTGCTCACCAGATTCTGAAACCAGCACTGAAAAGAAGGGAGAGAGACTGTAAGGGCCCGTGGGGGTGGTGTGGGGCAAAGTACACTGAATGTTCCACATACACAGAGGACAGAGAGCAAGCAGTGAGGCAACCAGCCCAATACTGTTGTCGTTAGAGGAGCAAAGTGCTCTGTAGAAATGATTCATGTTCAGTCCAGAAAATGATGTGATGCTCTGTGTTAATGCATTCATGGCATGTTCCATAAGGAAAAAACAAAAGGTAAAGAATGGGGACATGTGCCTCAACACATCTGGCAATGTATCATGAGGAGCAGTACTGTGCATATTCCACAAATACATAGGGCTGTAAATACCTGGGGAAGTAGCTGCCACGGGGCAGGTATCTATTAGCATATAAGGACTGAGACTTCCTCCTTCACTATAGCGCAGCATGGCCCCTCCTTCATGGATGGCAATTCCTTTTGTTTGTCCCATTTCCTATTGTTCCTTCCTTGATCAGATCCGGTTTTGTGTTCATCCAACTCTGAGCATCTGCCTACAGCTGGGAATAGTCTTCACCCACTCTGAATGGAGCAAATTCTCTGGCTATTGTTTCGAACTGACTTCTCTTTGCAGCCAGTCCTACCTTTCTGTTGTTTGTAATGTTAAGGATTATTATTATTGCTTGTAATGTTAATGTTAAGGATTATTATTATTATTATTATTATTATTATTAGCAGCAGCAGCAGCAGCAGCAGCAGTAGCTTGCCTTTCTTAATGAGATCCAAGATAGATGACACAGTGTGAGTGAAAATACAACATAACAGCTAGGACATTCACTGAGCAAAGTACAATAATGAACAACAGTTAGGATATTCAGTGAAAGAGTTACAATAAGGTAATAGAAAATTTGAAAACAAGCATAGCCGAAATACAGAGATAAAATCTTTCTGAAACCTAACATAACTGATTTACATGGCATGTTTAACAAGTTGGAAACTTCCTAGTAGGTGCACGTCTACATCAGCAGACAGTACCCAGCAGAGTAGCATATGGTTCCTGTCCCTATGAATGCATCTCTCTGAATTACTTCTTATGACACAGCCCTATAATCTTGGTAGGAAGCCCTCCTGAATAATTCTGTCTTGCATAGTTTGCAGAAAGCCAGGAGAGAGGGAGCTTTCCTGTCCTCCTCAGGCAAGCCATTCCATAAGGTGGGGGCCACCACAAAGAAAGCACGTGTGCAATCAAGCTGTTGATTTTACCCAACTGCAAAGCGATAAATATACCTCTTATGGATGTACACTCCAAGCATCTGATGAAGCATGCCTTACTTACAAAAGCTAATACTAGATAACTTTTTTTAGCCTTTAAAGGGCCATAAGACTTCTGTTTAATTCTGGTGCAACCCTCTGTAGTCACACTTGCTGCAGTGTGCAATGCATGATTAATCTCAGCATCATATATGCATAGTACTGCGCATGGGTTCCTCCTCCTTCCTTTGTTCTCCTCATGCCCTCCCACCTTTCTCCTTGTCTCATTTACTGGCCCATCACTCACATTAATTAACTCTCTTTCTTGGCCTCCGTGCTGCTTCCTCCCTTTTGGCAATGCTGGGCCCACACAGCACCAAAGAAGAAAAAAAGGCCGAAGGCTACTTTGCAGTAGGCACAGTCTGTGCCTGTTGTAACAGGCACAGTGAGAGAGAAATCACAAAGTGTGAGACTTCTTCAATGGATCCAAGGTTAGGGTTTGACAAACCAGGTTCTTCCCTTTTATTCCTTATTCAACCATGGAGCACATTCTTATAGAAATAATCATTACAAAATGTAAAAACACAATGGGGTTGGGATTCTACTAATTTGTTCTGTCAGTGTCTACATGTCCCTCTAACACAGGGCACCTGCCACTGACACAAAACACATCGTCGCCCATGGATTGAAATGATCCAACCGGTGGCTTTGGCAAGCTACAAAGTGCAAACAATATTTGAAAAGGGTTTTAAAGGATACAAGTACTTGTACTTAAAGCCAGGTCTTGGTTGGAGGTGCAAGGAAGACAGAAAATTCAGACCATCTGAGAAAGTCTTGGGCTGATCATCTGTCCCTCACCCCTTTTAAAGTATTTGAAGCCTGGGTTTCATTCTTAGTATGTGGCCCAGTTTGAGCCTTGTTGGTAGAACCAGCACCAGCCCAGGCTATACTTGTGCTTTAAAATTGTATTGGGAGACTAGTGTGTTGTATATTTTTGTTTAAATAGTATTGCCACCCCTTAGGGTTGCCAGGTCCAGGTTGGGACATTCCTGGAGATTTTGGGGGTGGAGCCTGAAGAGGGTGGGGTTTGGGAGGGGAGGGGCCTCAGTGGGGTATAATACCATAGATTCCACCCTCCAAAGCAGCCATTTTCTCCAGGGGAACTGATCTCTATCAACTGGAGATCCACTGTAATTCCAGGAGATCTCCAGCCACCACCTGGAGGCTGGCAACCCTACCGCTCCTTATGTGTATTTCTATCTGTAAGGCCCTTTATCCACTGCAAGAGAAGTGTGTTTACATACATACATACATACATACATACATACATCTCCCAGCAATAAAATGGACTTTAATTGTTAGGGGAGCTTGACTGTAAGAAACCGTGTTCTTATTTCTCTCCCTCATTCAAAAATATGACACACTTTCTTTTACCTCAGCTTCTTCACACCTTCATTTTGGAATTGTTCTTTTTTTTTTTTGGCCACACTTCAAATAAACATAATCTGAACTGCCCAAGAGTAATCATGCAAACGCACATCCAAGGCTGCTCCTGACAGCTTGTCGAAAGAAAAATCCCATCTATGGCTATTTCACACATAACATTTCCTAACTTACAGCCCCATGTTGTAATGCTTGCAGCGGCTGCCTCTTATAGTCATCTGCCTCTATTTCATATATTATGGAGAGGCATAACCCCCTCCCCCTGTCTTTTCTCCATATAAGAACAATGTCGTGTGTATGAAGCTGCTTTCGTTTTACTTCGAGACACTCATCGCTTACAACACTGTGTTCTTTCCAGGCCTGGGACAGGATGCCAGCATGATGATGTCATCAGAGCTTTAAACAGTCAGGCCCTTCTTTTCCTGTTCCTCCCCTGGCATTGTTTCAGCTTAGTCACGTGACTAAGAGTGTGTTCCATAAATATTTGGAAGTAGGTGGGAGCTGAGAACACTCACAACAAAGCAAAACAACAAAAATCTCTGGAGAAGACAGCATATTGCCACTGTGACAAATAATAATAATTTTTTAAAATTGTGTTTAGCAATAGCTGGCACAGGTCTGGTCCATGGGAACAAACAGAACAGGCTGATCTCAACCTGGATTGCCAAACATCGCTGAGATTAAACCGTTCATTTCCAATCCTTATATGATACCATTGCTGACTATTTGCTTAGATTCTAAGCCTATTGTATTGAATCCTGGACCATGGAAAAACAAAGGAAGAAATTGACTGTTGTAGGGTTTTGCAGCTAAAGGTATTATTTGGATTCTCCTTATTAAAATGTATGCTCTTATTGCAGGACAGGCTACTGCAGAAAATAAGGGGTGTCTCTGATGGAACACATGAAGCAACCTTAAATTGTCAGAACATTGAACACAAACTGTGAACAGCGGGTCTCTAGGTGGACATCGTTCACGTCACTTATTACTGGATCCTTTTACCTGGAGATGCAGAGACTGAACCTGGGATGCTCCACCCCTGAACTAGTATCATTACAGAAAATTCCAGCTATGATCTCACTAGCATGAAGGCCAGGACGAGCCAAGAGTTGGACTCATGGGGGAATCCTTGGACCATCCAGCTGTTCCTTCCAGCACGTGTATAAGAAGAGACAGGAGGCAGGGCTTGCTCTTTATTCATGTACACTAGCAGCAGGTCTTTCCAAAAGGCAGCACAAATGGTGGCTATAGAGGGACTTTTGGCTCAGCAGATGAAGCCTTTGATTAACCTACGAGTGATATTTGTTGGCTGGTAAATTATGCAGGAATCATCCTACTATATAAAAAGCAAGCCGTATTGGTGATGACTCTCTTTTTATCCCCACACAGGCACACTCTGGCCAGTGTGAAGATAGTTGACTTGTCGCCAATACAGCTTGCTTAGGAGGGGTCGGAGAGGCCTGGCATGTGCTGCAGCAGCCTCCTCAGGGCCTCTGGAGGGTTGCGCTGCTGTGTCCACTGAGGCCTGAGAAGACCAGTCCTCGGCAGGCCCTGAGCAGGCTGGGGCGTTGCAAGGGGCCCTGAAGTGCTCCTGTGCTCTGCACTGGCCTGATTTTGGCCCCAAATAGGCCCTGTTCAGCCTAGAAGAGGAGTGCGAGAGCACTGCTGGAGTGGCACCACGAGCCCTGGAGTACTCCTGCACTCCGCAGCAGGCCGTTTTCTAGAGCCTGTTTCTTTAAAAATGGGCTTGGTTGCTAGTTATTCTTTAATTAACAATACTTTATTAACGTTATGAACCAGAGGATTCCATTTGTAGAGAGGCTTCCTGTTTCTCTCCTGAAGCTCTCTCTTCCTGGTAATCACCCCCTTAGTCTCTGTTTAGTTGTTTCTTCCCATTTATGTCTTAAAGGAAACTTATCCTTATACTGAGGATCCTGGCCCATTGGTTGAAGACCACTAGTCTAGTTGGTTCAGGGATAGAGGAGGGCACAATCCAAAAAAAATTACCGATCAAGCTGATCATGGATCCACGCCAGCGACGACCCCAAATCACCAATCCACACTGATCATCTCCCGTTTCCGATCTGTGGATCAGATTGGGGAGTGGGAAGGTGGGTGGTGGCGGCGACCGCCGGGCCCGGTGGGCACGGGGATGCGATGATGAGCTGCCTCCCCTCAGGGAGGGGATGTTCACACACACACACTTAGAGCAAAGGGAGGGGAAGTTTTTAACCCAGTGATGAGCCACCTCCCCTCAGGGAGGGGACGTTCACACACACACACACACTTAGAGCAGAGGGGGAGGGAGTTTTTAACCCGTCCCTGCCTCTCCAAATAGAGAGAGAGAGACACCCTGTCAACATGTTTCAGCCAGCTTTTAAAAAAAAGCAGGGACAGAATCCTCCATTCTTCCCCACCCAATTTTAAAAGCAAGCAGCCAGTCTTCCAAAAGCATATTTTAAACACACACACAGAGCCGTGAATGAGGTTTTCCCACAAAATACAGTGTTTTAATAGCAGGTTAAAAACAGAGAGTGACAGACAGAAAAACAGCCATTCCTCCTACAAAGCCCTGGTTTTTTAAAAAGCAAAAAACGTTTGGAGTGCCCATGGCTACAGAACACCCCCTTCCCCCTCCCTCCCCTGGGTCTCTTCTCCCAACTGGTGGTGAGTGTGTTGCTGCTCCGTGATTGGAAGGAAGCCCTGCTGATCAAGGAAAGCTGGGCTTCCATTCGGGTTTCCAGGGTGATAGAAGGAGGGCAAACACAGCTCAGGCATTCCCCTGGCTCCGTTGCCCTGGGAATAGATTACTGGTGCCTGATTGTCTGCATCCCCGATCAGATCCTGATGGCCCGAATCAAGCCCCGATGAAGCCCCCCCCCCCCCCGAACGCTGGATCGGTCGCCGTGGACGGCACCGATCCGCTGGGTCCCGATCGCGCGAACGCCATTATCGTGGGTATTTTTCTATCGTAATGCTGATCGTGCCCATCTCTATTCAGGGATCACAGTCATAGCTATTCCAGTCTTACAGCCTCTGCTAGAGTACAGACAGACATGTCTAAAACATATTGGATGGAAAAACTCGTAGATAGCTAGTGACCTGTACCCTCTGAAGTCAAACAGTCTTCCTGTGACAACCTCATGATAAATTTCTGCTGCTTCATCCAAGGTCTTGTAGCTAAGGCCTGTACTATGACCAGATAATTCTGTATGCAACACATTTGTGGAAACAACACAGTTTGTACTTAGGATATATGACTCACTGGAATGTTAAATATGCCTTGTTTTCTGGTTCTGGTCTCATGACCTTGTGACATCAGTGTGACAAGGGTCAAGCTCGTTGCTTATGAGACAAAAACACATTGAAGCATGTATATGAAGGGAGCTTTGTATTTTTAGTCCAAGCATTAAAACTAATGCAGAACTTCAGCTATATATTTATTTAAAATATTTATATCCTGCCTTAGCTCTTTAGACTCATGGTGACTAACATGGCAAAAAGCAGCATTGATGGAAAACAACATTGCAGCCCATTGAAGAGATAAAAACTGCAGACAGGTTAAGAATGCAGCCAATCTGCCAGAGTCAAACACCCTATGAAAGAAGACCATTTGACCTGGCTTCCTGAATGCAGTGAGTATAATGGATGAATTGTCCACTGTTTTAATTTAACATCTGTAGGAATGTATTACAGCTACCTCAAAAGATTTATTAGATTCCTTATAATATATATATATATATATATATATATATATATATATATATATATATATATATATATATATATATATATATATATATATATAATGGTTCACACATTGCTGTCTGTGTATATGTATATGGGAAAAGAGGTGGTGGAACTCAGTGGGTTGCCAGCACGGGGCAACTCTTGGTGGGAGGTGATGCTCCTGGTACCACATGTGCGTGCGCAAAGTGCACGTATGCTCCCAGGGCCAATGACATCACTTTGGGTAAGCTGGAACAAGGGGGGAGTTTTTAAAAGTTTAAATCACCCTTGGCGAAAAGGGTCACATGGCTGGTGGCCCCGCCCCCTGATCTCCTGACAGAGGGAAGTTTAGATTGCCCTCCGCGCCACTACAGCAGCGCGGAGGGCAATCTAAACTCCTCTCTGTCTGGAGATCAGGGGGCGGGGCCACCAGCCATGTGATCATTTTCAAGAGGTTCCAGAACTCTGTTCCACCGCGTTCCAGCTGAAAAAAAGCCCTGTATCCGCCCTGAGCCTGCTTGCGGGGAAGGCGGAATAAAAATATGATAAAATAAATAAATAAATAAATATGTATGCACTTAAGGGACTTTTGCATTCAATCTGTACAGCCCATGTCCTCTGCCTTCAAGACAGAGGGTTCCTTCTGACCTATTGAGTTTTCTTATGATCGTTAGAGATACTGAGTCCAATGACAAACATATTCACTTGAAATGAGGGAAAGGAGAGTGATACACTGATTGTTACACTTCTCTGTTTCAGCCAGAGCTACATGAAGAAATATATTATTTCTGTATGAACCCACCCATGAAGACTCTGAGAGCCAGTTTGGTGTAGTGGTTAAGAGCAGCGGGACTCTAATCTGGAGAACTGGATTTGATTCCCCACTCCTCCACTTGAAGCCAGCTGGGTGACCTTGGGTCAGTCACAGCTATTCGGAGCTCTCACAGCCATACCCACCTCACAGGGTGATTGTTGTGGGGTAATAATAACATACTTTGTAAACCACTCTGAGTGGGCATTAAGTTCTCCTGAAGGATGTTGTTGTTCTTATTGCTTACTAGATTTTAAATTTGTATATAATTTCATGTGATCATCTATCTTCACACATGCAGAGTAAAATATATGAAGACAGATAACATGCATTCAAAATATGCTTTAAAATATGTCAGATTGTAAGTGATTGTAAACATAGGCACTGGAAATGATAGGAAAAGTCATCATACTGTAACTTTTCCCTCACCGTGTAGTGATTTTTCCCTGTCAAAAGTAGACATGGGCACAAACGGGGAAAAAAACCTGAACAAGCTGTTTGTTGGTTGTTGGGGGTTTTCCGGGCTGTATTGCCGTGGTCTTGGCATTGTAGTTCCTGACGTTTCGCCAGCAGCTGTGGCTGGCATCTTCAGAGGTGTAGCACCAAAAGACACTGAGAGATCTCTGTCTTTTGGTGCTACACCTCTGAAGATGCCAGCCACAGCTGCTGGCGAAACGTCAGGAACTACAATGCCAAGACCACGGCAATACAGCCCGGAAAACCCCCAACAACCATCGTTCTCCGGCCGTGAAAGCCTTCGACAAAAGCTGTTTGTTGTTTGTTGCCATCCACGAACAATGAACAACAAACAGTAATAAACATGACCCTGTTCATAAACATGTTCATTGTTTGTGGCCCTTTAAAGATCCCTTTAAATTATCAGCTGGCAGGTGGCAGGGGGGATTCTCCCCTGCCGCCTGCCAGCTGATAGTTTAAAGGGCCCGTTCCTACCATGTGCATGGGGGAAGGGCCCTTTAAACACCCCACAAACTGACCTTCCTAATGTCCAATACCCACCAAATTTGCAGGGGGCATAGTCCTCACTGTCCTCCGAAGACCCCCCAAGTTTCAGAGAGATTGCACCCTAGGAAAGGCATGATCCATGGGTCCCCCCTTTTTTGTCATTTTCTTTTCACAGTGGCAAAAATGGTACTTTCTGCTGGAAGCTAATTTGAGGGGTTATGAACTGACCTTCCCAATGTCCAATACCCACCAAATTTGCAGGGGACATATTCCTCACTGTCCTCTGAAGACCCCCCAAGTTTCAGAGAGATTGCACCCAGGGAAAGGCAAGATCCATGGGTTCCTCCCTTTTGCTGTCATTTTCTCTTCACAGTGGCAAAAACGGGACTGCCTGTTGGAAGGCAGCTACTTTGAGGGGTTACAAACTGGCCTTGCCAATGTCCAAAACCCACCAAATTTGCAGGGGACATAGTCCTCACGTTCCTGCAAAGACCTCCCAAATTTCAGAGAGATTGCACCCCGGGAAAGGCATGATACATGGGTCTCCCCCTTTGTTGTAATTTTCTCTTCACAGTGGCAAAAACGGGACTCTGTGCTGGAAGTACTTTGAAGGGTTAAAGCCAGAAGGAAAGCCAGAAGGAGTTCAGACAGAGTTCAGTCCCTGCCATTGCCAAGGGAATTGATTGAAAGGCCCCAGAATGTCTGGCTTGACAAACGGCTGAAGAAGGCAACGAACGAGGCTTGCAATGACCACTTGTTCGTTTAGAATGGAGCCTCACGAACAGCTTGTTCATGAACAGACGAACAGGTTGTTCGTGGTTTTTTTCCATTCGTAATGCTGTTCATGCCCATGTCTAGTCAAAAGTGATGGGATCATCTCTTTCCCTAAGTGCCAGTTGCATATTGTTTTGATTTAGAACCATTTAAGATGTAATATGAGCAGCATGCAAAAATACATATAAGTGATGTATAGCCATTTTTATGATCCTCGGGAGAACCAGGTGGCTTAAGGAAGACATGAGATTTTCAGTCCCAAAAAAATTCATGTGTTGCATGTATTACAAGTTGACTGTAAAGTCTGCAAGCTGCTGAATCTTGCCATGACACCATAACAGGGAACTTGGCAAGAGATGAATTAAAAGATGAATTAAAAACTACATCAAGCCCATGAAATAAAGACAGTTATAATTAAACTATGCTTAGGGTCAGCCTGAAGCATTCATTTTTGACTTGTATGAGTTTTGGCAAATCAACAAAAGGCTTCTGTGGAGTGCATAACTAGAGGCTATGCTTCAGACATAGGCTGAAACACCAGTAAGGCCAGCTATCTTTTCTTCTTCTCAAAGAAACAGCACCTTATGCAATTTTAGTCTGTAATTAGTGTCTCTCCACACACACACACACACACACACACACACACACACACACACACACACACACACACACACACACACACACACACACACATATGACATAACGCTTTTCAAAGCTGAGACAAAGGTTGCTTCCACATGGAGGTATTGCTCTGTATCCTCCCTAAATGGTAGGGGGCTTCTAACCCAACATTGCTGTGCATTGCCATACCTTCTTGGTTTCCCCCAACTTTGCTGCACTGTCCCCCAAAACTGGCTTTGGCATGATCGTTCGTGAAAGCTCACACTCAAAATGGGTCTGCAGAGAGTAAGGACAGGAAGGTACAGATTTCCATACCTCCTCAACTATATCTAGTGCAATATTCTCGCTAGTTCCCCTCATGCTTGCTATTCCTCCTATCACCACATATTTCCTAGTGAAGGCTGGACTGCCATGCAGAAATTCACTGAGTTCAGCCTTTCCTATCAGTGCAGATCTGATTGTTGCACCAATTATGTTGCTGTTCAATACAAAGAGTTTATATCTGGAAACAAAAGGTGGAAGAATGTAGACTGTCAAACAAATATTGATACTTTAGAGAAGCATTTTAAGATGTGATGGGGGAGAACATGAAGGAATACACTGGGATTAGGTCTAGCCAATCTTTCTAGCCCAAACCAGTAAACTTAACTAGCTCAAAGTGAAAAGCCATTTAAAACCAGTCTTTTTCTGGAAGAATATTCCAGACAGGTGGAAGACACTTCCCATTTTTGAGGTCCCTAGCCATAATAAATATTTTTAAAATGACAGTACGTGATGCACATAAAAAGAAACTGAAACTCATCCATGCCCCCAAAAATTGTTTCAGTACAAGACTAGCCCCTCCCCGGCATGTCATAAAAGAAAAGAAGGCATCATGTTACACATACCTACAAGTTGCAGTTATGTCCAGTAAAATGTTTTGTTGGTGTATAACATTTTTAAGGGTCTCCTGCCATTTGAGTAACTATGATAACAAGATCCTTTTGTGTTTGAGGCTCAGCCCCCCCCCCCATGCATAACTTCAATTGTAGTCCCACCCCTTTCAAATTTTGGCTTATCTCTGCCATATTGACAAGAGTTTTGCCTGGTCCTACCTCTGGCACTCCATATTCTTTTATATTCCCTTGGCCTGATAGATTGTTCAAAGCATTGTCCCTGCCTTACCGGTGGTTGCCTTTGGCTCCAAACTGCTCTGCTAAAGGTCCAGTTTTTTTGAAAACCACGTTTTCAAAAGTGTAGGGTTATACAGTGTCCACCGGCCAGCTGCCCAACATATGGGTACAGCACGGGGCTATGTAGTGCCCATTCGTTTGCTGACCCATGTATGGGTTGCAGTACATTATCTGTCCGCTTCCCTCCCCCTGTATGTTGATGGGCAGGAATCTGGAATTGACCCCATCTTGGGACAGTTAGTATCTGTTGTTGATTTTATGATGAACTATTGTTTTATGAATTGTTTTAATATTTGTATTATATTTTTATAACTGCTGTACCTCGCCCTGAGCCCGCTTGTGGGATGGGAGAGTCAGAAATGTAATAAATCATTATCATTATCATTATCATTATCATTATCATTATGTTCACAAACCTTGAATAAGCCAAAGTGGGGGAGGAGGGAAGGCATGCAATGGAGATATAGCCTCTTGTTATAATATGATGCAAATCTCTTCCTCCTCCGGCCATCAGCACCCATTTGGTCTTGCCATTGGTGTACATAATGAGGCCTCGGTTTAGGGTTTTTTTTATATATTGTGCCCACAAAGAGAGCCCATAAAATCAAGCAGCAGATGCACAGCTGAGGTCTGTGCTCCCTGATGTTCCCCATCCCTTTCCTGTATCCTCCTGTTGTACTGATGAAGAATGCAAGCCTGACTTCGGCTGGCAGCCTTAGAGTGATGGCTTGTTTTATGGAGTGGCTGGTTCATGTTGGTCAACCTGGGCTTTTGTGTTGTGTGAAGTCACTGCAAAAGCTGCTCTAGCTGAAGACAGATGTTCTTTGTTGTGTGACAGATGCATCCTGCCTTTGTCCCCTTGCTTTTATTCCCCCTTCCTCCGCAGAACTGTGATGGCATCCTGTCTTGGAGGAGCAATGGCCTGACATCTGCTGCGTGGCTGTGTGAAGAAGGCGTCACGGAAGATTTAAAGGGAACGGGCACAAGGCGACTGAGCTGCATCCAGGAATCACCTGCAGGGTTTTTGTGATCAACGTCTCTCTGTACTTAATAGCAGTGCAATCCTAAGCAGAGATAGGCCTTTCTAAGTTCAATTAAGTCAACAGGCTTAGAAGGGTATAACTTTGCTTAGGATTGCACAGTAGATCTTTCATTTCACAGGACTGCAAATGATCCCCCAGCAATTTAAATCTATGTTGCAATTTTGCTGTGAGGCATGAAAGCAGAAAGTTATTGAGGCGGTATCATATTATTTTAACTTACCTGTTTTATTTTGGGCCAGGATGTTTTAAGGCTCTAAACTTTTTTCCCCATTAATGAAGAAGTGAAATTTCAAAAGTTTTCTTATTAGTGTCCTTTTTTTTATATCTCAAAGCTTATTGCTACCTTTTCCCATCTTTACAGGATAAAATGCTACTTGATACCAATAAGATGAGCCAAAAAATAAAAGGAAGGAATCAATGCTGGTATCAAAATTCTGTTAGAGGAAATACGAATTCACAACACATTTTGCGTGAAGATGCTCTGTGACAGGAGTCATTCATAACAGTGGAGAAGAAAACCCAATCTCTTCAATGCTCAGATTTCTATGACAGGTAGTTTTTATCAGGTTTTACACCTCAGTTTGACATACTAAGAACAGTGTTTACATAGGTACCTAGAAAAGGTGAAAATTTGTTTTGTTGCCCATAGCTGCTGATTTTATGAAAAATGGTACCCTGGGCCGATTCCAGATGGGCACAAATAAAGCGAGTGCTTTCGCTTTTTCAGCGACAGCGCTCGTAAAAACCCGCAATTTCCCATCCCGGCTTACCTGCGGTCCATGGCGCTCGGTTGCGCTCTATAAGCAGACGGTGTGAACGCGGTATTGCAGGTTTGCACACTTCTGGACGCTTTGTCGCCGCGGAGAGGCCCTCCCCTTTCCTTCCTTCCTTTGCCGGCCAGCCGGCAACAATATTCCCTTAATTTTTTTTTTAAAACCGGGCGCCATTTGCGCAGTTGCACATTTGCACACATCAAACTGTGCAAATGCGCACAAATGCACAAATGCACAAAAGTGCACAAACGTCGACGCTGCGTATTCGCATACCTGCATGTTTGCGCATTTGCGCAAAACACGTAAAAAAATTTTTTTTAAAAAAACGAAATGCGAACCAATGAAGGTGACGTCAACTGTGATGGGGAGGAAACAACCAATCCCGGGTACCTCAGTTGGCCGTGCGAACATCCGGAAGCGGGACGGCACGGCATGCTGCGAGACAAAGTGGATGGAGACGAAAGCGAACGCGTGGCCGGTAAGCGATTATTTCCGCAGAAAAACCGCAATTTCTGGCCATCTGGAATCGGCCCTGGTAAAAGTTAAGGAAGTGGAAGAGAATTACTGCACAGCATAATCAGAATCATGCCTCCAACTGTTGTTGTTGTTGTTTCCTCCCACAGGTTCCAGGAAGTTCCAGATGTGTTTTTCCTTGCAAACACGTTTGAAACTTTATGGAGAGCAGGGGAAAAGAAACTTGGGGGAGCTGTTTTGAGCAAATAAATTGACCAGCAGTGAAACAATTAAGCACTCCCTTTCTTCTCTTCCTGCCCCATCCCAAAGAAGATTTGCCCCCCCCCCAAATGGGCCATTGGTGCTTCCTTACATGCTAACAAGACCAAGTGAAGGCACTGCAATAATTTTGTAATGGCAAGCAAGAAGGCAGAAGGCACTGTGCACTTGACTGAAGATCAGAGAAGCAATGCGCACCATACAGAGCCTTCTACCCCATGATAGCAAAATTTTTAAAAAAACATCAGTGCCTTTTTAAATCACAGGTATATTGTCTGGGAGAATATGTACATGAGCACACAGTATCAATTGGCAAACCAAAGTTGTTTCCTTGTGAGCAACACACCAGAGCATTGCTTGCTGGGAGGAAAAATAGTACCATGAGGAGTCTTTAAACAAACTGTATGGAAAAATCTTGAACTTCTTATGCTGCAACATGCCCAGTCTGGAAGCTCTTGGGCTGCCATCTATTCCCAACTCATCATGAGCAATCTAAACATGACTCAGAAGTGGACTCTAGTTTTTCCAGCTTAGAGCAACCTGTTTACAGCAAAGGTAAACAAGGGCACTGAAGATGTTTCTCTGACATGACCAGGGCAAGAAGGCGAAATTAAACATCAAAGATTCCACCTACCTACCACATGCACACAAAAGTTCACATTAGAAAAAAATATTGATTGCCCCACTTTGGAAGGCTCAATTTTTTAAAAAGCTTTTTCTGAACGGAGCCATTTACAGTGTCCTAGACATAGGACCCTAGAAAGAATGAATGTCTCTTTAAATTAAGTCCACATATGCCACTTAAAGCCTTGTTTAGCCTTTTTCTTGCTGGTGGAAAACAGAAAGACAGTCATAGATCCGGAAGAGTAAGCCGTGTTAGTCTGTAGTACCAAAATAGAGCATCTGACGAAGAGAACTGTGATTCTCGAAAGCTTATGCTACAGTAAAGTTGGTTAGAAAGACAGTCTTAAATGTGTTTGGGGAGGGGCGGTCCTGCATTTTTAAATAGGCATTCAAGATTCTGGACTGAGTAGAGGAGAATAGTTTATGCCTTCTATCCCCATGATAGAAGCCAAAATGGGCCTATGGGGCTGCTATCTGATCCATTAGGGTATATATACAGGTACTTCTATATTTGCCTAAAGGGGGCAAATAGCAGCTTGACTGTGTTCTTTCAGCATAGAGAAGTGGCACGTGGGGAGGAAGTCCCATGTGTGCCATGGTTTTCATCTGAATCAGGTTCCCATACATCTACTTTTTTTAAAAAAAAGCAGAGCTCTATAAACTAAACTCTCAGCCACTTCTCTAGCTTGGCCCTTGCTTCTTCAAGGGGGGAGGGGACTTTGACTTGCAAAATGATCATTACATAATGTAATAGTGTGAACATTTCACTCTAGCATGCTTGTTTTCTGCATGCAGGGAGTTTATTTTCACAAGGGAGCATTCAAACATGTTACTCTTCTTCCACGTGAGGAGTGCGATGGTACATGCCACAACAAACTCAATCCAGCTAACTGTATAAACTTGGTCCTAAGACCATAATATGCACAATCTCGTATGTATAGGCATCACTAAAACAGACTTTGTTTCTTGTCATCCTCCTTGAGCGTATATATTAAATACACAAAACCTCTGAATAAAAAGTGAGAAAGGAAACAAGAGGTCTTCTATTCATACTATGTAAACAACCCATGCGGGAATAAAAATAGATATGAAAGTAGATCTTTGTTCCATTGTGAATGTGTACAGGCGTGCATTCCAAACCAAGATGGTTTTCAGTGCTCATGTTTACCTCATCACATGTGTTAAAGGAGCACTGTATTTGCCCTGTGGTGCTACAGTGACATCATCGATCCATGGTAATTATTTTTTTCTCCATGACTGAACTTTTGGGTGAAGTGCAGTTATCTGTGTGCAGAGGTGACTTCTGAGGTAAGCTGGTTTCGTGCACCCACCATCAAGTGCTTATGTGCTGACTGTACACCATGGGTTCCCTACAGGGTGATGGCACCATCACATGCAGTCTTTTCACTTTCTCTGTGCCCACAATGTGTCTGGTGGTTATATGACTTTACTGTAGACAACCATCGGTACGACGGTTGGTCCTTAACTGTTTTGGTGAGCAGCAACCTCTAGCCAACACTCCCTATCCTCCACTCTTGCTCAATGGAATGGTGGAAGGAAAATGGGGGACCGGGGAATGGCACCGATTGATGCTGGGATATCACTTCCAGTTTTAGAACAGGAAGTGATATGATAGTCTAGGAATTTTCAAATCACTATAAAAAAACCAGAGGTCTGGAAATTCCTAGAACATCTTAACATCACTTATTTGTTCCAAAACTGGCATTAGTATGTTGTGATGTCACTTTAAATTCTGAAACTGGAAGTGCTGTTCCAGCAGTCTCTGTCCCCCTACAATGCTCCCAGAGATTGTCACCCTAATCAATACCTTGATCAGACACATGGACACTAAGGGGACAGGGAAACTAAAGGAATTATCTTGTTTGCAGGAGGGTTGCAAAAGTGAAACTCAGCATATAACAAAAGGGGCGTGCAGATAGGAGTTGCTAAACCTTCTTCCAGCCCAGGATCTATCTTCTTGAAAACTGTCTGCCCTCTCCAGTTCTTTTCTCCCCAGCTGAGCTCCAACTTCAGAAGAGAGCTCAACTAGGACCAAAAAATGCCTGAGAGGGTAGGCTACAGGGAGTGTGGTAGGCAAATGGAAAATTCAGTTTCCCTCATCTATGTTTCCTTTTTATTCTAACAATTGAACTTTTGGGATAATATTTAGAAACTGACTCCATATTTTCTTATTGTTCTAATTTGTCACAGTTTGCATTCTCTCCGGCCCTGCTTTTAATTATGGCTCAGGAAAGCTCTCTCCTTGGTCAAATAACTATGAAAGTCTCTAGTAGCCCTTATGTGACATTACTGTACTAACCAGACTTTTGTCTTGAACTCTTCTCTGCCTTTGCCTGCATCTAGAAACACCCTACACCAAATATATATATTATTGGTACAGAATCAGGATTAAACTGAGAGCCAGTTTGGTGTAGTGGTTAAGAGTGCAGGACTCTAATCTGGAGAGCAGGGTTTGATTCCCCACTCCTCCACTTGTAGCCAGCTGGGTGAGTCACAGCTTCTCGGAGCTCTCTCAGCCCCACCCACCTCACAGGGTGATTATTGTTGTGGGGATAATAATAGTATACTTTGTAAACTGCTCTGAGTGGGCATTAAGTTGTCCTGAAGGGCGGTATATAAATCGAATGTTATTATTATTATTATCTTTTATGATGTTCTATCTAGCTTGACTTCTTCCAGTGAGGACTGTGCAATGTTGCTATGCCCAGTGACTAATTTAAACTGAGCTTTCAGTCCCTATAAATGGAATGAGACTGAACTATAACTATAACTATGTTTGCTGTATGGATTGTCCTACTCTCACTGCATTGTTTTTATACTTACGTAACATTTTTCTGCATGTTTAATGTACATGTCTAATATTGCAAGCTTTGTTTCAGATTGCTGTAATGCTAGTCCTGTTACTCTGCATACCAAATGTCTCATCCTACTGATTGCGTTGATCTGCACTGTGTAATTTGCCTTGAGTCTCAGTGAGAAAGGCTGACTATAAATAAAGTAAATAAATTGAAAAGTAAACAAATACGTGCTATATTAGCATGCAAGATGAGTGTATCCCTGACTGGTGTTGCACTTGTGAGCCAATATTCTACATGTAGCAGCATGATGCTCACAGTGACCTAGTTTTAAAGATCCTGGGTATGTACAATGTTGTACAGATAAGCTCTTGTTCACTTGTGTCACACTGAAATAGCTTAATAGTATTGTTAGGAAGCCACAGTTTTGGATTCTAAATTCATACAGACATCTATTGCTGGGGAGAGGGGAAGAAAGGCTTATTTTAATGCTCTACCTATTATGCTTTCAAAATCCGTTTTGGTTGTTTAAGTATGTTACGCTACATTCTGAATAAGCAGAGATGGCGCAGGATTGAAATCCAAGCAGCCACATACTTGGTAAACCTTAGCCATTTTCTTAAAAGCACAATCAGAAACCTTGTTCAATATATAGTACTTTTTCCACACAGTGATTTTTGTATTCTTCCATAGAATGAGTTTCTTATCTTGCTCAGCAGGAGTTCTGTTTCCTATGTTACTAAACAAGGAAATTACATTTCCTTGAGGAACTCTCTCACACAGCTGCCTTAAGCTGCCTGAAAGGACCTGGTGCACCGTGGACACTGGGAGGAGGGTAACCCCTTTGAGCAACAGTAAAGGGAAGCAACATTCATAATGCACAATTGGGGGCTACTTGCCAGCTGGAGGGGAGGCTTCAAGTAACAATATTGTTCATTAGTTGTATATTTTAAGAGAATAAAAATGTTGCCTCCTATGCTACGATATTAAGGGAGAATTTTATGAAAACTGTTTTTAACTGCATTTGCTAAAAAACAGTAGATAAAATCATTACTAGGTTTGTTCATGTAATTTAATTCTTTCAATGCTGTGATCCGTTTGTTGCTAGAAAGAGAAGGCAGAGGTGATCACAAAAGAAACTCAGCCCATAGTAGGAGAAAATCATTTGCCAATGCCTTGACCTACCACATGGTTAATATGTGGCAGCTAGAGGCAGGCGCAAAACAGAATTATGAACCAAAGTTTGACATGAATTGGGCCGGTTCGACGTTTGTGAACTGGCGGTTCATGGGACCCCTTTTATCACGAACCTCCACGACTTTTTTGGCCGGTTTGTAGGTTTGCAATCAGTTTGTGAAGCCAGACAGTGTAGTGCTGGTTCATTAATTTCCTAGGCAACGGAGGGGGTGAATGTCTGCAGACCTCCTGCAGCCATGGAAACACTAATCTTAGCCCTCAAAACCTTGAAAAACAGCTCTCCCTGCCAACCAGAGTGCTCCCATTCTTCTCTATGCGAGCAAGTAGCATGAATTAATTCCCTAGGCAAAAGAGGGGATGGACATTCTGCAGCCCTGGGAACACCAAACTTAGCCCTCAAAACCTTGATAGGCAGCTCTGCCTGCCAACCGGAGAGCTCATATTCTTCTGTATGGAGAGCAACGAGTATATAATAACCAGCTCGTAGCTTCATGGTTCCACTTTCCAACAGGCATAGAGACAGGGAAGAGCTGCTGTTGGGAATTGGAGAGAAAGAGGGAAGATTTTGGAGCATTTTGGTGGAGTTGCTGGCTTGCTTCTTAAAAAGAGACTGATAAACAGTCTCTTTCTTATTTAGAGCACTTTTCCTGGCTGGGAAGGTGTTTGTGTGGTGGAGTCCCAAGCTCGTCCTGCTGGTCCACCGGTGCCCAGTAATGAACCTCTTTTTCAACCGAATGAACTGGTTCACGAACCGGGTCAGGTCCGTGAAAGTTCACAGTTCTTGGTTCATGAAACACGATGAACCATGAATCACGCAGTTTGAAATTTTGCTGGTTCATGCCCACTTCTAGGGGCAGCACACTAGAGAACCTCCAGGCCTTGGTGAAAATTCTAGAGGGGTAATTTGCAGGGGTGGAAAAAAAAATCAGGTTTCCAATGCTTGTTTCCACACTGTATCTTTGATCCCATTTGTTTGGGAGAAAAATAGACTTATCAATATTTATACTAAGTAAAGATAAATGTGCAAGTAAACATAGCAGCATAAAGGTGCTTCCTTGGAGCATGCAACCAATCTGCTTTTAGAGTAGGGCCGCCAACTGCCTGGAGAAAAAAAATGACCTGTCCTTTTAATAGAGGCTTAATAGGATGGGATTTGCCTCCATGTCATGAAATGCTTCTACTGTTACTTTCCACACTTAAACCTCTATTAAAAGGACAGGACATTTTTCTCCCATCCTGTTGGCAACCCTGTTCCAGAGATGGCCATATACTGTGGCCATGGAACAGGGGTAGAGTAGAGAAGTGCTATGCAATTTCCAGTCCAAATGACAGAGGGGAGGAGGTAGCAAGAGATCCTTTATCTTGCTGCCTGTCTGGCCAACCAGCAGCCTGGTCTGCTGCCACAGCAGTTACCACCTGGTGTCACAGCTGCCCCCCAGTAGCATAAGCATATGCAGCTGCCTGGTGATGCTTGGGGAGGGGGACAGGGAAGGAGGCAGAACAATGAATGAACAAATAGAATGTATTAATTTGTCCTTCACTTTCCTTGCTCTCATTAATGGAATGAAAAGGTATTTTCAGTTGATTTTTTTTTAAATTTGGGAAAGAATGTCCATTCCTATGGCTAACTACAGCTGCACTCTTTTGTTCATATTTACTTGGGAGTAAGCACCATTCAGTTCAATTCCCTCATCGGTACCATGATCATGTCTCTTGATCAGATTTACCTTTGAAAAACCCTTTTTGTGTGACTTGGGAATTCCTCAGCAAATCATCCTACCCGTCACTTTACTTAGATAAACCAGTTGCATCCACTTCTACTGAAGTTCCTGTTGTGTGTCTCCTTCAAGGAGCCTTCTGAAACAGCTTCGCACCTTTTCTAGTGTCCTTCCACATTCCATTTTCATGACCTCAGCTATTAGAGAGAATATTGAATAGGCTGTGATGAATCACCACCCTTTGCAATATCACGGAAGTTCTCTGTCTATGAGAAAAATCAGATGGTGCCTTATTTAATTGCTTGGTAACAAGCTGGAGGTACAAGGGTAGGAACAGAGCTTCCTTCATTTCAGAGCACAGATTTACCTGGAATACAACCATATTATTTTAGATTTTGTAATTATTCTGCTTTTTTATTATTAAAAAATGCCAGATCTTTCAAAAATATTTTTAACTTCAAGAAAACCTAGTATAACTTTCTTTTGTTCAAAATAAACCATTGTTAGGTCAACCTGCCCCTCTGTCATAATTCAGAATGCCTTCCCCTTTGGCCAGTTCTGTTGTAGTGTTGAAATCGAGCTCATTTTCCTTGAAGTGGATTGAACGTTTAATCCTAATCACTGTGCCCAGACTTACCGGCAGTCATAACTCAGATTTTAGAACATAGAGCTGCTTATCACTCAGCCTACTTTTGTATACCTAGACAAGTTAAAACCATATGGGATAACATCAACTCTTTGAATAGTGGAAGGTCCAATAAGAAAAGTGTGTGTGTGTGGGGGGGGGGCAACATTTCACATACCATACAGAAACCTGGGTTGCTTGCACATTAGAGTATACAAGTTTTAAAAGTAGAACATGATTGATACTGTTGCTGTTTTCACAAACATTGGATAATGCGCTTTCAAAGCACTTTCAATGCACTTTAGTGATTACAAGTGGATTTTCCTGTTTAAGGCTGTTGCCACATGTCCTTAAAGGGACAACCCACTGACCGAATGCTGGTGGCTTTCCCCCTTGACTCCAGATGTCTCCATTTTCAAAATGGTTGCAGGCTGTCTGGCTTCTGGTTTTTTGGTGCCTTCACTAGGACTGAACTTTCCCTGGTCTTTCTTTTGCCATGGGCTGACAGAATGCCTCTTTTGCATTCTTGCGCATGTGAATGGTTAAAGCACTCTGAGGAATCATCCAATCACAGCCCAGCTCCAACTCTGAAGCTCTCAGCGTGCAATCGAGCATGTGCAGAGCAAAAAAAAAAAAATTTGAAAGGGAGGTGGGCGACGATGACGAAAGTGCCTGACCTCCCCTCCCAAACCTCAAGGTAAGCGCTTTTGGGGAGTGTGTGTGGAGGCTGTGTTTTTGAAGTGGCTCAGCAAAACCTACACAAAAAGTGGGCAAAGGGTAGGAATGACCAGCTATGTGAAATGGCATTATGCATGAAAATCCAGTTGCAAATGATTGGTAAGTGACTTGAAAGTGCATTATCTAATGTATGTGAAACCAGCCTATGTTTCAATATAAAGGCCATTTTCAAATGTGCCCCGGGAGATTGTGCAAGCTCACAGCATGAAGCATCTTCCTAGCATGATCTCCCGGCACGATTCCCTTTAATAACCTGATGATGTCAGAAAATGTGGCATTAAACAGGATCATGCAGGAAATTGTGCTAGGAAGAAGCTTTTATGTCATGAGTTTCATGCGATCTTCTGGGCGCATGGCTGTGTGAAAACGGCCAAAGTCTTAACTAGGCCTTACATTATTAGGCTTTAGTTTTCTTTATAAGTGGTCGTGAAAGATACAGAGGTGCATAAATAGGTCCCAGCTATTACAAGATCTCTCATCTAGAGCTCCTTTTCGCCAGGAAACCCACTCTATGTTTTTGATGTAGTTTTCACTCACCCTATTGACATATGTAGGGACAAGTCACAAGCCAATACCAATTAGAAAGGGAACAAGAGCAAGTGCAGAGGCTGCCCCCCTCCCCCCAACACACTCTGGCAACCAAGCATGGCCCTTTCAGCATCTACATGTGTTTGCCCAAGCATGAGCACAGCACCTATGCACATACGAACTGTGCTTACATAGGCTTTGTGCCCAATCCGCTGAGACACAGCTCATGCATGTTCCATTTGTACAGGCTTAGTCAGTGTGCCCACATTTAGGCAAATGCACATGGGCATGCTCTGTCATGAATGAGAAGTGGAATCAGCACACTCAGTCTTATTCTGTCTCCACATGCAGTGGCTTGTTCCTATGCAGTTCATAGGAAACCTGTGTTTGGGCTTCAAAACTGCACTTGGGGAGGGGTGGGGTTACAAAACGGAATGCTTTTCCACACGCAAACATTCCTTTTACTCGGAAAACTAGGTGTCAAGGGGAAAGCCTAGCTAGACCTTTGTTTTTTAAATGGAGAGAGCTTTCCATAAACTGATTCTACCGTGAGGTTGAAGCAGCATGTCCCAGACACAAAGTGGTCAGATGCTAGGCCCTTCTTCTCTCTGATCTGCCTGAGTGTCCAAACAATATGCCTCATAGCATATTCTCTCCACAGAAATAGCATCAAGTCAATTAGTCGAAAGGCTGTTAAGGCTTCTTGTAAGAAAATTGATTCACAGGATAATGCATACATGTGCATACACAGTTATGCTTCTTAGAGCCAAGCTACAAGTGATGAATGACACTTGCCTGGCAAGTGAACAGACTCATGTGTATTCCTCCCTGTTCACTTGCCATTCACTTGCTCTCCATTTGATCAAGTCACATGTAGCTTGGCTCTGAATCAACAAGGGTTTCGTGCCATTTTTCAAGGACTGAGCAGGTGCCAAAGTACACACTGTCAGCTCACCTGGGCTCTGAAACTGATGTGCTCAAGAGTGAAACAATTTTGAAAATGTGAAAATCTTGATATGCAAAGAATTCTCAAGCATAGAAAAGGAATGCGGTGCACTGCTTCTGGCATGTCTCTCGTCTCAGAGCCCTGAGCAAATACTTTTGCCATCACCAGTTCAAGATTGTCAAGGAATAGGAACTTTTTAAAAAGATGAGTACTAGAATTAGATGTCCTTCCTAAGTAATGTGAGATGTTTATAATCTGTTATTAGGCACAAAATGTCTCAAAAGACATTCTGATGCTGGCTAGACCCAAGAGTAAGGATCCATTTGAAAGCTGGGGTCTGCCTATGGTTGCCAATTCTCTGCTGGCAATCAACAGGAGTGTTTCAGGGGTGAAGCCTGGGGAGGGGAAGCATCACAAACATCATGATGTCATTTCCAGTTGAGTGCCCAGAAGTGATGCCATAGTATAGTCTATGATGTTCTAGGAATTTCTCCAATCTCTATGCTAAATAAAGATTGGGGGGGGGGGATTCCTAGAGCATCACAGACTCTATAGGGTCACTTCTGGCTGCTCAATCAGATGTTCATGTCAGCATCCCCCCTTCTTTCCTCCCACTATTCCATCAAGCAAGGGCAGGATCCAGAGCAGATAGGCAGGAAACTGCCCACCATAGTAGGCAACTTAGTAAGCTTAAGTCTGACCTTCAGAGTAGCACAAAATTCTGTTTCTTCAGTTTGCTGGGTCTAAATTCACCAGCCAAGCAGGCACACAAAAGCCCATGAAAATTGGTTGAGCCAACAAGGTTTCCAGCTCTGTCTAAAATCACTCTCCTCTACAAACTCCGCTTTCCCCAGGCTCTACCCTAAGATCTCCAAGAATCTCCAAACCCAAACTTGGCAAACTTATGATAAATACATAACTGCCAGTTGAAGCAGTTTACCACATGAGTGAAAACTGGGCCTTGTTTCAGTTGTCCTTTTGTTGGTTTTAAATTCCTCTCTTCTTCCCCTTCTCCATCTACTTAACTAACCAAGTTCATTCTCATGAATTTCTGTGTGATTGCCACGATTATATTTCATGGTAAAGTTTTGCATTCAAGAAGAAAATGAAACCATTTTGCTGTCCATTTAAGCAGAAGGTCACATAAGGGAAGATCAGACCTTATTGTGAGTTTTCCTATATTCCCCTTTTGCTTATAAAAGCTTTACAGAAAATTACTTGATTGAAGTCTGTTCTCAGTTATGCACGTCTTCCATCACTTTCAGTTTTGTGGTTCAGGCTGAGCCTTATGGCTGGTTTATCTGACCAGATGCAAAAATCTGTGGGTACAATTATCACATCATATGCATTAGAGGAATTATTAACAATAAAGGATTCTAATGATGATCTGAAGCTGCTGCATAAGCAATTAATGATCATTAAAATACTTCCAAAACATTTAAAGCTTCTTTTCACTTCTGCTACTGCCAGTGGACCAAATTAACAAGAGCAAGACAGGACGTGCTTTGTAATAATGCATGATATTTAGTTTATTACCAGTATTTCTACGGTAATCAGCAGGCAATAATTCATCTTGTCGTTTCCGATTAGAGCCAGGTATTTTCATGCCAAGAGCATCGTAGTCTTCCCTGTGCCAGATGAACATGTCATTGGGCAAAATACATCATTTATACCCAGCGCTGTCCTAAGTAGAATCACACACCCTTCTAAGTCCCTTGAAGTCAATGGGTTTAGGGGGGTGTAACTCTGTTTAGGATTGCATTGATCATTGCCTAAATAATTTAAGACCAGCTGCAGTTCTAGACACAGCTAGGTTGCTGAAATTAAATTAATGACAACGGGAGCAGAGGAACCTTACTGTGCACATTATTTCAGCCTTTGTGTCTAAAAACACAGGATTATATTCCACAGTAGCACACTGTCCTTGGCTCTGTGTTTGCATACTTTCTTGGCAACCGTTTGGTGAAAGTTCATCTGTTTTTCCAAGAGTTCCTTATGGCTCAAAAAATTGATACGTGTGCACTGACAATATTTGCACCTCATATACATTAGCATGAAGTCTCCCTGGGAACTGTAGTTTTTTGGGTGGCAAAGAAGGTGCTGCACTGTATTGCCTAGACAATTGTTTGACACTCCCTGACATTCCACGTTGCATGTATTCTGTTGTGATTGGTTGCTGCTCCATGGGGGAGGAACTGGCAATAATCCCAGTAGCTGTGAAGGCATCACAGGCCACATTTGTAGAACTGCTACTTTAGAAGTGCCATGTTTTCTGCCAATATAACACTTGAATGGGACATAACAGCCTTGGAGTATCTCATGGTTAATTAAAAGAATTATATTTTAACAGGGAAGCAGAGAATTTGCAAGGTGCATTTATTGTCACATCAGTTTCATGCTTCAGAGCTTGTTTCAGAAGGCCATGTAACTTGGCTGTGTGTTTTTGTTTTGTTTTTGCATCTGTAGGCTGGCTGGCTGTCAAGAACATGCGCAAAATACCTTCAGGTACATTTAATGTCACATCAGTTTCATGTTTCAGAGTTTGTTTCAGACGGCCCTGTAACCTGAATGTGTGTTTTTGTTTTGTTTTTGTATCTGTAGACTGGCTGTCTAGAACATGTGCACAATACCGTCTTCAAATTTTGCAATCAGCATTGTAATGAAGACTTTAAGTGAAAGGACATGTATCCTGATTAATCTCTGCCATACTGGTTGTGGAGGGTGTCCTCAAGTCATAGCTGACTTATGGGGACCTGTGTGGGGGTGGGTTTCATGGCAAGAGACTAACAGAGGTGGTTTTCCATTGCCTGCTTCTGCAACCCTGGTCTTTGTTGGAGGTCTCCCATCCAATTACTAACCAAGGTTGACCCTGCTTAGCTTCTGAGACCTGACAAGATCAGGCTCACCTGGGTTATCCAGGTCAGGGCTTCTGCCATACTACTTTTGGCAAATTAAGTATTGAAGCTCTTTTTAGATCAATTCACTCTCCATCTTGTAATAAGATAATGAATTTAGAAGCAAACATTAAATTATTTCCAAGGGAACTGTTGCTAAACCATCACACTTTAATAGTCTTCAAGATACATATAATCTTTTCCTGAACAAATGCTCAGATTGTTTCAGTGCTCCAAGAACAGCTACCTTGCCATAGTTGCCCCACGCCTTCCTCTTTCCATCTGTCTTCACCTTCAGGCTACTCCTCTTGTTGGCTGACTTCTTTTCACAGTCTTAGTTTAAAGTCAAAGTGCTTGGTGAAAGAAATGTCTGAAAGACAGTTTAGCGTGGTAGTTAGATTGTTGAATAGTTGGGGAACTGCCATGAGTGGTCTTGGGATAGTCATCCTCTCTCAGACTAATCTACTTCACAGGATTGTTATGGGCTAAAATGAAGGAGGGGAGACTGATCAGACTGATCAAAAAGGGACTAGATGCATAAATCAAGGCCCTGATCAGGAAGAGCACACTGTGATGTTACCAGAACTGCTCTTTTTAATCGGGGAATTAGCTTGCAGTCTGGGTTATAATTTAGTGCGGATCTTAACCGATATATACCAGAGTCCCTCTCCAGATCACTCGTGTAATAAAGAGGCAAGACTAATAACAATAAACGTGTTTTTACTAAGAATGTTGCGTATGCCTACAGTAGCACATACACACAGAGTACATACAAGAAACTAAGAAATAAAGAGTAGGAAAATAGAGACGGTTGCATGAGCAGAAGAGCCCACTTGAGAACGACAGAACTGGGTATACTCACCTGGTCACGGCGTGGAAGAAAGGCGTAGCAGCGAGATGGGATGGTCTAATGGCCTGCACTAGATCCGAAGAGAGTGACAGCAAGGGGTTTCAGGATAGGAATGGCACGCACACCTCATGGCCGGGGAGGCCAGCTTAAATACCCCAAAACATACCTTGGGGCCGGTGCCTTTCCCTGTGGTTCTCATGAGCAAAACAAAGGTTTAATGGCTCTATAACTACCCTAGATGGGCCACTTTAGAATCTGAATATATTATTGTGACACCTCGGGAAGAGGGGACAAAGGAGGGAGGGGGAATGCCGGGTGGGTTGAATGGGTCTTCCAGAAAGCTGGGCTTGTCTCGATGTCATCAGCTCTGGAATGCAGAGGCTGCTTTGAGATGCATCCATTAAGTGCTTAGGATGGCTGGCACTTTAGCTTCCATTCTGGGGCGGCTATCAAGATATGCAGAGCAGGGCAAGGCTGGCCACTGCGGGTGTGGTCTGCACGCTTCCACAAAATGGCTTCTCTGAGCAGGCGGCTCAGGCTGGTCTTCTGGCTGCCTGGGAACATGGCTGCTGCCTGGGCATGACTAGAGCTTGCTAGCAGGCTGCCCAGTAGGGAGGGCAAGCTTGGTGGCTGCCCCGTGAGAGATTCCCCGTGGGAACTGACAAGGGGGCGCCTGGCCAGGCTCGTGGAGGGTCTCCCCGGCTGACGCCGTGCAGCTAACAGCATGGCTCTGGGCCCAGGTGAGGCAGACGTCCATGGAGGCAGGAAACAGTGTGTAGGCAGTATAGTCCACAATAGAGACAGGAAAAGCGGAGTCCATAAAAGCAGGGTAGTCAGGAAACAGGCACGGGCAGTGCTGCCCTAGAACAGAGTCTTTGGTGTAACTTTAAAACAGCAACACAGGAAATTGACACAGTTCATGGCAGGCCTCAGAACAGGAGAGGGGGGGCTCCCTGGCAACAGTGACTTCAGATGGAAATAAACTAGGCCTACAATTCTGGGCTTGCCATTTGGCAGTAAGTCCCTCTGAATACCACTATTTCCCAAGTAAATATCCTTAGGATTAGGCTATGCAAGTACTTTACCATATACACTTATTTGGAAGTAATCCTGTAGAAATTAGTGGAACCTGAACAAAAATATATAGAATTGAATTGCCATAGTTAATGTGTCTAGCTCATAGAATTCAGAAGAAGAGCAAATTTCTCAAGAAATGGACTGTCTCTAACCTTTACTGGATCACCAAGCTCATTTTGTATTCTTCCGTATTTTCCAATTGATATGCTTTAAAGATTAGGCTGTACCTATTAACTTACAACATGAATTATTGCAGCAATTACATGGCATTTGTAGAAGAGGAGTATAATGAATAGCATTACAGCAAATTTTTTATTTGGTTTACAGTATGTATTGATGATGACTTTTTAAAAATCAATGCAAAATTTATGTGAAGATGCAAAAAAAGTATTTGATTGCAAGGACCAATTTTGCAGAATCATTGGGCGCAGGAATACATTCACTGTGCATGAGCTAGATTCCAGTGGCAAAGAGTTCTAATGCCAAAGACTGGCACCCCTGCTGAAAGAAAGCTTCCTGGCACAGAAGTTCTGCCCCCAACCTCTAGAAATTTTACTCAATCAGCCATCCATCCATCTGGATTCTTAGATTTCTACATGCGTCGCTCATATATCTTCACATTAGAGATGGGCACGAACCAAATTATGAATCAAAATTCATGACGAACCAGGCTGGTTCGTGAACCAGCAGTTTGTCAGATCCCATTTCTGACAAACCGCCACAAACTTTAGGCTGGTTCATTGGGTTCCTTTTTGGTTTGTCACTGCAGACAGCCTGGTGCCGATCAATCAGTTTCCTAGGCAACCAGGGATGGACTTCCTGCAGACCTTCTGCTGACCCGGAAGTGACCTTCTGCTGGCCTGGCAGTGATGATTTTCTGACCTGGATGTGATGTTTTCACAAACCAAATGAACCAGTTCACGAACCGGGGGGCAGGTTTGTGAAAGTTTGTGGTTCATGAAATTTGACGAACTACGACCCACATGGTTTGTTTTTTTTCCGGTTCGTGCCCATCTCTACTTCACATATATATCTTAGGGTTGCCCAAAAGCCTGGAGAAAAAAATGCCCTATCCCTTTAACAGAGGTTTAATGTATGTCAGCAGAAACTTTTTCACAGGTGATATAAAATAACATCACCTGGTGAACAACATCCTGTTAAGACAGGGACATGTCATTTTTTTTCTCTAGGAAGTTGGCAAACCTACATCCACTACTACAGAGCTTTCTTTTAAAAAAAAACCCTGACAGTGCAATCCTAAAACGAATCACCCCAGTCAAAGCATGTTGTTAATTGGGTCTTTATAATTTGACCTCTTACCACTTGGTTGCTGCACTGTTCATCATCTTGAGTCCAAGGAGGTAGGGTGGGATAGAGATGTTTTCAATCGGTCAATTGGCTTGACTGGAGTAATTATGCTCTGTTCCCAGAAGTGGGATTTTATATTTAAGATTATATTCTGCAATTTTTCTCAGGGAGTTTTGATGGAATAGTGGCATAGACAGACCCCTGTTCATAAACATGAGAATTTTTAAGAAGGTTCTTTTCAGGCATCAGACTAAGAAACTTGCTCTGCTCATCAGGTTTTTCTTCAGTGGGAGTTATAAAGGCTTCCTCTGTACTGAAACGGGTGCTATTTTCAAACTGCCACCTCGGCAAACTCTTTGGAGCCCTCCTCCCACCCACCCATGCTCCCCAATCCAGCTGTGGTGAGGGGGTAGAGAAGAGCCTGGGGATTTGGTTTGGCTCCCTGTACGAGTGCATGAACACTATACCTGAACTTGATTTTCATGCATGAGGTGGTTCGATAAAAAACTGCATTTTGACACAATTTCCAGATGACGCATGGTATAGCTTAGCATTTCTGTCAAGCTAGGAGTGAATGTATATCTTCTTTGAAAATGCTCTCTTGTATATTCCGGTGTGTGTGTTGGGGGGGGTGGGGTATGTAATCCATTTTGAAGTACAGTAAGTGATGAGCTAGATCAAGAGGGAAAGAATCCTCAGATGGCTGGGAAAGGCAGGAGGCAAGCCAGCACTTCAGTCTTCTCTCACATTCCTTGCCTGCAGGGATAAGTTGTTAGAGGGATTCCATTCAGGTTCTAAAAAAGGTCCACCTGCTTCCTGTGTGAGCAGCTAGCATGCCTTCGGAATGAAGAACTACACGTGATTCATCCTTAAGAGTTAGAGACTCAGAGTCTCTCTACACGAGACATCTTACACGAGAATGCTCAAGTGCAGAGAGTCGAAATGTTAGCCGTGAAACATAGTTTAAAAACACAATGCCGAAGGCTCTGTCAATTTCACAGCTCTACAGAGCCAGCAAAGATCCCTCCTCAGAGGGATTGTTAATTTCCTTTTCACCTCCCTGAATGGTGCAGGCATGCTGATTATTTGTTAACAAACCTGTGCATGGAAACCGACTAGTGTGTCCTACATTTCCCATGAGAAGTTTGCCAAGGAACCTTCCGCACCATGATTCCCATTCAGGGTTCCAAACATGTCAGTCAAATGAGTGGCCAGGAATAAAATTCCCGGTGCACTGGTCACCTTGGGGACCCATTCAAAGTGATGCTGGTGTGTGGCTATATAATATATAATATATGATGTATAATACTTATCCAATTTTTTAAAAAGTTGTGTGGCTGATGCTTACATGGCTAATGAAATGAAAGCTATCATCATGCTCAGCAGTCCCTTCCCACCCCCAACAGGCCTGGAGAAAAATGCCCTGACTTTTTCTTAGAGGCGTAATGTGAAAGCCAGAGTGAAGGATTCAGATCTAGCGACCCAGGTTCGAATCCCCACTCTGCCATGGGAGCTCATTGGGTGACTTGACCTGGAGTCAGTCTCACACGCTCAGCCTAACCTACCTCATGGGGTTGTTGTGAGGATAAAATGGAGGAGAGATCAATGTAAGCCACTTTGGGTCCCCAATGGGGAGAAAGGCATGGTAAAAATGAAGTAAAATAAATACAAATAAATGTCATTTATCAGGTGATGTTTTTTACCTGTCTGCCAGTGTAATTTAGTGCTTTGAGTGCAGGACCTCGGAGACCCAGATTCAAAACCCCACTGTGCCCTGGAAACTTCTTGGATGACCTTGGGCCGGTCACGCACTCTCATCCTACCTCAGAGGTTTGTTGTGAGGATAAAATGGTGAATGATGTAAACCCTTTGAGTTCCCCTCTGGTGAAAAAAGTGGGATATAAATACATCTTTTCCACACATCCATTTCCACACATGAAGCCTCTTTTTAAGGGACAGTATATTTTTCTCCAGGTCTGTTGGTAACCCTAGCCCTTTGGCTGCTAATTGTAGAGGGAGTGCTGAATACGGTGACATGGTGCATGTTTCAGCTAGATGTTATTGGGAAAATGTCGGCCAGCAACAGCTTCATACCCCTGCTAACTTATTGTCAGTTCCTGGAAGAATTCAAGGCCTAATAATATTAAAAGAAAAAGATTGTTGCTTGTCTGCATATTCCCTTTCTCAAATAAGATGGGCAGAGCAAGGAAATTTCTGCAAGATTATTTGCATTGCTGATTAACATGGCAGAAGTTGGAAATAGATGTACTCCTTTTTTTCTTTTACTTACTCCGTGCCCTTATTATTAGAAGGAAAAGTTTCTTTTTTCTCTGTTTTTTTCTCCCTACTCTTAAAAAGGTCTACATAGAATGACGCTTTCCATCCCTGAGGAACATAGACAATTTTGGAGGCGAAAGTAGGAAAACTTTCCAGGGACATTCCAAGCCATTGCTTAGAATGCCTGGCTTCACTGCTCAAGTAGATATTTCACCATCTTTTCCGATAGCCGCTGGCCAAATTGGAAGCTCTTTAAAGTAAAACCCAGAGGAGAGGGAGAGAACAACAAGGAAGCAGGAGAAAATGGGGATTACAAATACTCTCTTGTTTTGTCAGAGGCAGCAAACTTTCACCTGGTTACCCCCAAGTAGCCCCCCCAATGGAGTGAGTAAAGTGGCTTCAGAGTAAATTGGTTGTGACTGAAGGGTTCTGCAAAGGCCTGTGAGGCACATGCTGGACCCTTGCATTGTCATTGGTTTCAATTGGAGGGAACACCTCTCCCCCCCCCCTCCCCAAAGGAATGTGCATATGGAATGGGTCCTTGGTGGAAATGAATGGGGCTTAGGTGGAGGAGGCCTTCCAATCTCACATCGTCGATGACCTTGGAAGGTAGCCAGATGGCACTTGACAGTAGAGTTCTGTGACTGGGCTTCCAGATGTGTTATTTCTCAGCCACAAAAGGCCCAAATATGGTTTGGGGATACTGAAAAAGAAGGAAGTTCCTTGTTTGAAAATCCTAGGGGATACTTTAAGCCATGGTACAGGAAAAAAGAAGTACAATGTGGATATCTGTCTCCCCCCCCCCTACTGGGGCTTCACCCTGCCAGGTGAGGCCATTTCTAAGTGAAGAAATGCAATAAAGGGAGATAGTGACATCCTTCCCAGTTCATTCCCTCCCCAGAAACTTTATGGTCAAATTAGACCTCTAGAATTCTAATCACAGAACTCCAGCATCTTATAGTTTAGAGTTTAGACTAGAGATGGGCACGATCTGCATTACGATCGAAAAAAACCCACGATAATGGCGATCGCGCGATCATGAATCGGCGGATCGTGCTCATCCACGGCCAACGATGCAGCGGTCGGGAGGGGCCCGGATCGGGGCTTGATCGGGGCGATCATGCTTGGATCGGGAAGCCAAACACTCAGGCACCAGCAATCTATTCCCCTTTGCCCTCCTTCTGTCTCCCTGGAAACCCAAATGGAAGCCCAGCTGTCCTTGATCAGCAGGGCTTCCTTCTAACCACGGAGCAGCAAAGCAGGCACCAGTTGGGAGAAGCCACCCAAGGGAGGGAGGGGGAAGGGGGTGTTCTGTAGCCATGGGCACTCCAATCTCATCCCTGCAAACCCTGAGAGGCAGCTCTGATGGCCAAACACAGACGAGCAGCCAGACCTCCCCGCCCCCTGAGGGGAGGCGGCTCGTCGCGGTCTCCCCGTGCCCGACGGCCGCCGCCACCACGCACCTTCCCACATCGCTGGGAATAGCAGCGCGGCCCACTTTGGCCTCCACAATCCACGATCCACGGATCGGACACGGGAGATGATCGGTGTGGATCGTTAATTTGGGATCGTCGCTGGCGCCGATCCACGATCAGCTGGATTGGTAATTTTTTTGGGATCGTGCCCACCTCTAGTTTAGACTGTTTGCAACGCTGGACGACATCTCGGATTTGGAAACATTAAGATACAATGCAATGCAGGTCTACCTTGCAGAGCTTTTATAAAGAACAGTTATTGTGATGCACTTTGAAACGTGCTGTGCATTACTAAATGCTAAGAATTGTTATGGTCATGCAAGGAGCCAAAAACATTATTCTGTGGTATCTTCTACTCTCCCCCCTCCAGCAGCTTATGGGACTAGATGTTTAATCTGATTTCTGTTAGATGTTAAATCATCCTGAATTGTTGAGCTTCATAACAACGGCTAAAATAGGAAATAGCAATGGTTATTGAGGAAAACCCCAGAGGAAGGCTGATGTACCAATGGCATGTTAGGAGGACTCGGCCCTTTACTGCAGTGGGTTTTCAAACAAGTAGCACTGATTTTTGTTATGAACCCCTCTGGATAGAGACCACTACAAATGCCTGAGATTCCATCAAAATAAAAATCATTCTGTATCAAAGAAAAACAGCTTCTATTTGCAGCAGAAGTAATTTGAAAAAGTCTCTCCCAATGATTCCTTAAGCTTTCCCCTCTTTTAGAGTCATAAAAGCTTTTCAATGAGTTAAAGTTTCTACATTATTGCAAGCCAAGGTTTTCATGTGTTTTACCCCCCCCCCCCCGCAACCTTTTCTTCCTTGCTTTTCTTAGGGCTACTTTCTGTTTTCAGTTGGGTGCCTTGACTGCTTTTTAAATTAATGGCATTTTTAGAAACTATGAGAGATCAAGTCAAGCTGCTGGGGGCTGCTGTGCTCCTAATCTGTTTCCCCTGCAACTGACTGTTGATCTCCCAATCTCCACCCTTCTTTTCTTTCATTTGTTTGACCATGTCAGAAATAACTCCATGACTTACTCTGCAACACCATTTCTAAGACTTTAATCAATCAAGTATTGCAATTTGCAAAGCGCAGGAAGGTCGGGATGGGGTTGTACATCAACATGCCTGCATAGCCACCGATCAGTTCAGAAACCTGGTTACAGGCCCATATCAGTTCTTCACATTTACCTAGTGACAGAGAGAGGAGAAGAGCTGAGGAAGTCTTTAAATGGCATATATGAATTTGGTGTAGGTGGGGTGGATTGGAGCATCATTAAAGCAGTCCCTGGAGCAAGCAGAAACAAATGCCCCCTCCCCCGGTGCTGGCAGTACTACAAGGTTCACTCGGCTTGGATCCAGGTTGCGGCAGGCAAGCCAATACCTGTTCTCACTGTTGCTGAGTCCAAGCCAAGCAGACCCTGTGGTTCAGGGAGCCAAAGCAGGGGACTCTTTATCTAGGCTGCCTCCAGCTGCCAACAACCATTAGGGGAGCAGCCCACCAGAAACCAACCCAATAAGTTAAAGGTCCACTCCACCACTGAGGCTAGGTCTACTTAACTCTCATTTATCCATGACTCCTTTGCACTACAGGCACTAATTCAGGGGCTTGTATTTTTGCCCCAGCGAGGCACGTGTAGGCTCCTTGGATTGTTTCAGGTCAGTAGAACAGCACATGGGGGTGCTTAACCCATCCCCCACTTTCCTTGCAGTGCAGTTGCATTGATCAGGATCCCACTGCCTGATTTTGAGGGGCAGGGGGCGGGAATACTCTGAAAAATTCCCAAGTTCTTGTGTAACTGAATCCAAGGAGAGTCTCTGTTGGTCTAAGGAAGATTCCACATAGTGGAAGAAAGTTGCTGGGTAAGTGGACTTTCCTCTACTATTCAGGGAACACCCCTTCTGCCGAAACAGCCCCGATCAGGTGAATGGTATCAATGAGGTTTCATGAGTTTCACTGCACCTCTATCTTCAAATAGTAATGAGGATGTTGCAGGACGGTAGAGAAAACGGTTTTCCTTTTCAAAGGGCGACCTTCCCCTTGGCATGAGGACTAAATACTGTATGGGGAATACAGTATGCATAAAATCACCACTGAAGAGGGAGAATGCTGTTACGTATTTTGGGGAGGGGGTTAAGTGCTGTTTGGCTGGGTTTTGAAACACCCATCATCCTCGGGGGAAGTATGTGACTGCACATCTCTTATCAGAGTGCAAAGCTGAAACCTAAAGATTTGGACAGACTTCTGGACAGGCAGAACAAAAATTATGCAGACACTGAACCATCTTGCAAATGATTCCTAACAAATCTGATGGCAATTTAGACATTTGGAGGTTCCCTTCCAGTGGAAAACATTACAGTTATCAGGAAGCTAAAAATGGACAAGCCCATATGCAGCGCCCCGAGCTCCTTGCACAAATGGCAGGACGTAAATGAGATAAAATTCCTTTTTGTGTACCAATAAATAGCATCACCCAGCATTCAAGGAACAGTTTCCGACAGGGCTGTGTGTCGACTACTGACATGGAAAAGGACTTGGATGTCCTCTTTCAAGGTGATGCTTTCCCTTCTCTCATTTCTACCAATAACCTCTCTAAGGTTCTGAGAGAGCAAAAGCCAGATCTCCCAGATGCTTTCTCATCATGCTGTATCATTAAAATTATCGTAACATTACAGGATACTATTAGCAAGCGTTCTGTCATCTTGTGATTTCTAAAGCTGTTTGATGGAGATACCAGCAAATGAAACGTGCCATCCCCAAGCCTTTGTCCCAATTGCCTGCGAAGGAATGGGTGAGGGGAAACTGCAAGATGCCTGGAGCTGAGTCCATTTGGGCCAAATTGATTCTGGTATTTTTTTATCCTGGGTCCTTTGCAGGTCTCCTGTTTGTTTTTCTCTCATTTAATGACGGCAGTGATCAGTGAGAACATTGGGTACAGCCCTGGAGTGAGATTTGTATTGATTTCTGGTTTGCCTTCCATGCCTGCAGTGAGAAATTTGCCTCAGCTTCACTCCACCTGGTATCTGTTTTTAATAATTGTCTATGTATGCCTTTCATTATGTCCATAATGCCTTTTACTCACCAATGAATACCCACTGCTACTCCCCCTAAACCTGGGATTAAGTCTAAAGGACTAAAAATGCCTTATGGCCATGATTGCAGCCAGTTTGGTGTAGTGGTTAAGAGCAGCGGGAATTTAATCTGGAGAGCCGGGTTTGATTCCCCACTCCTCCACTTGAAGCCAGCTGGGTGACCTTGGGCTAGTCACAGTTCTCTGGAGCTCTCTCAGCCCCACCCACCTCACAGGGTGATTATTGTGGGGATAATAATGACATACTTTGTAAACCGCTCAGAGTGGGTGTTAAGTCATCCTGAAGGGTGGTATATAAATCGGATGTTATTTTTATTTTTAAATGTATAATACTCAGGCAAGTTTAAAAGCCAGTACCTTTCTCTTCAGAGAAGTTCTGGTATTGACCTATAAGGCCCTGTGCAGACTGGGACCAGCGTATCTACGGGACTGTCTCTCCCCATATATTCCCCAGAGAACACTCTGATCAGGGGACAAACAGCTGTTGGGTCCCTGGCCCCAAGGAGGCACGCCTAGCCTCGACTAGAGCCTGGGCCTTTTCGGTTCTGGCTCCCACCTGGTGGAACGCTCTGTCTGCTGAAATCAGGGCCCAGCAGGACCTACTATCTTTTCGCCTGGCCTGCAAGACAGAGTTGTTCCGCCAGGCATATGGCTGAGGCTGGGCCTCCGCTGGCCTGGAAAAAGGGGTGCATAAATCTTAACCCTCCCTGTGAAGGCTGTCCACCATCCTGTTTTAAATGTGTTGTTTTTAATGTACATGAATTTTTTAATTGTCTGATCAGATCAGCAACCTTTTATTGACATTCAATAAAACAATAAAACAATTTACAACGAGCAGGGCAGGGTTTTTTTTAAATTGTATTTTTAATATGTTGTTATCCGCCCTGAGCCCGCTCGTGGGGAGGGTGGAATACAAATCTGAAATTAAATAAATAAATAAATTCTTTTCTGCAGAAGGCCAAAAGGATGTGTGGGCATAATATTCATGCAGCTGTAAGCACCACAATCTCTGCAGAAAAACAAAGCACTTGGGAGAATCTAAATAAATCTGAGCCAAGAATAACCTACTCTCATATGAACCTACCCAACCACTCATCTCCACAGGCCCTTGCTTCAGGTGCCCCCCCCCCCCCATCTGAGGCAAGGTGAGCGGCAACCTGAGAAAGGGCCTTCTTGGTCCTAGTCCGGCATCAAAACTTGGGAATTTCCTACCCAGAGAGATTTGTCTGTCTCCCTCTATTGTTGTATTTTGATAGCCGGTAAAAAACATTTTTGTTTGGCTTCCTTGCTAGTGCTTATTAGACCTCCTTTCTGTTTGTGTATTTGTAGTTGTTTATAGAGTTTATTTGTTTTACCAAAACTATAAACACTCTGGCCACAAGCACAACTTTCCTCTCACTACTCAGAAACCACATGTAACTATCAGCATGTTGTGGTGTCAGACTAGGATTCTGGAGACTCAGGTTTGAATCCTCACTCTGCCGCTGGGTAGTCTTGTTCCAGTCACACACTCTCAGCCTAGCCTCACAGGCTGTCTTGAGGATAAAATGGAGGCAAGGAGAACATGGTAGACCATTGTGGGGAGAAAGGTGGCATATAAATACCCAGTAATTAGGAGATAATTTCTGGGCTGGAGTGAGTGATTTGCAGGTAGGTATAATTTAGGAATCTCCTATTTTAGTAATTAGAGAACTGCAATCCTAAGACGAGTCCTACCCTTCTAAGTCAATTGAAGTAAAATGGGCTTTGAAGAGTATAACTTTGCTTCAGAATGTACTGCAAAGCACTGGTTCAGTGCCAGTTCCCTTAGCTTTCCCGCCATAGTTCTGAATCTTCTGGCTCCCTTGCCTTATGCCCTGCAGCATCTCTTGAGAGTAGTGTGTGTGTGTTATGTGCCATCAAGTCGTTTCCAACCTATGGCGACCCTATGAATGAAAGACCTCCAGAACTTTCTATCTCTAACAGACCTACTCAGATCCTACAAACTGGAGGACGTGGCTTCTTTTATTGAGTCAAGCCATCTCGTTTTAGGTCTTCCTCTTTTCCTGCTGCCTTCCACTTTTCCTAGCCTTATTGACTTTCCCAGAGAATCTTGTCTTCTCATAATGTGACCAAAGTACAATAGAGTAGGTACACTAGTTAAATCAACAAAGGCCTCATAGCATGCTTATAAGCAAATCAGTTTTCCATGAAGAGCAGACTATTTGCCAAATACAGAAGAATTGCTGGCTATCCACTTTGGAGGTTTATGGTCATCCCAAAAGCTACCTCCAAGCTGGTGTCTGCCAGAGAGTAGCAATAACTGGCAACCATGTCATTTAAACAATATAAGATATTGTGAAACCTTTTTGTCTGTTATTCCTAGTCCTGCTATAATTTTCTAGATGTGCTTGGTCTAAATATTGCAGAGCAAAGCCTCTTTATTTATTTTTAAGTGAATGCAAAAATCCATATAAACTTCTGGATAGTGCGGGAGCAAGAGCATTTCAACTTGGGAATTAAATTAATGTTTTACTCTTTTTTTGTCCTTTTGCATGTTGACGAATGGAGAACTTTGCACTGGGAATAGAGTAGCACCTGTTTGCCAGAGTTAAATCAACACCTCTTGGAAGTGGCATGTGGAGTGAACCAAAGATGACAGGTGTGTCCATTACTGGATATGAACATTTTTGGAGTATCAAGATAGAATGGAGAATTGTTTTCATCTCTTGGGTGATGCTACTCAGCTAAATCACTTGGATTCTAATGCCATATCATTGGACTGCCTCAAAACAGTTACATCCAATCTAGTTATTGTATCATCTGGATCTAATGAGAATATTTCCTAGTAGAATTGTTGACCTACTAAGAAAACTTGTCCTTTTCATTTTGTGTTACCATAAAAATGCTATATCGTTGCTGTTTTCAACATGCCGTGCAAAAGAGACTGAAACTTTGGCAGCCTTGTCTGTTTTTTACTAGTTGTCAAGACCTTCTGTTTGCCTGTGACTCTCCTTCAGGGAGTTCAACCCATCATTAATGACTTGCAACCAATGCTAAACAATGATTCTCTTCTCTCACAAGCATTGGGAGGCAAACCTTTACTTGCCCACAGACACCCTGTTTGGTGAGAGCCAGTTTGGTGTAGTGGTTAAGAGTGCAGGACTCTAATCTGGAGAACCAAGTTTGATTCCTCACTCCTCCACTTGAAGCCAGCTGGGTGACCTTGGATGAGCCACAGCTTCTAGGAGCTCTCTCAGCCTCATCCACCTCACAGGGTGTTTGTTGCGGGGATAATAATAACATACTTTGTAAACCCCTCTGAGTGGGCATTAAGTTGTCCTGAAGGGCGCTTTATACATCAGATATCATTATCATTATCATTATTATTATAACCTCCTACTCTTAAACAACTTCTCAATCATAATAATGTACTTCATAACATGGACTCTAGGACCAGGAACTGCAGTAAACCAAGATGCCATCTCTGTCCCCATATTTACTCTGACCATATGATCACTAGACCGAACAACACCAGTTACACCATTTCAGAGGTTCATTCAGTTGTTCATCTTTCAACATTATATATCCTATCAAGTGCCAACAATTCCCTTCCACTCTCTACATTGGACAAACAGGTCAGTCTCTATTGAAAAGAATAAATGGACATAAATCTGGTATTAAAAATCACAACACTTAAAACCCAGTTGGAGAACATTTTAATCTTCTAGGAAGTTCCATTGCTGACTAGGGATGGGCACTTTTGGTTTCCAATTCAGGTTTTTAACCCAAATTGGGCCAAATTTGTAAAGACTCAAGTTTCCCAAATCAGCCCCAGCATTGCTGAGCTGATTTGGGAATCCTGAAGCAAAGCTTTCCAAAGCAATTTATATCACTTCGGGAAGCTTCAGGCAAAGTGGCAGCCACTCTTGCAGCAGAGGAGTTAGCCATGTTAGTCTGTGGTAGCAAAATCAAAAAGAGTCCAGTAGCACCTTTAAGACTAACCAATTTTATTGTAGCATAAGCTTTCGAGAATCAAGTTCTCTTCGTCAGATGCATGATACAGAGACTAGTCAAATATAGAAGAGGAGGGAGGAGAAGAGGAGGAGAGAGAAGAGGCAATTGGGGGGGGGGTGCAACCAAAACATTCCTTTGCTAGTATATGTAAACATCTCCTTTTGGTGTGTGGATGAGTTGGCTTCAAAGGAGTTTCCCTGTTAGTTTGTAGCAGCCAAACAGCTAGACCATCCAATTCCAATGCAGTATGAGCCTTCGACAACCACAGCTCTCCCTGCCAGATGCATCTGACAAAGAGATCTGTGGTCCCCGAAAGCCCACGCCAGGTGCCACTGAGCTCCCCCAGACCCCGCCTCTGTAAAGGAAATCTGTTACCTGTGATAATGTGATAACCATTCATAGTCCCTATTCAGTCCCAGATTGACAGAGTCAAATTTGCATATGAATTCCAGTTCAGCAGCCTCCCGTTGAATTTTGTTTTTGAAAGGTTTCTGTTGAACTACAGCGACTAGGGGTGTGCAGTGTGGGAATCCGAATCCCGAAAAAATCCCGAATCACCCTGATTCGGGGTGATTCGCGGAATCCCGAATCGATTCGGGAATCCCGAATCGGCATGCCTTGAATCAATTTGGGGCGATTCGGGAAAGCTTTTTCAATGGGAAAAAGCCTCCCCAGGATTCTCTGAAGCCTGGGGGAGGCATTTTCCCACCGAATCAACCCAAAATTGGTGGAAGCCTTCCTCTAACTCCCCTCTAATAACCCCCCAAGGTTCAGACAGATTGGACGTTGGGGAGCCATGTTATGGCCCCCCAAACCAGGTCCCCCCATCCTCGCCTATAAAAGGGCATAGCTTTAGGTTGCTGCTGCTAATCTCCTATTTTGTGCTTGCTGCTGCTGATCTCCATTATTTCCTATGGGGAAAAAATGAAGAGGCAGGCTTCCTTTGCCAGGGGTGGCATTTTGCATGCAAAATGCCCCCCAACCCTCAGGGGCCCTTCTCCCACCTTTCATCCCACCCCCACCAAGGCTCAGCCTGCTCCCACTTGGGGGGGCATTTCATGGCCTCCCTAAGTAGGTGCTCTTTTCTCTACTACTTACCGCTGGGGGAGGCTTGTCTTGCCATGGGTGGCATTTTGCATGCAAAATGCCCCCCAACCCTCAGGGGCCCTTCTCCCACCTTTCATCCCACCCCCACCAAGGCTCAGCCTGCTCCCACTTGGGGGGGGGCATTTCATGGCCTCCCTAAGTAGGTGCTCTTTTCTCTACTACTTACCGCTGGGGGAGGCTTGTCTTGCCATGGGTGGCATTTTGCATGCAAAATGCCCCCCAACCCTCAGGGGCCCTTCTCCCACCTTTCCTCCCACCCCCACCAAGGCTCAGCCAGCTCCCACTTGGGGGGGGGGCATTTCATGGCCTCCCCAAGTAGGTGCTCTCAGCCCCCAAAGTCCACCCCCTACAGCCCCACACAAACCCAATTCCCCCCCAGCTGCCACACACAGACCCAAATCCCCACATTAGCCCCTCACAGACCTAAATCCACCCCCAGCAGCCCTACACCCATAACCCCAGGAAAAGGCTGGCCAGCCCTCCCCCTTTGTTCCCTATGTTGGGAACTTCTAAACTCTCTTTCCCAGGGCAATTCCGCACAGCCCAGGGGTGCCACAATGGTGTGCAAACTTCTGAGTGCCAACTTGTCCCTGGGAAAGAGCACGTGACCTGACACACAGACAACCACCCCCTGACACCCCCACCACCTACAGAGATGGCTGGCCAGCCTCCCCATTGTTCCCTATGATGGGAACCAACTGCACAGCAAAGAATAATACACGAACAACACAAAATACAGTTTTTAAAAAATTATTTTCTCCCTTACAAAGTACAAGTAGGCAAAGCATTATGACACATTACACCAGCAATCCCCCACACAGGAAAATAACACAACTCTCACTTAACATCAGAGAATCACAAAAACACAATTCCTGTCAAAAACACTTTATTTCTTTAACTGCTTTAGGTTACACAGTAGGAGAGCATGACAGGGCATGATAGCAGTGTACTACACAAAATAATACAACCCACTTTACCGTTTTTGACAGCAATTGTGTTTGGGTGATTCTCTGATGTGAAGTGAGTTGTTATTTTTGTGAAGTACACTGCTTTCATGCCCTGTTGTGCCTTCCTACTGTGTAACCCAAAGCAGTTAAAGAAATAAAGTGCTTTTGACAGCAATTTTTGGGGTGATTCTTTAATGTGAAGTGAGTTGTGTTATTTTTGTGTAAGATACTGCTGCCATGCCCTTTGGTGTGCCCCCCTGCTGTGTAACCTAAAGCTGTTCAAGAAATAAAGTGTTTTTGACAGGAATAGTTTTTGTGATTCTCTGATGTTAAGTGAGTTGTGTTATTTTTGTGAGGTGGAATGCTGGAATGCCCTTTGGTGTGCCCCCCCCCCTGCTGTGTAACCTAAAGCTGTTCAAGAAATAAAGTGTTTTTGACAGGAATTGTGTTTTTGTGATTCTCTGATGTTAAGTGAGAGTTGTGTTAATTTTTCTGTGTGGGGGACTGCTGGTGAAATGTGTCATAATGCTTTGCCTACTTGTACTTTGTAAGGGAGAAAATAATTTTTTAAAAGCTTTATTTTGTGTTGTTCATGTTTTATTCTTTGTTGTGCAGTTGGTTCCCATCATAGGGAACAATGGGGCAGGCTGGCCAGCCTTCTCTGTAGGTGGTGGGGGTGTCAGGGGGTGGTTATCTGTGTGTCAGGTGCTCTTTCCCAGGGACAAGTTGGCACTCAGAAGTGTGCCCACCATTGTGGCACCCCTGGGCTGTGCGGAATTGCCCTGGGAAAGAGAGTTTGGAAGTTCCCAACATAAGGAACAAAGCGGGCGGGCTGGCTAGCCTGTCCCTGGGGTTATGGGTGTGGGGAGCTGGGGGTGGATTTGGGTCAGTGAAGGGCTAATGTGGGGATTTGGGTCTGTGTATGGCAGCTGGGGGGGGAATTGCATTTGTGTGGGGCAGTGGGGGGTGGGCTTTGGGGGCTGAGAGCACCTACTTGGGGAGGCCATGAGATGCCCCCCCAAGTGGGAGCAGGCTGAGCCTTGGTGGGGGGTGGGAGGAAAGGTGGGAGAAGGGCCCCAGAGGGTTGAGGGGCATTTTGCATGCTAAATGCTGCCCCTGGCAAGACAAGCCTCCCCCGGGTGGAATTGGTGGAGAACAGAGCACCTACTTAGGGATGCCATGAAATGCCCCCCCCCAGTGGGAGCAGGCTGAGCCTTGGTGGGGGTGGGAGGAAAGGTGGGAGAAGGGCCCCAGAGGGTTGGGGGGGCATTTTGCATGCAAAATGCCACCCCTGGCAAGACAAGCCTCCCCCAGCTGTAAGTGGTAGAGAACAGAGCACCTACTTGGGGAGGCCATGAAATGCCCCCCCCAAGTGGGAGCAGGCTGAGCCTTGGTGGGGGGTGGGAGGAAAGGTGGGAGAAGGGCCCCTGAGGGTTGGGGGGCATTTTGCATGCAAAATGCCACCCCTGGCAAAGGAGCCTGCCTCTTCATTTTTTCCCCATAGGAAAAAATGAATGAAGATCAGCAGCAGCAACCTAAAGCTATGCCCTTTTATAGGCGAGGATAGGGGGACCTGGTTTGGGAGGCCATAACATGGCCCCCCCAAAGTCCAATAGGTCTGAAACTTGGGGGGTTGTTAGAGGGGAGTTAGCGGAAGGCCCCCACCAATTTTGGGTTGATTCGGTGGGAAAATGCCTCCCCCAGGCTTCAGAGAATCCTGGGGAGGCTTTTTCCCATTGAAAAAGCTTTCCCGAATCATCCCGAATACCATTCCTGAATCGGCTTGGCGATTCGGGATTCGGCTATTCCCGAATTGGCTTCTCGATTCGGGTATACCCGAATTGGGAAAGCCGAATCGAGGTGCCTTTGCACACCCCTAACAGCGACCTTTAAGTCTTTGATGGAATGTCCTGGTAGATTGAAGTGTTCTCCCACTGGTTTCTGGACGTTTCCATTTCTAATGTCAGATTTGTGTCCATTTATTCTTTTGCGTAGAGGTTGGCTGGTTTGTCCAATGTACAGAGCAGAAGGACATTGATGGCACATAAGGGCATATATCAGATTGGAGGATGAGCAGCTGTAAGAGCCAGAGACAGTGTAGTTGATGCCATTGGGTCCTGTAATTGTATTCCCTGGGTAGATATAGGGGCAGAGCTGCACTTTTCTAGCTGTTTGCATTGCAAATAGAAAGAAAAGTGCTGCTTGCTTTGAAACTTCCTGCCCTGCCACTATTTCCCCCCCCCCCTGATGGAAGGGGGAGGGGGTTCCCTCCTCCCCCTCCCATGGGGGGGAAAAAGTGGCAGGGCAGGAAGTTTGAAAGCCACCCTTTTTGTGCCGCTTGCAAGTGGCACAAAAAGGGGCGCTTTCAAACATCACGCTGCTTGCTTCAACCACTGGGAGGGAGAGCCTCTTCCCCCTCCCATCAGGTGAAGCAAGTGGCACGGCATTTGAAACTTAAAGTGCCCCTTTTCGTGCCGCTTGCAGAAATTACAGCATCTGTAGTGAGATAATAATCCTATGACTCTATTTAGGCCCTAGGGGTGGTCCATTGTTCTGAACTTGAAAATTAACTCAAATTTAATGATTTCACATCTGCCCTTGAAGATTCTTTGTTTGAGGACAGCCACTTTTAGATCAGCAATAGGGGTGTGCACCCAAAAAAGATTCGGGAAAACTATTCGGGATAACCCAAATCCTGAAGCGACAAGCTGCTTCGTGGTTCAGATGTTTAAAAGCTTTGGTATGCTCCGTAAAGATTCAAGAATCTTTATGGAGCACACCAAAGCTCAAAGCAACCCTTTTCGTGCAGCTTGCAAGTGGCAAGAAAAGGGTTGCTTTAAACTTCCTGCCCTGCCACTTGCTTCCCCTGATGGAAGGGGGAGGAGGCTCTCCCATTGGGGGAAGCAAGTGGCGTGGTGCTTGAAAGTGCCCCTTTTCATGCTGCTTGCAAACGGCACAAAAAAGGGCGCTTGAGTTTCAAACACCACGCCACTTGCTTCTCCTTCAAACAAAGAATCTTCAAGGGTACATGTGACATCATTAAACATGAGTTAATATTCAAGTTCAGAACAATGGGCACTCCTGGGGCCTAAATAGAGACAGGATTCTTATCTCACTACAGATGCTCTAATTTCTGCTCTAATCAAGCTACATTGTATCATTACAGCATAACTCACTTCTTTGCTTTGCTCCTCCCACCTCCTGACTGGGATATAAAGACTCAGTGATCTCCACACCTCTCTGTATCCAAAGCAGTGAGCTTTGACTCTCAAAAGCTTAGACAGTGAAAAACCTTGTTGGTCTCTGACGTGCCACTGAACTCAGATACTGCTGTTCTACTGCAGACCAACACAGCTGCCTACCTGAAACTTTCTCCAGCCTAAAAACTGTTACATACTAACTGTTGGACTGAATTGGAGAAGTGACCCACTTGTGGACATATCTCCCCTGTAACAAAAGACTGCAAATTCTCCTTGGATATTTTGTTCCTGGCCAAGAAGCTGTGCTAGACTTCCCTGTCTAGCTTCCCATAGGCAGGAAGTTGTTAACACAGAGCAGTAGAGTGGCCTTGGACTAGGGCTGCCATCTTCCAGGTGGAGCCTGGAGATCTCCCAGAATTACAACTCATCTCCAGCTGATGGAGATCAATTTCCCGAGAGAAAATGGGTGCTTTGGAGGGTGGACTCTATGGCATTAGGCCCTGTTGAGGTCTCCCCTCTCCTCAAACCCTGCCATCTCCAGGCTCTACTCCTAAATCTCCAGGACTTTCCCAACCCAGAGCTGGCAACCCTACTTCAGACCTTCGTATCTGCAGGACTGCCTCTCCTCCTGTTTTTCACCACAATAGTTTTGCTTATTTGTCCAGGGCCTTTTGCAGGTACCATCCTGCAATCAGGCAAGATCAACAACCTCCAATAAAAATGCTTTCTCTATTGTGCCCCTCGCTTTGTGAAATGGCCTGCCTAAGGGCCGAGTCCCGAGAAAAAGCTCAGAGAGATGCACCGGCACGGGGAGGGACTCTATGCCACTCTGCTGAGTACTGTCTGCTCATGTAGACATGTGCCTACTAGGGAGTTTCCACATAACTAAACATGCCATGTAAATCAGTTATATTTTGTTTCAGAAAGACTTGTTTTTCACATTTTCTGCTTCCATATCCTATTGGATCTCTTTAACTGAATGTCCTAACTGCTGTTCATTATTGTACTTTGCTCAGTGAATGTCCTAGCTGTTGATTATATTGTATTTTCACTGGCACAGTATAATCTGTCTTGGAGCTCGGTGAGAAAGACAGACAATAAACAAACAAATAAAATGAGGAGGAGGAGGAGGTCAGGAAGGCTTTCACCCTTCTGTCATTCTGCAAACTGTGTAAAATAGAGTTGTTCAGGAGGGCTTTTCTATAAAAGTAATAGGGCTAAACTATAAAAGAATAGTTCAGAAAGGCACTTTATAGAAAGAGGAACTGTGGATTGTAACACTGTGCACAGGTAACCCTAATCCTAGTATATTGCTTATTCAATGTCTCCTCGTATTGATAGTAACAACCTACACTGTACTTTTTAGATGTTTCTTTGTATGGACTGTTATCAACCAGGAATTTGCACCAGACAAAACAATATCTCATGGTAGTTTTGCCTGGCTTTGTGAAAAAGGGGAGAGGAGGTGGGCTGGAGAGGATGCTCAACCCTTCCTCCCCTTGCCACTTCTCCCCTTAATTCCTCTCACTACTGCTTTTCTCCCAACCATGGAAAACATGCCAGGAAAGCCCCTGACAGAAAGGGGGAGAGAAGAAGAGAAACAGTGGGAGTTAAGCAAACCCCCACCCATGCATTCTGCATTTCAAATCATGACTTCCCCTGCCAATTTTTGGATGTTCTGCAGATATTTGCAACTTGCTCCTTGAGTAATCTTAATTACAGTTACATTTTTGCCTTGCCCATTTGGAACACAATAGAATATGTTATACACACACCCCACAGTAATCTTCCATGCATAAAGAACATCACCCAACGTACTGTCCTAAACAGAGTTCCACCCTTCTCAGCCCATTGACTTCAACAGACTTAGAAGGTGTAACTCTGTTTAGGATTGCACCGCCAATGTATTATTCTGCTTCAGAAAGTTTTGCAGCTGTTCTTCAGAATGGCAAACGTAAGCTTCCTTTGCACATGCATGCTGGTTAATTCATCTGTTGGACAAACTATTAAAATGCAGAAAGGATTGATGGGCTCTGAAGTTTTTAATTACTTAATACACAATGCAGGAGTGTTCCTGAAAAGAACAAAAACATTAGAACACTTTGCATAATTAATGTCTGGCCATATAAATATAAAATTATCCTGAAGGCCTTCTGAACAGAGGGAAGCATATCATCATTATCTCTTTGTGGAAGAGACTGAAAGATACTCATACTGAAAAAAGTTGAGAATTCTCCCCAGGGCTTTTTTTCTGCGGAGAGAGGTGGCGGAACTCAGTGGGTTGCCCTCAGAGAAAATGGTCACATGGCTGGTGGCCCTGCCCCCTGATCTCCAGCCGGAGGGGAGTTGAGATTGCCCTCAGCGCCGCAAGAGGTTCCGGGCAAGAGGTTCCGGAACTCCATTCCCCCGCGTTCCCCCTGAAAAAAAGCCCTGATTCTCCCAAGCTATCTAAGGAAATAAGAGCACAGAGTGTGTGTGTGTGTGTGGGGGGGGGGGTAATACTGAAAAAAGGACAAACTTTTGCCAATGGCATTAGTTTAGTTCCAGATCTCTAAATCTACATTCTCACCCATTGTTGGACATTATTAAAAATGGAAAATTGGTCAGTTCAAGGCTTCTGTCCTTTAAATCACTGGAGACATTGTAAGATGCACTAATTAACATTACATGGGTTGCCTCCTGCTTTTGGTAGGGAAGAGGATGCGACGAATTAGTCAATACAGTTAACAATCATGTGAGGGAAAAAACTCACATTGCATAAAGAAGCAGCTGGCAGACACCAGGCTCAATGGATTTGCATAAAGATACAGTCGACAACATGTTGTCAAAGGCTTTTGGCTTAATGAAAGGAGAGCTGGCTTGGACGGAGAATGACTTCATTTGACAAATTATGGCTAATGATCATTGTGAGTCACAACAGTTTAAGGGGACATTTGGCTGGTTGTATATTTTCTGATTGTGACTGGGGAATGATTTGGTTTTTTTAAGTTGGTGTGAAATTTGTATTTTTTTTTTGTTAGTTAACTTGAGGCTTTCAGGAAGAAAAGGAGGCAGAAAACCCCTTGTATGAAATAAATAAGAAAATTAGGAACTATAAAATGAAAAATGACCTCATAGGAAATGGAGCTTCAGAAATGAACTTTGTGGAATATGAATTGTGTCTTGTACTTACTGACCTTTGCTATTTTTTTAAAAAAATATTTTTTTATTCCGTCCCATACTCATTTTAGTCTCCTATTCTTTAACTCCCATGGTCACCTAGGTTTGTTATCTCTGCTGCTCCGGTTTTTTCCAGACTATTCACTGGGGTAGTCACTGCAGCTGCCCACACACTGTCATAACACAGAATGAACATGCCTTATAATGAGTCGTACGTTTGTCTATTAAGGTCAACATTGTCTTCTGTGACTGGCAACAGCTCTCTAGGGTCTCTAAAAGAGGCCTTTCATTTTGCATTGCCTATTCACTCATTCTTTTTAACTGGACATGTCAGGGACTGAACACATGAAGTGGTCTTATAGTGAGTCAAACCAAAGTCAGTATTGACCAGTATTAACTGCCCAGCAGCAGTTCTCCAAGGTCTCTGGTAGAGATCTGTCACATCGCCTACTTTCTGAACCTTTTTAACTGGAGAAGCTGGTTATTGAACCTTCTACATGCAAGTCAGATGCTCCGCAAGTTAGTCAGTGTTTTCCTTGCATACAGCACAAAAGAAGATAGTCTATGTAAGTCTCGCATATTTGTGTGGGGTGGAGGGGTGGAGGTATCATAGGAAGGTATGAGTAGCCATGCTGGACAAGGCCAATGGTCCATCTAGTCCGCCATTTTGTTTCTAGCAGTGGCCAGTCAGACGTCACAGGGAAACCCACAAGCAGGCTCCACCGGCAATAGCCCTCCCCTCCAGTATCTGACAAACAGAGGCATTCTGCCTCTGAACCTGGATGGTACGTTCAGCTAATATAGCTAACAAGCATTGATGGATCAATCCTCCATACATTTGTACATCCCCTTTTAAATCTATCTAAGACAGTGGCTATTGCCACATCTCCTAGCAGTGAGTTCCAGAAGTCTAAAAACTCATCGTGTGAAGCAGCACTCCCTTTGTCTTAAATCTACCACACCAATCCTAGCTCAGATTCTATATTAAACGGATATCCAATTGATTCTAATTCATATTTGATTTGCACTTTGTAAACGAAGGGCAAATCCACACGACCTTGGCGCGTCCCGGCGTTGCGCTAAATGTTCACTAAACACCCGGAAGTATAGTGTCTTTCTAGCGCGATTCAGAAATCGTGCAAGAAAGACACTATACTTCCAGGTGTTTAGTGAACATTTAGCGCAACACCGGGATGCTCTGAGGGTGTGTGGATTCAGCCAATGGCTCACAATCTAGATATAAGAAGTACAGATAACTGATAACAAGAAGTACTGATAAGAAGTACTGATAACAGAAGAAACAAGGAGGAAAGGTATTGCTATTGCTAACATGAATATTCAGAAAATCAAGAAGAAGAATATAGAGATCAACATGAAATGTAGACTTATTGAATTATTTTCAAGAGCATTCACCATAGGATATTTATTCATATTCTCCTTCAGTCTTTGAAATAGTCTTTTTGATTTTGTGCTAGTTCTTAGAACCTACAACCTCAGAAACTTTCAGGAACTTTCTTTGTCATTCCCTCATGGCTACCACCTCCCAATTTATTTATTTATTTGAAGTTTTGCTATTGTTCCCAAATGCTCCAAGTGACTTACAAACAAGTTTAAAAGTTTTTGAAATAATCAGTATTAGGCTCACTCCTTTGGTTGGTTGCACCTGTAATTCTAGTCTTATTTCTTTAAAATATTTATACTCTACTTTTTTCCACTTTGTGGACCCAAACATCCCTTTTCCTCCCTTTTTTTCTTACCTCCCCTTCCCCACTGATTGGCTATTTAACTATTTTGTATCCTGTTGTTCTAACAATGCTTAGCTTTTATTAATGCTGCTTCAGTGTTTTTTTATTTTATAATATTATATCCTTTTTAAACTGTTGCTTTATCTATTTTCTAGATGGTCAAATCTGCTGTGGCTATTAATATAATTAAGTGCTGTCAAGTTGCAACTAGAGGTGTGTATAACGGAAAAAATAAGATGAAAATGCATACAGAAAACACTGGTTTGGCTCATTAAGACGACTTCTGGAATGGCGGAACAAAGTCAGGAAACCAGGCTGTAACAAGTCCCCCTCATGGAAATGTTTGTGTGTTTTGTTCTGGTTCTTACCGCACAGAGGCTGAGCAAATAAGCCATTAGCACAAAATATAGAGCAACACGGTAAGTATAGCAGCAACAAAACACAATTTCCCGTGCAATAACAATGTCTCCCTATTTTATTTACAGTAGTTGCATAATTTAACAGAAAACTATACCACATGTAACCAGTGATATTGATTGTATATGCAATATTTATTACTGTATTGTAAATGTAAATTATTGTTAGATGGTGTGTAATATGTGTTATTGCATGTTTTTCCAGCAACTGTGTTCTTTGAGAAAGAGCTTGGAAACGGATACAATGGTGATCTGGACCTTCCGTTAGAATACTGATGTCACAGAATTATCAATGTACACCTAAAGAATACACGCAAAGGTCTACTTGTAATCTGTGAACTACACAGTTTATTGGAACTAAATCTTGGACTATACCCAATTCCAGTTGGAACATAAGGCGAGCTTGAATGAAAGAATTAGTGTGTACATGGTGCTAGGAAGCATTTGCACTTTAATACCTGTTGCAATATTAATAGAGCACTTGAAGCACTGGACACTTTATGTATTGACTTTGGAGCATATATGACGCCTGCAAAATAATTTTTCCTAGGACTGGTTACATGTGGTATAGTTTTCTGTTAAATTATGCAACTACTGTAAATAAAATAGGGAGACATTGTTATTGCACGGGAAATTGTGTTTTGTTGAGCAAATAAGCCAGGCAGTGGGGTCGGCCATCCAGCAGCATCTTATTTTCCTTAACAACAAGTCTGTCTGCACTCATCTTGCAACTGGTTAAATTCAAACAGGAAAGACCAAGCCCTTAGTGTTAACTCCATTGGTGGGATGTGCACGGTGCACATGAGTGCATTTTTTCTTCAGCACTTCCTGGGCAATAGCATTGGTGCTGAGTGACTCTAGGGATCAAATCACAAAAGGTTTGCTTTGTGTCAGGGAGGGGAGCAGCAGATGGCATTGTGCCATCAGCACCAGCATCACCATTGCCATCCCTTTGATTGTTTTTACATACAATGCAAGGAAAGGCCAGCAACATCCAAATGGGCATGCACACATGGGTTTGAGGAGAGAGATGTTCCCTTCAGCCTCTTAGTCCCCAGCTGCTGCAATGGCTCATGTTATACAGATTAGAGTGAAAATTGGAAATCAAAAGCAATTATTAAGGGACAGCCACACAGAAGTTGACAGGCATGTGGAGCTGACTCATGCCCATTTAGTGGCCTTCTGCTGCTGCTGTCCTTTGCTTAGGTGCCATGGAGCCAGTGCCACCATTGTGACTTAACAAGTCCTCCAAAGATAGTGGGTTAAGGAGCACCAGGAGGAATTCTATCTTACCCAGGAAGCCTTCTGGCTTTGGGGGCTTTTCTGATTAAAATTGATAACCCAGAGTTAAATGATGGGGAGGTAGCAGGTGTGTGCATTGCACACTCACACGTGCATGCACGAAGTCTTTTCCGATCAGTATTCCATGTGGAAGGGCTGATTTGGTCAGATTTTTTTTATTCTCTGGCACAGCAACAGGAGTCTCTTCTTCAGCTGTTCCCGCCATTGTTTCTTCTTCCTTTTCATTGGGTTAACAGTTTTACAGTACAATCCTAAGCAGAGTTACTTCAGTCTAAGCTCATTTATTTCAATGGGCTTAGACTACAGTAACTCTTCTTAGGATTGTACTGTTAGTCAGAAAGGGAAACTGGCAAGCAGCAACCTGTCTAGACTCCCACTTTTACTAGTAAAAAATAGAGGGGAAAGAGAACCATCCCCTTCTCATGAAAGAAAAACCTACATCCAGCCCTCCCTTTCTTTGCGCAGTGTAAGGACAGGATGGCAGATCTATCTTGGGGCCAGCTGCTGCAAAGCAGATTATGATGAGTTTGTCCCTCATCATGGAAACAGAGAAACATGGAATAACAGCAGGACTCAAATAATTTATCTGCAAGTTGTCACTACCATGAAGAAGCAATTTTTTTTTATTTTGCTGCACTGTGATGGCCAACAATAATATGCTTTCCTGCTTGCATGCTGTGCTGGCGCTGCTTTTCTAGTAAGTTTCCCACTATTGTGTGCACCCACCAACATTCACCTTCTTTGGGGTCCATTGTTGTGTGAGTTTTCATGTGCTTGAGGCAGAACTCATTGGATTGATGGGTTTTGGAAGATGCAGTTTTTGGTTAAGCATGAATAGAGCCTTGTTTCCCCAACTCCTCCCTTGAAAAGAACAATATGTGAATGCATGCACAGCTGCCTTGCACAACACTCGCCTTTACGTGTGCCTTCCCCAAGCATTCCTTCGAGTCCATAAAAACTGAATGCCTTTGTTGCATAATCTCAGACTCAGTGGGTCAATGGTTTAGAGGGAGGACTGTATTCTGGTACAGTTGCATATGAAAACAGCTACTCCAGAGCTCTGTTCCCCCCCCCCACACACACACACACCAGCCCTTCAAAAGAACAACAAACATTTTAACATGTGTAGCCAGTGAGCATTCAATAATCTGAAACTCATGAAAACAAAAAAAAAACCAGCCACCACTGTCCCAGTGAAAACAAACCAGTAATGGAATGGAATTATTCTGAAACCCACCAAAACTGAAACGGAAATTTTTCGTTGCATACCTCTAGTTGCAACTGACATATGGCAACCCCTTATGGGGTTCTCACAGCAAGAAATGAGCAGAGCTGGTTTGCCATTGCCTTCTTCTGCATAGCAACCTTGGTCTTCCCCAGTAACTTCCCAGGTACTAGCCATGGCAGACTATGCTTAGTTTCTAAACTCTTATAATATTGGTATTTTTATTCTGGGTTGCTTTTCATTTATTGTTTTGAATTATTTTGCATTCTAAGACAACCCAAGAGCCTTTGGGCTGAGGGGCAGGATAGCAATATTCTAAAATTAAGTATATGAACACCATCACCTTGAACTGGGCCTAAAAAGATATTGGAAGCCAGTGATATTGATATAATTCTGGTAGGACATGTTCCCCTGTGGTAAGATTAGTGAGAAACAAGGTTGCCATCCTTCAGGGGGTGGGGGTGGAGTTCTTCTGGAATTACAATTGGCCTCCAGACTACAGAGATCAGTTCTCCTGGAGGACATGGCTGCTTCAGAGGATGGACTCTGTCATCATATTCCTGCTGAGCTCCCTCCCCAGGCACCCCAAATGTTCCAGAATTTCCCAGGCTGGAGTTGGCAGCCATAACAGCAGGAGCCTAATTGCTGTGTTCTGCTCTGGTGTAAGCTTCCAGATATTCTTAAAGGAATAGAATAGACTGCAGTACTATAATATATAATCATAATGTCACCAAACCTCAGGATTTGTCACAGGATCTGGCCACAAAAGGCTACATTGATTTTATATTTTAAAACCATCTAGTCCTCCAAGTAGGTATTAAATCAGCTAAATAGAAGTGCAGCTCTTTATGTGGTAGGTACATACAGTCAGAACATTCCAATCACTGTGCCAGAACTGGTAAAATATATCCAACAATCAAGGGCACAGTGTCAAATAAGTACTTAGAATGCCATTTCAGCTGAATGTAAAAACACTTTAGTTGGGTGTAGCTATTCTTTCCAAGTGTACAAAAATAGAGATAATGCTAAGTTTTATATCATGATTCAACCTTGCGTAGCACTTTCCTAGCCCCAAACTTTTCTTATACATAACATTAACAACTGTCAATCCCACTCCTCAAGAAAGAAATCCCATGTCATAGACCATGAGGCATTGTGGGTAAGAGTATCTGTAATATGTGGCAGAGTCACTACATCAGCATCCAACATTTGCTCGGATGGGAGTGGGACCCCAGGAACAACATGTTGGAATAGGCGACTCAGCATGTCTTGGCCATTGGGGGCAAGGGCACTGCCTGTCTCTCTCTCTCTCTCTGTGTTCACTTTCCTGATGAGCAATTTGCTTCTCTTTGTCCTCAATAAATATCAATTGTATTTTTTTCTACAATGTTTGTCTAAGAGCCTAATTGCTGCATACTGGGCACGTGCTTTCTGACTGCTAACACAAAATAAAGGGCAAGTTGAAAATCTGCAGTAGACAAAAGGCATTGGCAAAGAACACCTCTTCTTCCATTAGTGAAAATTAAATCTAGATCCATTCCTATGTCTTTCCTTTACTTCTTAGACATTCCTATGGTTCTAGATATCTGGTAATGAAGCAGTAATAGAGAAAAAATTTAGTGTTGCCTCTTGTTTCCTATGTTGCCATCTGTTCTCCGCCATGCTATTGTTCAAGAGGCAAAAACCACCGCACCCTTTTATACTACTTCCCCACATTTATTGTGTTAGATTCAAAGGACCAAATGGATATTCCTTGCCTTCCCCTCCCCAATGCAGCCCACGCATTCTGTGAAATGCTGCTTCTGGTAGTTGGGAAGACTTGGGAACAGTGTGAGATGTGTAAGAAAGGGTTGCCTTCCCTTTTAATGTTGCCTTCCCTTCCTTGATCTTCTGTTAGTGGAAGGTGACTGCACTTTGGGTACAATTGTTTATTCATTTATGATTTTGTATCCAGCCCATTCAGAGCCCAAAGATATGTCAATACAAATATAAAACCAGTATTACACAAATCCTCCCTCTTGGATAGTGAGAAGTAATAACATTCTGCGGACGTATTTGTTCAGATAATATTGAACTTCATTTAATAACTATATACAGTGAAGCAAACAGTAAACTATGAGAGAAAACTTGTTCATGACTTGTACATAAGATAAGATAAGATAGTTACAGTAATAGACCTTTTTTAATGGACACAAAAGAAATGTTCGTTCACAGCAGGTGGGGGCCAATTCAATAGCAACAGATAAACAAATTGACACTATACAAACAGGGCCAGATCTACGGGGGGCAGGGGGGTCGCCTGCCCCCAGCGCTGACGAAGAGGGGGCACTGAGCGTGGCTGCTGACCGGGAATGTGCACTGCAGAGCTGACGGCGGCAGCACTGGCGGCTGAGCGGGAGGGCTGGGAGGCCATCTGTGCAATGCCCTGGCTGATGGCCACACCGCCTGCTGCGCCTGGCCTGCAGCTACTGTGTCTGGCCGGGAGTGCGTGCTGGTGGCGGCAGCGCAGGGCAACTGAGCGAGCAGCCTCCCAGCCTTCCCACTCAGTTGTCCTGCTCTGCTGCCACTACTGCCAGCACGCGCTGCCAGCCAGGTGCAGCAGCTGCAGGCCAGGCGCGGCAGGTGGCCAGAGCAGCACTTGGGGCAACAGAGTGGGAGGGGTGGGAGGCTACTCGCATGCCACCCTGGCTGCCTGCCACGCTGATGGGGCGGCTGGCTTGCAGCGGCATGCACTGCATGATAACATCATGCGCAGTGATGTCATCATGCAGTCCGGGTGCACAGGGGGGTGGCAACAGCCCTGGAGCTGCCCCCGGGTGCCGGCGATCCTTGCTACAGCCCTGTATATAAAGTATCAAGCCCCCTTTCCATCTGCAAGTACTCTTCACTCTTTCTATTCAAATTAGGCTACAGTGATTTATTCCAACATGGTAGAGTCTAAACTCTTGGAAGAGTCACTCAAGGCGGAATGGTCAAAGCTGAGACACCATCCCCTTCAGGAATCAATGGTCACATCAACAGAAGAGAATTAAATGTTCCAATGGTGATTTGAATGGAGGAAGTCTGATAGGACGTTTTGGAGGTCTTTCCTTCATAGGATCACCATAGACCGTAGATGACGCACACACACATTATACAAATCAAAACCCACATCATCATAATACATCAATTGTAAAAGTGATGGATTGGAACCATGCCGTTAAATTTTCCTGTAACAGAAGGGGGAAGATAATTTTCATCCATTGTACTTTTCTACTTCAGACCTTTAATTTACCCTGTGGTAAATCAGTCCCTCAGGTCCTTGCTTTTTTTACTACAGAAAATGGGGGATTTACTGAACATTAACAAAGCGGATTTTTTTACACAGATACTTGGAACAAGTGTCATATTATCACTTCCTGTGGGTTCCATGTCCCTCAGGAACAGCATTGCAGGGAGATCAGTAGACTGCAGAAGGAGAGAAAGGCAGGAAAGCTCTGCTCTGCTGCTGAAGGATTCGCAGAAAATTTAGTCTGTATCCAACCTAATAGAAATAATAGCCACATCAACTATAATTAGCAGCATTAAAACAAAAGCAAGAAAAGAGAATAAAGCATTACATTGATCACCACCAACCCAGTTATAATACATTATAAAGCAACATGGCAAGCAAATAAGGAAAACCTTGCCAGGTTCCCACCAACGGTGGGTAATCTGCTAATGACTGTACACTCTGCCCACTGATCACTGGCAATCAGTGGGAGGAGGTAGGCTGCCTGGATATTGCCCTCCATTGGCAGAGGCTGGGAGATAGAACTGGGAAATGGGCATCTCCCCCCCCCCCATTATCCCCTGCCCTCCTGCGCCAGTTGCCAGGCTGGACCTGGCAACCTTAGAAATAGACCCAACAAATTATTAAGATGTAGACAAAATTAATCAATAAGAAGCCTGAACAAACAAATAGGTTTTCATCTAGCAGCAGAAACTCAAAAACAGGGGAAGAGGGCATTTCACTTTACCCATTCATGCTTTCTCCTGTCTGCTGAGATGGTGTCAAAGTTGTGGTCATCTCCTGGAGGTTCCTTGAGATTCCTTCTCATGGTGGTTTTAACTATGTGGCAAGTTGTTCACATGTAGCAGCAGCAGTAAATCAGAGTGGGTGTTTTTCAAACATCACCAAAAACTTTTCCTTCTACCCATTTGTGACATGAGGCAGAAAGTATTCAATCTCCATGGCAAGCAGCAATTAGAGATGGACACAAATAGCAATACGAAAAAAAAAGCCACGAACAGCCCAATCTGCTGCTCACGAACAAGCTGTTCGTGAAGCCCCATTCTAAACGAACAGGTGGTCGTTGCAAACCTTGTTCATTGCTGTTCTTCTTGCTGTTTGTCAAGCCAGACAGTCTGGCACCTGCAATCAATTCCCTTGGCAACTTAGGCAGGGACTGCCTGAACTCTGTCTTAACTCCTGCTGTTGCCCTGGAAACCCCAATCTAAGCCCAATTTAGCTTGATAGGCTGGTCTTCCTTTCAAGTGTGGAGCTCCAAATTTGTTACAAGGGAGCAAAGACCAGTGGGGAGGGGGGCTCCTAGCTCTGGTTTTGCAGACAGTGGAGAGGGAGAGACAGTTGCTGTTGGCATTTTGATAGAAAGAGTGCATTGGAGCTTGAATTTTCTTTGTGTGTGGTGGATTAGGGATCTACCCCTTCAAGTTCCAGGGCCACTGCCAGGCTCTGGGCCAAGCTATTATTTATGATTGGTACTTTTCCTGCTGCCTGCTCAGGTAAGGTTTCTGGGAGTGGTGCGGTAGGGATCTTGACTTGAATGATGGCTGGAGGAGAGCCTGCTGGCCCCCATGAACATGTTCATGAACAGGGCCATGTTTGTGGTTGTTCGTGAGTCCCTATTCATGGATGGCAATGAACAACGAACATCATGTTCATTTTTTTTCTGTTCGTGCCCATCTCTAGCGGCAATACATGAATAGTTCACTCTCACTGTGCAATGACAACACATAGTGACATGTAAATTAACTAATGGCCTGACAGTTACAGTGCTAGCTATTTAATATGAAAATCAAAGGCAGAGAAGAATTATTTCTGATTTCTGGTTTGCCTTGATATAAATTTGAGTAGCGCTGCATTTTTTTTAGCCAATGCATTTGTTGCCTTCAACATTTCCTGTTATGTGTCATGAAGGACATTTGCCAAGGCAAAAGTAATTCCTCGTGCGAAAAACATTTTTATTATGCTACAGATTTCATTAGTTTTTTAGTATTACAAAAATAAGAGCCAGAAGTTAACAAGATGTTTGTAGGGTGCAGAGATTTTAAGAAAGCATTGAATATAATTGAAAGCTTCTCATTCAAAGTTCAAAAACAACTATTTAAAATGGGCTTTAGACTTAACATTTCCCAACATTATTTGCCTTGGGTTTAGACACTCATTACAACAGTTGACAAGTCAGGCAGGTCAAACGTTCATTTGTCACTGTGGGCCTGTAGACTCAGCCGGGCATCCTGCTACTCTGGCTCTGTGACTGCCTCTGAGTTGCTTAACCTTCAGTGAGTGGTTCATAGACTGAAAAAAGAAAACAGTGGGTATCACATGTCAAGTTTGGACTCAGCAGTCTTTCTTCCAAAGACAAAGGCCGTTTTCATACTGCTTACTGGCCACAGAACATCACGCTGTGTGAAAGCAGTGTGAAAATGGCCTAAGAAGGCTCAGGCAACCTGTGCATCTGTCTGAACAAACCAGAGTCCCCAAACCAGAGTCTATTCACCTTTCCCACAATCCCTGTCTTTTTAGAGGAATGTGGGGATGGGAGAAGAAAGCTGGATGAAGACTTTATGAGTGCAATCCTGAACAAGTCTAAAGTCTGTTCAATAGGACTTACACCCAGGAAAGTTTATCTGCCACCTAAGTTTTAATCCTGCATTGGGAGATTCCTCTTTTCTGGAATCTCCATTAGGAGATTCCACACTCCATTAGGAGTGTGGTTGCCAAAGCAGACAGTCTTCTGCACTGTGCTATTCGCTATTGCTGTTGTAAAGATGGAGAACAAAGCTATTTCCTGTATTCATTTATTTAGGGCTAACAAAGTAGATCAGGACAAAAGGACTCGGAGTTTAACTGTATATCTACACAAGACATCTTAGACAGGGGCTGTTTTCACACGCACCACAGGAGATCACGCAAACTCACAGCATGAAGCATCTTCCTAGGAGGATCTCCTGAAACGATCCCCTTTAACAGCCTGATGATGTCAGAAAAAGGGCCATTAAATGGGATCATGCCAGGAAATCGCACTAGGAAGACACTTTTATGCTGTGAGTTTCGCTCGAACTTCCAGGCACATGGCCGTGTGAAAACGGCCAGGGATGCTCAAGTGAAAGATCTTCCACTTGTTCTCCCATTGTGAATACACGTGCACTGCAAGGGGACAGAGTACATTTGAATATAAGGCCACACAGAAAGTAAGTCACTTGGGTGTCCCCATTTAAGATGTCTTGTGTAGAGAGACTCTAAGTTCAGCCATGGTTTGGAAAGGGTTTGAAAGAAGAATTCCTATCTTTGATTTTAGTGCTGAATGCATATTCTATGATAATTCCAGCACTTTAAGCATACTGTCTTTATAATGTTTCATGTCTCTCTAATTACAAGCAAGGTCATACTTTAGGGGGGGGGGGAACCTCTAAAACATCCAAGATTCAATGTTCTGGGAAAGAGGGTTTTACTTAAGGCTAATACATAAGGAGGAAGCAGTCTTTTCTTAACCCTATACTTGACCAATGTTCTCCCAGAGTCTCCATAGTTTGCTCAACTTTAATGTTTTCTACTGATGAGCTCCAATGCAGAAGAAAGAAAAGAGCTGGATGCCCCTTCACAATCTGAGATGCTTGCAAGTGCAGTAAAGTGTGTGAAAGCAGAAGAAATGAACACAAAAGAGAAAGTGGAGGGCAAGTGGCAGAATGCTAAACGGACACTGCAGAGTAGATTCATGAAGACATATAATCAGCACTTCAGTTTTTCCAAACATACAAGAAAATGTACCTTGTAATGCTGGAAGACAGAAAGAGGCTAGCTATTTTTGACAAGGTGAAACACATTGATCTGTTACTTACAGAGCAATTGTAAACAGAGTTACACCCGTCTAAACTCATTGACTTTAATGGACTTAGAAGGTGGTAATTCCGCTTACAATGACACTGCTAATCATTTTTATCAGAACATCCACCTATCCACATGACCCTGTGTATCAAAGGGCAGGTGGAGCAATGCAGCTTGCTACTTGCAAAGCTGCGTCAGTGTGCAACAGTGGACACTGCCCTGGGCTTTGAAGACCTGAGTTCTGATCCTGGTTCAGCTGTGACAGCCTATTTTGAATCTTGGACAAGTCACTCTTGACTTGAGAAACTCACAGAGTTTCTCCGAAGATAAAACAGGACAGCCCTAAACGTTCGTCCCTTGAGCTTCTTGGAGGAAGAGCATAAATTATTATAGATGTCTAGATTTTTTTTTTAGTACAATTCTGCCGTGCCCTTCCTTCAAAGAGCTCAGGGTGGCATGCATGATTCTTTCCCCACCTCCAGTTTATCCTTAAAACAACCCTGTGAGGTTGGCCAAACTAGCCATGTGAGTTTTTAATGAGCTGATCCAAACTTGGGGTCCCAAAGCTGTAACAGCAGCTGGAAGGAATGGCTGTTAAAAATAAAGGAATGCCCAAATGGGCTCAGAATGCTGACATGGGGGAAAGGAAGGGCACCTGCCTTCCCCCAAGCCATTTTCCTGCACTGAAATAGCACTGAGAGGAAGGCAGGAGCAGTGGAGCAGCAAAAATAAGGAAGTAAGCCCCTCTCCAGTCCTATTTCAGTACAGGAAAATGAAAAATGGTTTTGTGAGAAGGCAGGGGGTCTTGCTATCCCTGTGGCAGCATTCTAAGACCAAACAGGTTCTTCTTTATTTTTTCCCCACTGCTGCTATGTGGCTGTGGGAAACCTGGACCCAACGCTTTAAAACCCTGCACATTCAGAGAAGGTGACTGGCCCAAGATCACCTAGCAAATTTCATCATGAATGGGGATTTGAATTTGGGTCTGCCAGGTCCCAGTTTGATGATTTACTACCTATACCCTGCTGGCTATAGGCTGTCCTAAATACTCACGTTAGGTTATAGGAGTTTTTTTTAAATAAAAAATATTCATGAAATCAAATCAAAGGACTCAAAAACTGGACAATTGCAGAAGCAATTCTGTAGCTATATGTTTAAGCCCCAACATATCATTTTGCCACATGCCAATGGCTGCATTTTAGTGCAAGGGATGCTAATTATCTCTCCTGCTGTGTTACTATTATGGTATCAGCACACTGATAACATATACTTGGGAGGGTGACTAATGTAATCATTTTACTTCCACAATTATTCATTCTACTTTGTAGTTTTAAAATAGTTGGATATTTAGAGAAATGGGGGCATTAAATGTGTGGCTCACAGAACATACTCACAGACCCCAAGCCAAGACAGATACAAAGAGTTTTTGTGTGGAAATCCACACAAAATTTATTATTTTTTGGCAGGAAGGGAGATCTTGTGATAACCATGGCAACGCAACTTCCATGTACACAAATGCCTCTGGTGAACAAAAAAGAATCTAAGTGCATTGGTGTATGTGTATGTTTTTTTTAAAGGGATGTTGAGCCTCCTAGTGAGGAATTGAACTTTAATGTGACAGACACAAAACTGAAGAAAAGAACCCTTTTCAAGCAAGAAGGAAAATAGGAAATAAATGAATGCTTTGTACAGAGAAGGTGACAGAATATATTACATTTATCCAAAGCAGACACTGTTTACTTACTGTGTGTGTGTGTATGGGGGGTGGGGAACCCTAGTAATTCAATTGGAAGACATTTTCAAGGTCCAGAAATCAGTTATGGGGATATTCTAGGACAGAGGTAGCAAACTAGCCTTGATACTCCACTATTTAAAGAAATAACAAGAATAGATCTGATAGAAGATGGTGGATTGGGTCCAGACTAGAGATGGGCACAAACAGAAAAAAAAATGAACATGATGTTCATTGTTCATTGCCATCCACGAACAGGGATTCACGAACATCGATGGACATGACATGTTCACAAACATGTGCGTAGTTGGAGGTTTGTGGGAGCCAGAACGGCCCCCTTGGGACTTAGCTGAATTTGAGCAGGGGAAAGGAGAGTCCATGGGTTTCCCCCTTTCATGCCATTTTCTGTTTACAGTGGCAAAAATTGGACTGTCTGCTGGAAGCTAATTGAAAAGTTACAAACTGACCTTCCCAATGTCCAATACCCACCAAATTTGCAGGGGACATAGTCCTCATTGTCCTCTGAAGACCCCCCAAGTTTCAGAGAGATTGCACCCCAGGAAAGGCATGATCCATGGGCCTCCCCCTTTCATGTCATTTTCTCTTCACAGTGGCAAAAACTGGACTGTCTGCTGGAAGCTACTTTGAGGGGTTACAAACTGACCTTCCCAATGTCCAATAACCACCAAATTTGCAGGGGACATAATCCTCACTGTCCTCTGAAAACTCTCCAAGTTTCAGAGAGATTGGACCCTCGGAAAGCCATGACCCATGGGTCCCTCCCTTTCCTGTCATTTTCTTTTCACAGTGGCAAAAACTGGACTGTCTGCTGGAAGCTACTTTGAGGGCTTACAACTTGCAAGTCAGAAGGAAAGCCAGAAGGAGTTCAGACAGAGTTCAGACAGTCCATGCCTATGTTGCCAGGGGAATTGATTGAAAGGCGCCAGACTGTCTGGCTTTACGAACGGCTGACGAACGTCATGAAGAAGGCTTGGAATGAACACTTGTTCGCCGGGAAACGGGGCCTCACGAACAGCTTGCTCATGAACAGAGGATTGGGCTGTTCGTGGCCTTTTTTTGTTCATATTGCTGTTCGTGCCCACCTCTAATCCAGACTACTATGGACTGGAGGTCTGCTCACAGAAGAAATGTTAACTGTGTTTGCTTTTTTCTGCAATTCCCTGAGTTCCTTTAGTTCTATGAAACCTGCTTCTAAGGGCCGGGGGACCCTGAAGGATGGTGCACAATGGGAAAGGGGGCTGTGATGGGAATGGAAATTCCCTTCTTGCACTCTAGCATGAGCTCCTGCTCTATTTTTAAAACATTTTTATTTACTTCATTTATATCCACAGCGACTGGCCTTTTCTCCCAACTGAGGGAACCCTCATAGCCTCCTTTAATTCTGGGGACTAGGTTTGTTTTGAAACGTAAACCTTACCCTCAGTTGCTAGATGTTCTTATAGTAGTTAGCAAGTGTAAACGCTTTGGGTTTACTCTTGTGAGGTAATTTTTGTATTGCACCTGAAGGGTACAGAAAAGTAGACCCCCAGACTCACCTTGGTGGCCGAGTTGTGGAGGGGTGCAAAGGCATGGTGGCTGCCCTGTAGCCTTCTTGATGGCCTCTTGAGCAGGCCCCATGCCCAGGAAATTCAAATCCCAGGTGGCCAAACAGGGCCCACTGGACTGGCTGGGCCGGGGGCGGGGCCGGGTGTCAGACCTGCGAGGCACAGGCTCCTTTCAGGTCCAGCAGCATAAGTCAAATGGGGCCACTGGCTCTGTCCCCACCTCACTTTGTGTTCTTCCAGCAACCTGCCCGCCATCTCGATTTTTGTTAGTTTGATCTGTGTCTTATTTGTTTGCTGGGGCACTAAGGGAATTTTGCTGTATTCTGTTTTCTTTGTCACAACTTTTGGCTGGTTGTTTGGGCATGGGATAGGATTCTTTTGGGGGGGAGATAGGGGGTCTGTGTGCCCAGTCTCCCCAGCAAAGGAGTTCCCTTAAGGAATCTTAGAAGTGAGTTATGGTGGTACATGCTCAGTGGGGGCTGCCAGGGCAGGCTCACCCCTAGGTGGCAGGGGATCCACACAAGGGTATACACTCACATGGTATCCTACTGGATGCAACTCCTTGGTTCCCCCCCTCAGCAACAATCTGAGAGGGCGTGACAGTTCATCAGTTGGCAGGTGGGTCAGCTGATACTCTGGATCCGACCCCCATGCATCGCCAATGCTCCACAAGCTATTATTCAATAAAAGTTGTGGCCTCCTTTTTCTCCATTCAGCTGTGTCAGTTGTTTATTGTTGCCGTGCCTCCCTCCCCTCCTCCACCCTTTGATGCTGGGCTGAAAATCACTGAAGTAGGAGGTTCAACAAAACAATAAAGGTTTATTTATGTATAGGTTTTTTTGAAAGAACAGAACAGCATCCCACATCTCTAGTCACAGGAGAAGCCTGAGTCTTAAGCTAGCTATAGCTTTGTGATTTAAATTCCTTTTCATGCTTGCAATTACAAACAGGCTGTGACTACTTAACCATCAGGTTGGATCCTCTCATGCACAAGATTCTACCCACACCAGCCTACACCTTCTCAAGAGTCAGGCTAAATGTTACATCTGCTCATCACCAGAGTCAGGGCTTACAATTGGGTACTCCGTCTTCTCCCAGAGGTAGAGCTAAACCCCTCTGCCATACCATCAGGTAGAACCACCCTTGATGCTACTGCCTGCTCTTTTGTTGAGGCAGTCCTGAACTGAACTGCTGCTGTGTTTCC